>NW_027185764.1:53975144-54083482 GCF_028583685.1 Petaurus breviceps papuanus | reverse complement strand
AGAGAGAGAGACAGAGAGAGAGACAGAGACAGAGAGAGAGACAGAGAGAGAGAGAACAGAGTACTATACTGCACTCCTGCGCTCTGTAAGGTTAACATAGGTGGATTTTTTCAATGTGGATTTCTTTCTGAATTCTTTAAGTAAAGTTGAATTTAAATAATGAGAGTTTACTTAAAATGAGAACTGTCTGTATCCAGATAGAGTAATACAACTAAGGAAGGGTTTCTTAATCTGGAGCCTATTTGCTTATTTAAATTTTTTATAATTACATTTCAATATCATTGACTTCTTTTGTAATTCTATGTATTATATTTTATGCATTTATGAGAATTATTCTAAGAAGGGGTCCATAAATGTCACCAGATTGCCAAATGAGTTCAGGACACAGATATGGATAAGAACTCCTGCATTAAGAAATAAACCAATCCAATGGACAGACTGAAAAGGGATGAGGAGGGATTGTAATAGGTGATGCAGTGAATAAAGCAAAGTGAATCCCTATGTTAATCTAACCTCATACATTTGAAATGAGAATTACTAAGAAAGTATATACTATAAAGGTTCTTTAAATAGGGTTGTTAGTCACCAACTTTGTTACTTATATTTCAACATTTTATATAATTAATTTTTAAAAAAATATGAAGGTAGTAGATAAATTTTAAGTATTAAAAGTCAATTTAAATGCATATATGAGCCTAATATGTTGAACATCGGAAAATGGGCAAAACTTGGCATTACCGGCTTGTTGAGTCAGGTAAACATGGCACTAATCTCCCAGGAGTTATGGGTGTGGTCCCCATACATCATACTTTTAAAATTCTATGTAGCCCTAGTCCCAAAGCCCATTGCCATGGGACTCTGTCCTTTTTTTGTAGATACCAATGCCTTGTTCCTGAGTGAAGGATGGGGCAAAGTGATGAGAACTGGAGACAGGAGTGTCTCTTCAATCCTCTTCAAGCCACAAAGTCCCTTCAATCTCTTCAAGCTTCTTATGGCTCTGCAATTGCTTCTGGCACCTTTGGCTTCCAGCTTAGAGAGAGAGGGTTTCTGAAGGAAAAGACTCTGGCCAGAAGCTGATGGATATAAGAGTGGCTGGCAGTCTCTAACATGTTCCTATCCCTAGCTTGCTATGCTAGAGACACAGGGGAACTTTGCTGTGAGTGGGGTCTAAGACTATCTTACGCTGGATTACTTTGGTCTCAATGGAAGAGCTTCTTCACTTCGTATTTGGTATATATTCTCCTATGTATACTTTCACTGATTTCTGTTTGCTGTCAAATTGTATAAAGGGATTTCTTTAATAATTACTATTCATTATGGAATTGGTGTTTGGTGGGAAGGAAATTATGCCTTGGATATAAAACTTGCTTCCCTTCAATTAATGAAAGAGGGACCAGAAGTTAGATTGAACCTAAAAAGTATGTTTCCTAGATATTTATAGTATAGTTAGGCTTAAGGGAACCAATAGATATCATTGTAGCCTGGTACAATGATATCTCTTTGAGGAGAAGGGAGTGGGCAGAACTGCTGGCCTCAAAACTTTTGCTTCCTCTCCTGTTAGAAATTACATGGAGACTTTAATTCAGGGGGCCAGGGGTAGGGAAGAGGCTAAAAATGTTTATTCTGTTTTCCTTTGAGCCACACAATGACACCCCCATGCAACATGTGGGGGACAGCCCTTGCTACACAAAAAAAAAAAACAGAAAAGGAATTAGATCCATGTTCCCAGTTTGTCACTTTGCATAGATTTTAGTCTCAAAGACTCCTAGACTGTTAGTCATAACAGTATATATATTCAAGGGACTTAGAACAACATTCATCACCTTCCTTTGGTGTGAATAAAGAAGGCCAATATAATGGCACTATTCTTTTCTGTTTATACTTGGAACAGCAACTTGTGTTAGCATGCCAGTGAACAGCCTGCTGAAGAGCCCTAAAACTCAATTTTATGAGTGCTGTGGGCTGATAAGAGGTAAAGTATACAGTGTGAAGTATCCTTCTTATCATATTTTATTATCATTATCAAAAGATCATAGTGATTACTATCATCAAAAGCGTCTAACCGTTGGTGCAGGAAACTAAAAAGGCTCTTCCACAACATGGTGTACATGAAGCAGGTTGAAGTGAAGGGAAAAAAAAATATAAAATGGGGACTAGAGTTCTTTCCAAAGTGCAGCTTTTAGTACCTTTTGCTCTTTCTCTTTTTTTTTCCTGAAAGCTTGAAAGCTATAACAATGGTCTTTGACTGCTACAGGTCTAAATTAAATTTAAGGGTCTGTATTAATTCTCTTCAGAGTCATCAGATCTCCTTAAGCTCCAGGGATTTCAAAGATCAGACATACACAATGCAATCCCCGTTAACCCTGACCCAAGGTAAGCCTTTCAAAGCAGATTTGAAGAGAACTGCCTACACAGATGCTTGTATCTCAGAAGAAATAGATAAAACCCGTTTAAAATGAAATATAAGATTATTCATTTTAGGGGTAATGGAATTCTGCTACAGTGAAAAAGCTTCTCCTCTGTAGGATTCAAAAACGTGTTAAATCTTTGTGGTAAATTAGTCACTAAGGTCACTGGAAAGTTCGGGAACCTTTGCTTCTAACACTCACAGACTGTGTGAACTTTGGCATGCTGCTTAATCTCAGTGTTTTAAGGCCACTGTCTGTGGCTATTAGTTATAGAGAAAATGATGGCTTATATTGGTACAGTTTCCTCATCCAGGAATTCCTGTTTCTGATGAAATTGCAGACATGACTAAGAAAAGGATTTGATATCCAAGATATATAAACAACATGCTTATATAGGCTACAAACAAGGTATATTAGTTATGTAAAATAATAGACTTTACCTAATAGATAAAATGGACAAAGAATATGAACTAAGAACTAAGTGAAAAAAAATGCTCCAAATCACTAATAATATAAGCAATGCAAATCAAAACAGCCCTTAAGTTTCACCTCAGACTCTGCAAATTGGCAAAAACAACAAAAAATGGCAAGATAGGTACACTAATACTTTTGTTAGTGGAGCTATGACATGATACAACCATTTTGAAAAGCAATTTAGAATTGTGCAAATAAAGTTACCAATGTCCACACCCTTTGAACCAGACTCCATTACTGGTCTTATATGCCAACGAAGCCATTGATAAGAAATAAGTTCCCATATACTCCAAAATATTTATGGCAGAACTTTTCTTATGAAAGCTAAGAATTGGAAACAAAGAAGATGCTCATCAGTTGGGAAATGGCTAAGCCAATTATAGTAAAAGAATTTAATGGAATATTTTAGTGCTATAAGAAATGATGTGTAATATATTTTGCATGTAATGATTATCAAAATGCTTGTTTTCTTAATGAATGGAGACTGGAGGAAGGGAAAGAATTTAGAATAAAAAATAAAATCTAAGGTAAATTTTTTTAAAATGATATGTATGATGAATATAGAAAAGCATAGAAATATTTACATGAACTGATGTAGAGTGCAGTAAACAGTCAAGAAAACAATCTGTACAGCAATTACAATGTAAATGGAAAGATAACACACCAAAAAAATCAAAACTAAATGTATCAAAATTATAAAGATCAAGTGGAGCCCAAATGAAGAGATGTGAGAAGTTACCTTTAAGTCACCGCTTCTTGGAGGTGGGAGGTCCACACGTTACACATTGCATATGTTTTCAGACTTTTTAAAATGAGTTAGTTGTGCTGACTTTTTTCCCTCTCTAAAAATACTGTTTGTCACATGGGATGGTTTTCTGGAAGAGGGAGGAGAAAGGATACATGGGATACTATGTTGATATAAGAAACAAAATATCAATAAAAACTATATTTTTAAAAGAAGGCAATTGTAGTGATCTAAGCAAAAGGTGACTAGGTCCTGTAGTAGAATGGTGACTGTGTGACTAAAGAGGAGTGGATGGATGATATAGAACTTGTGGAAGCAAAATTGATGATACTTCACAATTGATTGGTGATGCTGCAAGAGAGTAGGGTCAAGTGTGATTTGAAATTCTTGAACATGGTTCATTACAAGGATGATGGTGCCATAAACAAAAACAGGCAAGTAAGGAATAAGGGTCAGTTTAGAGGAAAAGATAATTTATATTTTGCATATGTTGAATTTGGGGTGCCTATGTTCAGTAGGACAGTCAGGAGGACAGATATGCAGTTGGAACTCAAGAGAAAAGATGAAGGTTTAATCTGAATTTTTGGTATACATCTGCATAAAGATGATAAATGAACACAAGAATTTTCCCCAAAGGGTTCACAAAATTGAGGGTGTCACCTTCCATTGTTAAAAAGAGGACGGCCCTTTCTATCTACAGATATGGCCCCAAAAGAGGCATGGACTGGAGAGGGGAAGATGGGGAACCCACGATTTTGCAATATAACCCAATCCACTTTTGGTTAGCTCTAATTCTTAAGAAGTTTTTATTTACACCAAACCTAAATCAGATAGCAACATCCATCCATTGCTCCCAGCCCTTTCCCCTGGGGTCAATAAGAATAAATTTAATACCTCCCTCTCATTTCTCAAGCCCTGGCAAATTGGATATAAGGCTCATCATCAAACTGAAACTATTCTCCCTTAGGCTACCCATAATCTCTTCTCTGATAAATCCAGTCACCTTTTCTCCCTCTAAAACCTTCTTGACCTCTCTGATTTTAAAAAGAAACAGTTCACAACTCTTTCCTCCTAGTCACTCTCTGACTCAGGTTTTAGTAATTTTCCTTCTGGTTCTCTTTTTACTTCTCTTACTAGTCTTTCTCAACTTCCTTTGCTTGATCATTATCCATGTCTTATTTCCTATTAATATTCCCCAGGGCTCTAGGTCCTGAATCCTCTTTTCTTCCTCCCCTACATTCTAAATATTCTCATCAGTTACCATTTGTTTCATTATCACCTCTATGAAGATTACTGCAAAAATCTTCCTAGCCAGCCCTCCTCTCCTGAGCTCCAGTCTGACATCACCAGTGGCTTGTCTGACATGTCTACTTAGATGTTCCATAGAAATCTTGAATTCAGAATATAAAAAATAGAGCCCATGGTCTTCTTCAAAAAGCTTTCGGTCCAACTTCCTTGTCTCAAAAAAAACTTTCTGCCAAACTTTCCAGTCACTCAGGTTCACAAACTTAGTCGTCCAGGACTTTCCCTCCCTCCCCTTTTCTCTGTTGTCAAATCCTATCAGTTCCACCTTCACAACATCCCTGTTCTCTTTTCCCTTTTCAGGTAGTTGGCACCTTTCACCTGGACTTTTGCAATAAACTCTGACATAGTTTTCCTGTTTCTAGTTTCTCTCCTTTCTAACCTCTCCTTCACACAGCTTTGTCACTCCTTTGCTCAAGAAACTTCAGTGACTTCTTGTTGATTCCTCTTTTTATGATCAAAATCATATAAGGAGATTTATATCTTTTTTAAATTATAAGAAGTACATATATATATATATATGTTTTGATTCAAGATTAAATTCCAACTTTTCCTGAAGTGAAGGAGGAACTATAAGCAAATTAAAAGACTTTCATTTAGACTTCTGTCCTAATGATACCTAATCATTTAAATAAGCAACTTTTCCTTGTTTAAGGTCATTGTTCTAGGAAAGTGTGATCATTCATTTAATGAATTTTGCTGAAGAGCATTGAAGTACAGTGTGTGTGTGTATAAAATATTTTTGTGTAAATATATATGTGTGTGTATATATATATATATATATATATATATATATATATATATATATATATATAAATTGTGCTTTCCTTATTTCTGACCATGAATTAATATAGAATCATATAATGTTAACTCTGGAGGGGGCCTGTACTTCAACCAACTCACTTTCCACATGAGGAAACTGAGACCCAGAAAAATGAACTGACTTGAACAAGGAAGCACATCCATTAAGCACACAAGCTAGAGCTTAAAATGATGTCTTATATGGTTTCAAGTTTAGGAATCTTTCCATTGAACTTTATATTTGGTATTTAATCTTCTCTGTCTCTCTTTCTGTCTGTCTCTCTCTCTCTCAACTTCTTCTCTTCCTCCTCCTTTTTCTAACATGGTTGGGAAATGAGGTGCTCTGGTTAAATGAGAGTTAGTAATGGGCAGAGTGCTGAATTTAGAGTTAAAGGACATGAACACAAATCCTAGCTTTATTACTTGCTAACTAGGTGACCTTGGACAAGTCATTTGACTTCTTAGAATATCCATTTCCTTATCCCTTCCCAACCCTAAATCTATGATCTTATGATAACCAACTATACAGTCAAACTATTTGGAAGCAAAAATAACCCAGCCAGGATTTATCACTCCTGACATTTCTTTCAAGTTTTCACAACTGAATTAATAAAAGTTTCAACCATGCATTAAAAAAAATCAGTTATTCTCTAACCACAAATCTTTATTCTAGTGGCTAGGTTAATCAACTACAGCATCAAGAACTTTTAAAAGTAGCTTCATAAAATTCAAAGTTAAGACTGTCTGGTTATTTTAGTTGAGCAGAATAAATTTAGTGAGAAAAGTTGTAGTACTTCAAAATTTCATGTAGATTAGATAGAAAGCTCTAGACATCTGAAAAAATGGGAAACAAAATATGTTATTTGGAGGTAAGATATGGGGGACATAGGAAAGTATTTACTAATGAGACAGTGAAAGCAAAATAAATCTCAATTCTGAATGTTTTTTGAAATAGTCCCACATTCCTCACATCAAAATTATAATTTCTATATAAGAAGAGGTAGAAAGCACAAATCTTCAGATTTTCTTGAAAAACGACATGTAAATTGGCTGAATATAAAATTCAGGTACGGATAACTTATATCCCTGTGTGGTGACCATTGATAGCTATAATTAGCTTATGTAATGTTTTAAATTGACTTCACATGTCTTCTTCCCACCTCCTGTGAATATTTCAAACATGTTGTTATTGAGTATAATTTTTGAGTGGAATGTACTCTCCCTTGCTCTTGCATAAGATTTCTTAGTTCACTACAATGTTTTCTCTGTAAGGAATTCAGATGTAGAGGGTCCCAGTTAGTTTGAGAATAAAAATTATTGATTAATATGATTGACAATCAACCCCTCTAGCTTTTAAACCTTTCACAATCTAGCCCCTCTAGGGTAGCAAGATGGTGTAGTAGGAAGAGATCTGGGTTTGGAATCAGAAAGACTTATCTTCCTGAGGTCAAATCTAGCTTATTATCTTTGTGACCCTAGGCAAGTCACTGAACTCTGTTTGCCTCAGTTTCCTTATCTAGAGAAGGAAATGGCAAACCACTCTAGTATTTTTGCCACAAAAACCTCAAATGGGGTCACAGAGAGTCAAATACCACTGAAGAAAGGCTGAACAACAACTATAACAACAACATGACCTGGTCCCAACCCATTTTGCCTTTTTTACTCCCTTTCCTGCCCTCTGTAGTCCAGCCAAAGTGGCCTTTCCTCCCCTGTGAAACTCTTGTATCCTATCTCCTTGCCTTTGCTCTAGCAGCCCACCACGCCTGGCACATATTTCTTCCTCACCTCTACTTGATAGGTTTCCTTCAAGACACAGATTAAGCATTATTGCCTCTGTACGAAGCCTTTCCTGATTCCTCCAACTACTACTGACCTCCCCTTTGGATTGCCTTATATTTATTTTGTACTTATTCTACATATCCTAGAATCCAGCACAATACATAGAAGGTACTTAAATGTGTTGATGAATTGGTCAACTGCCCAGCAAGTCAGCCCAACTGAAGAAGGAAGGTGTCCCGAGGGAGGGAAAATTAGCAGCATATGCCTAGCGGGCCAAACCAAGGCCATCACCTTGACTTCCATTTTCCCTCTAATCCTGATGGAGATAGCCCAAGATTTAGAGTTCAAGAACCCTTGGAATTTCATTGTCCCCTGCCCCCAGAACACCAAAGCTGACACCTACCTGCCCCCATTCCCAACCCATAGCCATCCTTCAGGGGACCAATCTTGTGAAGATGACAGCTCTCCATGGCCTCTGCACCTACCTCTTCTGCAGTCACAGATATAAAGACCCAGAGAAGAAAGTTTTGCCACCAAAACTCTGGGACAGTTGAATGGTTCAATATCAGAAATCAATATGCTTTTATCAATGGAAATAACATTGCTGCTGCACCCCAAGGACTGGCGGGCCTTTCCATCAGAATGGCAACAGAAACCACTCATATGGGGTGCCACTCCCTTTAGGATGAGAGCTTATTGAGAGCAAGGGCTATCTTGCTTTAATATCTATCTCCCCAATACTTAGCACAGAGCTTTCCACACAGTAAACACTTAATAAATATTTTTTTATTCATTCATTGGCAAGGATTTTGAACATATTTCTCAAATGTGGTTTTGGCTCTGGGCATGTCTCTTAAGTAAGCCACATCAAGGTTGCCTTTGAACAAAGGAGAAAAGGAGGAAAAGTTGGTATTCATTTATTAAGCACATTTGGGCCATTAATTCTACCAGTGTTAGTTACTCTGGGTTGCTTCATGTTTCAGTCATTTTAACGTTTTTTTTTTTTTATTTCTGGTTAATTTTTAACCTTTAACTTCTCAAATTTCCCCCCTTTCCATCTGTTTACTTCATACAAACATTATGTCATTTGTAAAATGAGAGTTTTGGACTAAAGTCCCTTCTAACTACAAATCTTAGGAAGTGGGGCAGCTAGGTGGCACAGTGAATAGAGCACTGACCCTGGAGTCAGGAGGACCTGAGTTCAAATCCACTCTCAGACACCTGACATACTTACTAGCTGTGTGACCTTGGGCAAGTCACTTAACTCCAATTGTCTTGCCTTCCCCCCTACAAAAAAAAAATCTTTGGACAGTCTTATTTTCCAAGTTTGTTGCTTATCACCAATCATTGCTAGGGATCCTGGAACTGAGTGAGAGTGTTATTGAGAGTTCTTTCCTTTACTTCAGAATAATAACATGACATAAATGTAATATTAGCTGAGAAGGGCTTATTTTTCAAATATCAAATTTCCTGATTTTCAGATGATATAAAATTTCACAAATTCATTTTAAAGTATTATCAATAATTTACATGTGAAAGGATAAAGGCTAAGTTATGATCAAATTCCTTAGAGAAAACTTTTGAAGGACATAGAGAAGAGGGATATACTGGCAGACGGGGAAAAGGAGAGGTGGAATGGAGAGTCCACTAAAAGTTCATTAGTGTAGGTATTTTCCCTAATTCCTTCTAGCATTTGTCATTTCTGATAGATGTGAGGTGGTACCTCAGAGTTAGTTTCATTTGCATTTCTCTAATTAAGAGTAACTGGAGAAGGAAATGGCAAATTACTCCATTATCTTTGCCAAGAAAACCCTAAAATGGGGTCATAAAGAGTCAGACATAACTGAAATGACTAAAGAACAAAAAAACAATAGTGATTTAGAACATTTCTTCATAAAACTATAGATAGCTTTGATTTCATCTTCTGAAAATTGCCTGTTTATATCATTTGACCATTCATCAACTGGGGAATGGCTCTTTTTTTTTTTTTAATCTGACTTGGTTCAATACTCAGAATATATTTAAAAATTAGGCCTTTAAGAAATTCAATGTAATTTTTTGATAATCCTTCATTTTCTGTGGCACCTCTTAGCATAATATAGTTTCCCTGACTATCTCTTTTAGTTAGATCTATTTTTACTTTTGCTTCATCTGAGATGATGATTGCTATCCCTGCCTTTATTTTTCAGCTTAACCATATTAGCTTCTACTCTAACCCTTTATTTTAACTCTGTGTATCTTTCTGTTGTAAGTAGATCTTTTGTAAACAACATATTGTTGGATTCCAAATTTTAATTCTTCTATCAGCTTCCATTTGAAAGCTCATTGCATTTACATTCGCATTTATGATTACTATGTATTTCCCTTCATCTCATTTTCTTCTTTTCTTGCTATTTTTAAAATCCTGTCCCTCCTCAAAAGTCCATTTTGTTTCTTACCACCTCCTCCCTTAATCTACCCTTCCTTCTATGCCCTTTTATCTTATCCATTTTCTTTCCTATTTCCCTTTGGGACAAGTTATATTTCTATATACAACCAAGTGTCTTTCTGTCTGTTTACCTATCTCTCTCTCTCTCTCTCTCTCTCTCTCTCTCTCTCTCTCTCTCTCTCTCTCTCTCGTCTATCTATCTTCCCTCTTTGAACCAATTCCAAGCAGAGTGAGGTTCAAGCATTGCCTGCTTCCCCTGTTTTCCCATCCATTGTAAAAGCTCTTCTTTGTGTGCCTCTTTTATGTGAGAAAATCCTCCCCATTTCACCTCTCCTCTCTCTTTCACTCCATTCTTTTTGGAGATCATTCCAATACAATTGACTCACACCCACGCCCTCCGTCTTTGTAAACTTTTAACTATGTAGGTTCAGTTGCTTCAGTTGTGTCTAACTCTTCATGACCCCCTTTGGGGATTTTCTTGACAAAGACATGTTTTACTTCTCCAACTCATTTTGTAGATGAGGACATAAGGCAAACAGAGTTAAGTGATTTACCCAAGGTCACACAGCTAATAAATGTCTGAGGCCAGATTTGAACTCACAGAGATGAGTCTTCCAGACTTCAAGTCTGTCTCTCTATCCACTATACCACCTAGTTGCCTAATTAAACTCCTTTTAATTGCCCTAATAATGATAAAGTTCTTAGGAGTTACATATATCACCTTTCCATACAGGAATACAAACGCTTAACTTTATCGAGTCTCTTATGATTATTCTTTCATGTTTACTTTTTTTATGCTTCTCTCAAGTTTTGTATTTGAATGTTGAATTTTCTATTCAGCTCTGTTTTTATCAGTAATGCTTGAAAATCCTTTATTTAATTAAAAATCCATGTTTTTCTCCTGAAGAATTATACTTGGTTTTGTAGGGTAGGTTGTTCTTGGTTATAATCCTAGTTCCTTTGCTTTCTAGAATATCATATTCCAAGTTCTCTGTTCCTTTAACATGGAAGCTGTTAAATCTTTTGTGATCCTGATTCTGCCTCCATGATATTTGAACTATTTCTTTCTGGTTGCTTACAATATTTTCTTTTCGACCTTGGAGCTCTGGAATTTGGCTATAATATTCCTGGGAATTTTCATTTTGGGATCTCTTATACAAGATTATTGGGGGAACTTTCAATTTCTATTTTTCCCTCTGGATCTAAGATGTGAAGGGAATTTTTCTTGATAATTTTTGAAACATGATCTTTAGGCTTTTTCTTTGATCATGGCTTTCAAGTAGTCTTTTTTTTTTTTTTTGAGAAGATTTTTTTTTTTTTATTAAAGCAATTGGGGTTAAGTAACTTGCTCAAGGTTACACGGCCAGTTATTATTTCTGGGTGTGGTGCTGAGTATCTGAGCCCGGATTTGATCCAGGTCATCCCAACACTGGAGCCAGTGCTCTTACTTGCTGAGCCACCTGGCCGCCCCTAAGCAATTGGGGTTAAGTAACTTGCTCAAGGTTACACGACCAGGTGTTTCTGGGTGGGTGCTAAGTGTCTGAGCCCGGGATTCGATCTCCAGGTCTTCTCAACACTGGAGCCGGTGCTCTTACTCGCTGTGCTACCTGGCCACCCCTCAAGTAGTCTTAAATAATTTTTAAATTATCTCTCCTCCATCATCTAGGTCAGTTTGTTTGTTTTTTGATGAGACATTTTCTTCTGTTTTTTTTTTCTTTTGAGTTTCTTTTACTTTTTTCTTGATGTCTCATGGAGTCATTAACTTCCCCTTGCCCAATTCTAATTTTCAAAGAATTATTTTCTTCTTTTACCATTTGACCAATTCTGCTTTTTAAGGCATTATTTCATTTCATATTTTTTTTGTGACTCTTTTAGCAAGCTGCTAAGTATTTTGTTTCATAATTTTCTTGCATCACTCATTTCTTTTCCCAATTTTTGCTCTACTACTTTTACCTCTTTCTTTAACTCTGCCAGGAATTCTTGTTGGTTTGGGTTCAATTGGCATTTTTCTCTGAGTCTTTTTTCAGATAACTATTTTCATATTATTATCTTCTGAGTTTATATTTTGGTCTTCCCTGCTACCAAAGTAGCCTTTTATGATTATGGTGTTTTAGTTTTTGCTCATTTTCCCAGCTTATTTCTTGACTTTGAACTTTATATTAAAGTTGGGCTCTGCTCACTTGGGGGTGAGGAGGCAGTGTACCAAGTTTAAGGCTTTTTCATGTTGCTATTTGCAGAACCAGTTCTGGGGTCTACAAGTTTTTGATGCTTCCAGTGTGGTGTGATCCTGAGAGAGATGTGGTTACTATTCTTGTGGTCTACGTTCTAGTCTTAATCTAGGAATGGCCCTTGGTTCCCTGCAGCTCCAAAAGTTAGCCATTCCTCTTTGCTTAATAACTTTCACTAGGGTCTCTACTTCCTGGCCACCTACCATGGCACTCCTTTCCACCCTGGAACTGCGTCCCAGAACTGCATATGGCCAATAGAGTTGCCAGCACCAGCTGCACCCAGTGGCAGCAAAGATCTTCAATCTCTTATTGACCACTTTTCCCACCCCCTTACTGTCTGTAGGCTGAGAGCTCTGAAAGCAGCCTTTGTTCCAGAGTTCCACCTGGGCATGCGGAGAACAGTTCTGGGCCTGTTCTGGTTCCACCACTAGGTGTGTGGGCTCTGAATAGGCCTCCACTCATAGGTCACAAACTTCTCCTGATAAATTTCTAGGTTTTCTTAGGCTGGAAAAATTTCTCACCCCCAAACTTTTGTTGGCTCTGCCACTCCAAAATTTGATTTGGAGAGTGGATTTTAAGTTGTTTGGAGGAGAATGTTGAGAGAGTTAAGATGGGTGGCTGCCCCTCTGCTACATCCTCTTTTTTAAAGCAAAATTATATTTTTCATTAATATCTTTTTTTGGTGAAAGATCTTTCCCTCCCTCCCTCCAAAAGAAAAAGAACTCCCCCTCACAATAAAGAAGTAATGTTAAGCAAAACAAATTAACATAATGATTTTGACAGTGTATGGGTCATGCTACACCTTCAGTCTTATACATTTCTGCTGAGAAAGAGTAGGCACTTTTCACCAGCAATTCACTGAGGTCACTATTAGTCACTGAGTTGATCAGAATTCTAATGTATTTAAATGATATTTTCCTTTAATTATTGTGGACATTGTAAAAATTGTTCTAATCATTTCACTAGGTTGTCAGCTCTCAAGGTTCTCTGAATTCTTCATATTTGCCATTTTTTATGATACAATAATACACCATTACATTTATATAGTGCCTATTGCCACCAGCTGGAGGTTAAGCACAGGAACTCTTGGAGTGGTAATACTCCCCAGACCTAATTCCAGCCAAGACCTCATAGCCATCAGCAGGGGAGGCAACTCCTTTCTAGTTGGAATTGCTCTCCCCAATAACTGCCCAGAAATTGTTACTCACAGCACTACCAAGATAGCTTACCTGGAGCATCAAGACAACCTGAAGGTGAGATGTGAGGGAGCATATGTTAGGCAAGTTGAATCACCACTACTACCACCATCACCACTTTGATCATTGTGATGGAAACAGTTCATGATACTGAACCCGAGTCTTGGCAATAGCAATGTTCCCCAAACTGTCAGACTTAGTTTCAGCCCAACCCCCACAGCTAATACTGAGAGGAGAAATCATTCTGGAGAAGAGATCTACTTTCAGTGTCACCTCTAGCAACAACTGCTGGTCAACTGTCACCAATAGACAGGCATAAGAGTCTTGGGACTGACAACGTCTTCCAGACAAGTAGTATTGTTTCTAGCCCAGCCTACATAGCATCATCTGTGAAAGTGTCTCATATGGACAAAGAGCCAACAGTCTACACTGCCCCACAGAACAGGCAAGCCAGCCTAGCTGAAGTAGCAAGGCACTTGGATGGAGAGACCACAGGGAGCATGTGCCAGAATGGTTAAACACTGACCACTATCTCCCCTGAGAGAGAAAGCCTAGGACCATGAATCAAGGAAACTTTGAAATAGCAATGCTTTCACCTCAGTGTAAATGGTTCACTATCAGAAAATGATATGATTTTATCGGTGGAAATGGTATTAAAGAAGAAGCATTATTATCTGTTTCATTGCCACACCCTCAGAACTATGGAATCTTTCTATATATGGATGAAGTCTTCCATGTATATTGCCTACCTTATTAGAATGTGAGCTCCTTGAGATCAGGACATCTTACTTTTCTATTTGTCTGGTGATTAGCACAGTGTTCTGCACAGAGTAAGCTCTTTAAAATGCTTTATCCATTCATTTATTCATATTCCATAGTTTATTCAGCCAATTTTCATTCCGTGTGCACCCATTTTTTAACATCCACTTCAATGATATCACTAAGGTCCTTGGCATAGCTTCTATGCCCAAAATGTTTCTAACATCTACGTGACTGTTCTTTTTTAGTGCTGAAGATTCAGTATTTATTATTCTCCCAAACCCCAATTGGCCTTTGGAGACTGCTCAATGATTTCTTTGACGAGTGCACCAAATACAATCTCAAAATAAATCACAGGATGTGTAAGGTAATGGTTTTTAGTTCCAGGAATTGTAATAGTTCCTGGTATGCTGAGGGAGTTAACTTTAAGGTGGTGAAATATTTTATATAGCTCTACATTATCTTTCACCTAAATCTTTTGTGCAAAATCATAAGGAAATAATCAGGACCCAGGAAGGAAAGGATTTCAAGGGAGAAAAGTCACATTAGCTTAAGAGGGAAAAGAAGTGACATGGAATCTTAGGATACCAAAGACAAATGGGGTCCCCAACTCCCCAACTCCTCAGAATTATGGAACCTGTAATAGCGAGCGTGCTTAAAAAGCTCTTAAGGACATAAAAATGACAGTCTTCAGTTTCAGTTCATGCTTATTCTCAGCAGATAAGTCCAACAGTACATGGCCACTTTTCTCATTTTGACTACTTCTATGATCAATCCCAATGCAATCTGGGATTGATTGTACATCCACCTGTATCATCTGGTGAGTTCATGGTAAATGAACTTAGCATGCTGTTGTCTCCTTATTTCATGTACCCAAGCAAAATCCTTAATGACTGACTTCAGCCTTTCAGAAGAAATGTAGTATATATCATACTACACCTCTTGGCTGCTAATATCAAAGGATATGAGAGTTTTTGTTTTGTTTTGTTTGATATGTAAGTTAATATTCCTAAGAAGTGTTTGTTAAAAACAGTAACGAATGACAAGTGACATTCATCCTTTGTAAATATTCTTTAAGTAGTTAAGAATATGATGTTGGGCTGACTTGGCCTTTGTGTACATTAGAAATTAGTAGAGGAAAGTATGGTCCGATTTGCTTTAGCACTCGTTTTGAAAACATGAATTTGTTCCAGTGTGATTGATATGTTAGAGAACAATTTGAGCATAATAAGAATTTCATCTTCCTAATATGTGATTTTGTCCTGAGAAACAGAAAGAATACAGAAAACTGAACCCAGATGATCTGAGATGTGTAGGATTACACAAAATGCACACACATGCGTGCGCACACACACACTTCAAATATCTACCAGCTATCTCAGATTACCATATCACATGTATGTTATCTTAAAAGGTTGGATTTTCCTATTCTTTTGCTTTCGTGAACTTTTCTATATAAAAACCACTCATTCAACTTCTCAGACATGTCTAATTATCCTGGTTCAAAAATGTCAAGTGGTGCATGCTAAGGAAAACATTAAGCATTAAGGAGAAACTTGAAATAATAAAAGATTTTGAAAGAAACGAGAAACGATGTAATGTCTCCTGAGCAATGACCATAAAAGAATCCATATTGTGGATTGTCAGGGACTACACTATAAAAATAAAGGAAACATTTATGACTGGAACAACTTCAAATGCTTTTGCTTCTCCACTCCCCACCAAGTTCTGCCATGGCCCCCACCCAAGGAGTTATTGCCCTCAAAGGTCCGCTCTCCCCTGTAGTCAGGACAAGGCCAGTGGGAGTCTGGGCCCACGTCAAGCAGCGGCCTGGATCCTTGGAGTCTGCTACTATTTGTTGTAGTATTTATGTATTAATTATTTAACATATATAAAACTGTGCTATCATTTTTATTAGAATTCTCTTTTTTAGTGTTTTTCACTTATGAAGTTTTTTAGCATTCTACCCCTAATCCCATTTTCTCATAAGCCTTATTGTTTTCATTCTATTTTGCATTTCTGCTTGATAGCTATAAACCCTGACATTTGTTCCTTCCTGATTTCTTTGATTATGGATTTCATCTGCATTTTTATTGAAATTATTTCCCTCTTGAAATCTTTACTGTTTCAGGATTTTTTTCTTTATATCTGATGACTGATTTTCAGATTCTTCCCTCTTAAAAGTGGATAATCCTTTGGAGCTGGGCTGAAAGTTGCCTCAGCTTTCTCTCCCTTTGTGGAGTTTACCCAGTTAGGGTTCCTGCCCTAATTATCCTCTGAGGGACAGGATTTATTGGATTTAAGTCCCCTTTATTTTAGCCATTCATACTGGCCCCTGCCTCAGTCTTTTTTCCTTGGTTCTTGTCTTTTTCTTCTCCCTGTGCAATGAATTAGCATCTGCTGTTCTTTTTGAGTAGGGGAGACTGCAGAAAGTTTACTAAGGGCAGGGTTTCCGTAGCCTTGGAGGTTTCAGTCCTTAGGGGTGCACCAGGTAAAAGGTCCTTTCTAATTCCCCACCCCTTACATTCCTCCCCCACCATGTGTCTAACTAGAATCTGTGTCTGCCAGCTGTTACTAGTAGGGGTGGGAAGGGGTTGAGGTGTACTGACAGTCTCTGCAGCAAAAGGTCATTCCCATGTTGGGTCCCTAGCATTAACCATTTGGTTGCTTTGTGTCAATTTATGAGTCCCAGGAGGTGCTGAGTAAGTAAGGATTAGCATTTTCAGTGTTAATAATAAGACTCTAATCTACTTTTTGTCCTGTGGATTCAGTTATAATTGTTCTACATTCGGGGTATAACTCTAATTTTGGAGTGCTAAGGTAAGTTTCAAGTTTGACATATTTGAAAGAGATTTCTAATTGGTAGAGAGAATACTGCATGGTTGTGTGACGGACAGAATTGAGGAAAGAACTTGGGGAGAAGAGAGAACTTCCTTCCTGCTTTGAGAGAGGATAGATGTGGTTCCAGATACTGTTTGTGAGAGAAACTACAGAGAAAAAGAACAGATTTTGAAAGGTAGACATGGAGGGGAAAGCTGGTCCTCCAATATGCCTCTGATTTCCTTCTTGCCTCCCTAGAGTCTTCAAGGAATGTCCCGTTGGATGAGATCAATCATGGACTCTCTCTCTCTCTCTCTGTCTCTCTGTCTCTCTCTCTCTCTCTCTGTCTCTCTCTCTCTGTCTCTCTCTCTGTCTCTCTCTCTCTCTCTCTCTCTGTCTCTCTCTGTCTCTCTCTGTCTCTCTCTGTCTCTCTCTCTCTCTCTCTGTCTCTCTCTCTCTGTCTCTCTCTGTCTCTCTCTGTCTCTCTCTCTCTTTCTCATAAGATAGTTGCTCATCATTCATTACTTGTATGATCTTTTTGAATCTGTATTGTATCTCTGATTTCTCTTTGCTATCTATTTGTCTGAATGACTTTATTCTCTATTCACTATTTAAGATGGATGGTCTTTTATTCTTTTTTTGTCTTTTATGCAACTGGCATTTAGGGGGAAGGGATTGAGCCTTAAGGATATAAAATAACCCTCGATCTTTTAAAATTTTTTTAAGCAATTGGGGCTAAGTAACTTGCTCAAGGTTACACGGCCAGTGATTTTGTGTGGGTGCCAAATATCTGAGGCCAGAACCGAACCCAGGTCTCCTGACGGTGGGGCCGGCGCTCTTGCTCACTGTGCCACCTGGCCACCCCTTAACCCTTCCTCTTTAAAGGATAGTGACCACAGGAAGAGTTTAAACCTAAAAATCATTTCTCTTGGATAGGGAGTATTTATAGGTGGAGTTAGATACAATTCTTGTCAATTTCTTCTCTCTGAGCAGAGCATAATGGTTGACAGTGGTTCCATTTCTTGATTCCTCCTAGTCAGGAATCAAAATTTCCCTTGGACAGGGGTGGGATAGATTTCAGAGATATTTATTTACGTCTCCCAGTGAGTTGCATTTAGTCAAGCCCATGTACATATAGACACAATCTACATGGCTAACTAACTTGCAGAGATTTTTCAAGAGTTAATGAGGACTGGAGAAAATGTCCAGTTAACTCTATTGCTAGTCACATAACCCAGAACTCTATAACTTTAATTTAATTATTGTTATTCTGAATGGCAGAACCTTGTCTAATGGCCAACAAGTGCATGTGCTACTAAAAATGAAAAAAAAGGAATGTATTGTTCTTGACATTCTCACTATAAACAAAAACCAGAAGGAAGAAGGATGGTGCTGCTAAAAGGAGAAATGGCTTATAAGAGACACAAGCAAAGAAATTGACAGGATGCATTTTATTGCATGCTCAGAGGCAAAAGAGACATCATTGCATTGGATACTTGGCATTTGGTGTTGTAGTTCTCATGATAAGGATTTGTGAAAAGACCACAATGAAAATCATTGCAACTTATTCAACATCAACAATTGCAAGGGATTAATTTAAAGAAATTCCATGAACTTGAAAAGACCCTCCATATGGAATCAATATTTGCTTTAATACTCAGTGACTTCAGTACAGAGGTGAAAATTGGTAAGGATGAAGAAAAGTATTTTGGAAAATATGGATCAAGAGAAAAGAATTAGAGAAGCCAAAGACAAATGAATGGTGAGGTAGGTCCAGAATTAATCAGGAGGATAGCAGACTGGATCATCTTTATTAAATTACAAAAGTTCTTTAGGGATTACAAATTATTCTCAGAAACAAAGGTTCTTTTTAATATATTAGTAATTCTCTCTCTCTCTCTCTCTCTCTCTCTCTCTCTCTCTCTCTCTCTCTCTCTCTCTCTCTCTCTGTCTCTCTCTGACAATCAAGGTTAAGTGAGTTGCCCAGGGTTACACAGCTAGTATGTTTACAAGTCTGGATTTGAACTCATGTCCTTTTGACTCTAGGGCTAGCGCTCTATCCAATATGCCACCAAATGCCCCCATATAATAGTGATATTTTCTTTTTTTTTTCTCATGTGTCATTATAATTTTAAGTACATGGTTTGCTTAGAAGACACAAACAGATCTCTAATGCCATTGGTACATTGAATAATGCAAAGAAAGGTCCTTCCTCCTTAAATGGTTTCTAAGAATTGTTGTGGTAAATCTTCAGAGAATTATTTCTTTTTTTAAATTTTTTTTCCTTTTTTATTTTTTTTCAAATGCTTTATTAACTTCTGGTTTACATCATTCATTTCTTTTTTTTAAATTATTTTTTAAGCAATCGGGGTTAAGTAACTTAAGGTTACAAGGCCAGTTATTTCTGGTTGTGGTGCTGAGTGTCTGAGCCCAGGATTCGATCTCCAGGTCGTCCCAACACTGGAGCTGGTGCTCTTACTCGCTGAGCCACCTGACCACCCCTAAGCAATTGGGGTTAAGTAACTTGCTCAAGGTTACACGGCCAGGTGTTTCTGGGTGGGTGCTAAGTGTCTGAGCCCGGGATTCGATCTCCAGGTCTTCTCAACACTGGAGCCAGTGCTCCTACTCGCTGTGCTACCTGGCCGCCCCACATCATTCATTTCTGCCAGATTTTGAGTTACAAATTTTCTCCCCGTTCTTCCCCTATCCACCACCCCAAAATAGCGGTCCCACAACATATCCCCTCCTCCAATCTGCTCTCTCCCTTATCTTCTCCCATACCTCCTTTGACTTTTCCAGTAGGTCATTGTGGATCTCTATGCCCCAGTGCTTCTATATCTTATTTCCCAATTACATGTAAAGTAGTAGTAGTAGTAGTACTACTACTATATATATATATTGAAACATTTGATTTTAAAACTTTGAATTCCAGATTCGTTCCCTTCCTCCCTTGTCACCCACCCTTACTGGGAAGATAAGCAATTCAGTATAGGTTGTACATGTGTAGCTATGCAAAACATTACCATAGTAGATATATTGTAAAAGACTGACTATATTTCCCTCCCTCCTATCCCGCCTACCACTTGTTCTATTTTCTACTTTGATCCTGTCCCTTTTCAAAAGTGGGTCCTTCCAACTCCCCTCCTCCCCAGCCTGCCCTCCCTTCCATCATCCCCCCTCTCATCCCCTTCCCCCCTACACAACTGTAGGGTGAGATACCCTATTTAGTGTGTATGTAATTCCCTTCCTGAGCCAAATCAATGAAAATAAGGTTGACAAATTCCCTTTTGCCTTCCTGTTCTTCCTCTCCATTCTAACTGTTTTCCCTTGCCTCTTCTATATGAGATAATTACCCCATTCTGTCTCTCCCCATCTCCTCTCATTATATTCCTCTCTCACCTCTTAAATTCACCTTTTAAGTATCATCCCTTCCTATTAAATTGGTCCTGTGCCCTCTATCTATGTATACCTGTAAACATATATACACACACTCACATATGTATTCATATGCCCATATGCCCTCCTATATAGACATATATATATACATATATATATATATATATTTCTATTCTCTTCAACAATTTTCATACTGAGAAAAGTTTCATAAGTTGCAATTTCTATTGCATTCATATTATTTCATTCACATTACTCAACTTTGGTAAGTTGCTTATGATTTCTTTTTCCTTTTTTCCTTCTCATGCTTCTCTTGCTTCTTGTATCTAAATGTCAAATTTTCTATTCAACTCTGGTTTTTTCATCAAGAATACTTGAAAGTCCTCTATTCCACTGAATGACCATATTTTCCCCTGAAATAGGATTCTTAGTTTTGCTAGGTAGTTGATTCTTGGTTTTAATCCTAGCTCCTTTGTCCTCCGGCATATCGTATTCCAAGCCCTTTGATCCCTCAGTGTAGAAGCTTCCAGATCCTGTGTTATTCTGATTGTGTTTCCACAATATTCAAATTGTTTCTTCCTGGATGCTTGTAATATTTTCTACTTGAACTGGGAATTCTGGAACCTGGCTATAATATTCCTAGGAGTTTTCTTTTTGGGATCTTTTTTCAGGAGGTGATCGGTGGATTCTTTCAAGCTCTATTTTGCCCTCTGGTTCTAAAATATCAGGGCAGTTTTCCTTGAGAATTTCTTGGAGGATAATTTCTAGGTTCTTTCTTTGATCATGGCTTTCAGGCAGTCCAATAATTTTTAAATGATCTCTCCTGGATCTATTTTCCAGGTCAGTGGTTTTTCCAATGAGATATTTCACATTGCCTTCTATTTTTTTCATTTGTTTGGATTTTTTTTAACTCTTGATTTCTCATAAAGTCACTATTTTCCATTTGGTCCAATCTAATTCCAAAGGAATGATTCTCCTCAGTGAGCTTTTGAGATTCTTTTTCCATCTGGCAAATTCGGCTTTTTAAGGCATTCTTCTCCTCATTGCCTTTTTGAGCCTCTTTTGCCATTTGAGTTTGTCTATTTTTTAAGGGGTTATTTTCCTCAGTCAGGCTGTTGACTCCCATTTCATAATTTTTTTTGCATCATTCTCATTTCTCTTCCTGATTTTTTTCCTCCACTTCTCTTATTTGCTCCTTAAGGTCCTCTATATACTGTAACCAGCTCATATTTTTCTTTGAAGAAGAGAATTATTTCTTATTATTCCCTGAATGAGTTCTATGTTCCAGCTAAAGTGGATAATTAGTTTATGCCTGATCTCTTCTTACCTTTTCCTACATACTCAAGGGCACCATCCTCCTCATGCCTGGAGGACACTCTTCATACCTACCTACTGACATCTTTATTTTCCTTGAAGACTCCATTACTACCTTCTTCACTGAGGCCTTTGTTCATCTGTACCCTATCTAAAAGTGATCTCTCCATTCAGATCAGGACATCTTTGTTAATAAACTCCAACGTGACAGCTACACAAAGATGAAGATGAAATAATCTCTGTCCTCTATCACTGCACAGCCTCCATGTGTCTTCCCCTTCAACCTTCCTAGAAGACTTAAGTGGATCTTTGCTTTACCTGTATCACATTGTACTTTGTGTAATATAACTTCTATGAGATCCAGAGGAAAGATCACTGCATTTGGAATCACACGACCTACATTTAAATTCTAGCTCTGGTTTTTAATACCTGTGTGAGCTCAGACACTTCCTTCACATAGGAAATGAGGGATGTGAAATTGATGACATGGTCAAGTGTCCCTGCAGACTCACGTATATTCAATTTGATTTATAACTTTCTGGCTTGGACCAGCATGGCTAGACAAGCCTCTTTATCTCCATCTTGCAGTCCTTGAGCAAGCGATCCAAACAGACAGAGGCTTCATTTACAAAGAGATATGTGGTTAAATCCTGCCGGTACCTATTAGGTTTGAACATCAACAGGTTCTTGCCTGTAATATTCTCTTGATGTAATCGTTTGACTATGAGTCAGGGAACACAAGAGTCTGAGGAATTTTAAATGATTTTCATACAGAGGGTTGCAGGGAGGTATATGAATGATCAGGCTTTAACACACATCAAATTAAGGAACTTTGAAGAAGAAATGAAGTAAAGACACAAACTGGGGGGTGGCTAGGTGGCACAGTGAATAGAGCACTGGACCTGGAGTCAGTAGGACCTGAGTTCAAATCCGCTCTCAGACACTTAACACAAACTGTGTGACCTTGGACAAGTCATGTAACCCCAATTACCTTACCTCTCCCCCCCATAAAAAGCAAAAAAAAAAAAAAAAGACACACACTGGTTATATGCTGAGGGCCTAGGTGGTACAAGGGATAGATTACTCGAGTTGGAATCAAGAAAACCAGAATTCAAATCCAGCCTCAAACACTTATTAGCTATACATACCTTAGTCAAGTCACTTAAACCTCTGCCTGACTCAGTTTCCTTAGTAATAAAATGGTTATAATACTTCCCTCTTTAAGGCTGCTATGAAGATAAAATAATATTTGTAAAGCACTTTGTAAATCTTAAAGTATTATATAAATGCTAATTATTATCATTTCAGTCAAAGAGAAGTTATCAAGTACTTCCCCAGGGTCACACAGTTAGTAAGTGACTGAGGTCAGATTTGAATTCAGGAAGATGACTCTTTCTGATTGTACACCTGATGTTCTATTTACTGCACCACTTAACTATATACAGGATAAATAGAAAATAATTAACACAGGAAATGCATTGGGATTACAGGTGGTTGGGGAAAGCTTCCTGCAGAAGTTTAGATTTTAGTTGGGACTTGAAAGAACCCATGGAAGCCAAAAGGCAGAGATAAAGAGGGAGAGTGTTCCAGTTATGGGGGGGGCAGAGAGAGAGAATTCTGGGAATAAAGAGATGGAGTTTTGTGTTCATGAAACAGCCAGGTATCCAACATTATTGTATAGAGGAATACGTGCTGGAGAGTAAGGTATAAGAAAATTGCAAAGGTAGGAGGGGCTAGGTTATGAAAGTCTTTGAATACCAAGAATAGCCATTTTGTATTTGATGCTAAAGCAATCGAGAGCCATTGGAGTTGATTTAATAGGGAGGCAACATGTTCCAACTTGCGCTTTATGAAAATCACTTTAGTGGTTGAATGGGGGGTGGATTGGAGTGGAGACAGACACAGGCAAATCTACCAGCACGTTATTTCAGTAATCCAGGTTGTGAGCCTAGGGGACTGGAAGGATAATGTTGCCCTCAAGAATAATAGGGAAGTTTGGAAGGGTCAGAGGGAAGAGTATAGGAGAAAATATAATGAATTCTGTTCTGGGTATGTTTAGTTGAAAAAGTCTACTGGGTATCCAGTTCCAGATGTCTGTAAATCGGAGATCTAAGACTGGAAGTTGGAAATCAGGGTGAATAGGAAGCTCTTAGAGGATGATAGATAGACAATTGGAAGGGATCTTTCAGGTAATTTAATCCAGTCTTCCCATTTTACAGATGTAGACACAGAGGCTGAATGAGATTAAGTGGCTTGCCCAAGATTACACAGGTATACAAATGGTAGAGCTAGAATTTATAATTATTTTAACAAGTAGATAACCTAAGTAATCTCCTGTCATCCTCACAATGTTATAATAAAGGGGAGAAGATACCCTGCATTTTCAGTGAACTCTCCCCAGGGAGCTTGTGGAAGAATAAGGACAAAAGTTGTGTAGGATGAGCAGACATAGACGGGTTATGATTTTCATCATTTGCAAAAGCATCCAAAATGCTGAAGTCTCATATCCATTTTAATTGAGTTGAAAATTTTTCTGGTGGTTGCTAGGAAGCAAACCAAAGATCTTAGCAAAGAATAAGTTCCAAGTGGGCCAGACAGATTCTGGGATAGATGATTGTGGCATTAAATACAAAATCTAATTTAGGTAGTATTAGCATTTTTAGTACTTTGACATAGCTTAATCATAATATCTCTCTAATTATTTCTCTTGATTTCTTTAAAGAATATTTTAGAGTTATAGTCATATATGTGTTTCAATAAGTTTTGTGTTTTCTTGTTTTGTTTTGTGTTTATTAGGTATTTTGTGCTGATTTTGAATTGAGTTTTCCCCCCTCCAACTTCCTGCTTAGTTTTATTAGCAATATAAAGGTTGACAATTTTACGTGCTCATTTTATATCCTACTACATAAATAAAAATTATGAATTATTTCAGTTATTTTTTTTTTACTGAGTCTCTGGGATTCTAGAAGTAAATGCAAATTTCATTTGTGAATAGACATAATTTCGCGTTGTCTTTGCCTACTTTTGTTCCTTTAATTTATTTTTCTTTTCTCATTGTCAGGGCTAGCCTTTGTGAAATCATATCAAATAAAAGCAGTAATAGTGGAGTTCTTTGTTTAACCCTTGATCTAGTCAAAAAGGTTTCTAGTATTTTTCTTTTTTTTTAATTTTATTTTTTTAAAGCAATTGGGGTTAAGTAACTTGCTCAAGGTTACACGGCCAGTTATTATTTCTGGGTGTGGTGCTGAGTATCTGAGCCCGGATTTGATCTAGTATTTTTCAATTTCAAATAAAACTAACTCTAGAATTTAAATAAATTTATCATATTAAGGAAAAGCCTCATTGAGTTTATATTTGTAGAAATTAGAAAGAGAAATATATTATTTAGAAGGCCATTTATTTTTGTTATTGTATGTGGTTTTGTTATTATCATTATGAACTGTTGTGTTTATTTTTGCACAAAATATCCCTGTAACCCCAGGACAGAGTGCTAGATTTAGAATCAGAAGACCTGGGCTCAACTCCCAGTCTTCCATTTACTATTTGTCTGATTTTTATGGCTTTAGGAAGGATGCTACTCTCTCAGTTTCCTTATTTGTGAAGTGAAACACCTGTGTTCCCCTTACCACCCTACTCCCCAGCATAATGTAAGATCCTTGAAGGGAAGGAATTTTTTGATTTTGTCTTCCTACCTCACCTGAGGTACAAAGTAGGTACTTAATAAAATGTTAAATGAATTTATTGAATTCTGATTTCAATGTCATTTAAACATTTATAAATAGCAAGAAAAATAAATGTGTATTGAGAGTCAATGTTACCAAACTTTAAAGAGTATCAAGAAACTTCATTTCCTTTTAAAAAATATTTTCAGAAACACAGAACAAATTTATGAAGCTGAGAAAGTTCTCCTCTGAGTTATGATTCCCTTATCAAAGTTAGAGACTCCAGGGTCTTTGAATTCATAAAACAGCAATGTTTAAGGTGTTGTGATTTGGGGGGGAAATGGTGTTATATTTGTTAGAGGCTAATAATTGTGTTTTCCTTAACTTCATAAAATATTCCCTCCCATTTCTCTGAAGTAGAGAGTTTGATATACAATACCTACAGAATGGAATAGTGCAAGTAGTTTCAAAAGACAAAGAGCTTAGGTCTTGTACCTCTGAATTGTTTATATTACTTGACTCTTGGAATGAACTATTATTATTCTTGTAGAATGTTTTTTTGGCCCATGAATTATCTTGTAATTACCATGTAAATTATAATGTAAGATATTGGTTAAATTGCTTTCCTCCTTTTACAGCAAGAGAAGTAGTCTCCAATAATTAGTGGTTGAAGGCTCCCTGTGAGAGGGTGGTCACCTTGAATATTAATGTGATAGTGCAAGTTTAATAGTCTGCCAGTGGTTGATTGGTTCCCTATTTGGTAAAGTTTTGAGATGGAGAAAAAGAGGACATTTTGCCCTTTAGGTTTTTTTTAATTTGCTAAATTTTGAATTTTAATAGTGTTATTAAAACAGAGAGAAATGAGTTATCGAGGCTAAAGTTGCATGCCCAGACAATACAGAACTCAATAAGTAAGAATTTCAAAGTTCCAAGATTATTTGTTGACAATAAGTAGGAACCTTTGGGATGCTGCCTTCCTTCTCAAAGGCCATAAATAGACTCCAATGTGGTAACATCCTAAATAATATTCTGTTCTTTATTCTTTGTATGAAGTTGAGGTAGAAAATTACTGCATGCATGTAGATGACAAATGGGCCTACTGTGCTACATAACAATCCCCTTAATTTATACTAATCAACTTTATTGTATTCCCTATAATGCCTCACAGTGGATTTTCCAAATCTCCTCATGTTTTTAAGCTTTTTAGAAAAACCTTTCATCTTTTAGTTTTTTTACTCTATATTACCCCCCTTCTCCAGAAAAAAAAAAACTCATCAGTAACTTTATCTTTTATTTTAATCACAAAATTCATCCATGGTGAGCTTTTTTTTTTAAAAAAAAAGTATTCTAAACCTCAAAATTCTTTGACATTATTCTATTTTCTTTCTTTCTTTTTCTTTAGTGTTGGATAAAAATGTGGATGGACCTTCTTACCAAGGCTAACTTCTGTACTAATACCCATGATCTTATACTGTCATGTTTCCTCTCAGACCACCTCTTCTGTTATCCCCAATCTCCCTCAACTTCAGATTGTTTCTTTGAATTATTCTCTAATGCCTATATAATCAGATCTCTCATGTGTTTTAAACAAAATAAAAACCCCTTCATTTGACACTACTATCCCTTCAAACCATTGTGGCCAAAATCCTTTTAAAAATTATCTCATTCAGCATTTCTACTTTTTTACTTCCCATTTCTTTCTCAATCCATTGAACTCTGGCTTCTGAACTCACTATCAAATTGAAACTGCTCTCTCCAAGTCACCAACAATTTTTAATTGATAAATCCAATGGTCTTTTCTCAGCTTTCATTCTTTTTTTGTTCCCTTTAAACATATGACATTGATACTACTTTCTCCTACATACTCTTTCTCCCCTCCCCCCTTTTTTAATATCACTTGCTTCTCATTCAAAGAGTCTGATGACTCGATCTCTTTTGTTAGATTGATCATCATCCACACCCTACTCCCTACCTCTGGCCATCTCCCAAGGCTCTATCCTCCATATAATTTTCTTCTTTCTCTCTATCCTCTTTTCATGAGCTCACTGGCTCCCAGTGATTCTATTATTGGCTCTATGCAGATAACTCCTATGTCTAGATGGACAGAACTAGTATCCCTCTTTAGACTGAGTTCCACATCTTGAACTGCCCTTTAGATATCTCAAAGTGAATGTACTGCAGGCATCACAAACTCATATAGACAAAACAGAACTCATTATTTTGCCCTCTAAATCAACTAACCATCCCCAAAAGTTATCTATTTCTGTTAAGGTTGATATTCTATTGAGATTGATAAAAGAAAGTGTTTCGGGGCAGCCAGGTCGCACAGGGAGTGAGAGAACCGGCTCCAGTGTCTGGAAGACCTGGGGTTTGAATCTGGCCTCTGACACTTAGCACCACACCCAGAAATAACTGGCCGTGTAACCTTGAGCAAGTTACTTAACCCCGATTGCTCATTAAAAAAAAAAAAAAGTGTTTCTTAACTAAAAACAAAAAAAATAAATTGAGAATAAATAAATGCTGGAACTATTTTCATGGGATGTGGTAACAATGAAGGGCTCAGTTTAATGTCTTTAAACAACTTTGAATCAAGTCTGAGCTGGAATCACAGAACTTTTTTCTGCTATACAATTTCTACTAGTTAACTCTGTGAAAGATCTCCTACAAATAAAGCAAGTATAAGTCATATGGGTTAGGGAAAGAATAACAATTTAGTGTATTCTCCTTCCTCCAAGTCTTGAAGATATCACTGAGAAATTGGAATTGAGTTCTATGTAAAATTTGAAGTTAAGATGAAGGGTAGAAGACAAAAATGCTTGTGAAATCCTGCTATATTGGGAAGCAGATTATTGTTTTCAGTGCATGCAGGATATTAGACACTATAAGGAGTTTTATCTTGTTACATATTTACGGTTATATTTATTATTTGTATATAGTTATACTCTTATATGCATATACAATTACAGTTATATACATATACAATATATAGATATAGATTAAAAATTCCTCAAGACATGAACTAACAATCAGAAACTATAAAATTTTAAAAAGTAAAATACTAAAGACTGAATTACACTATATATAGAAGTTTATATTTATGGAAGTCAGTATTCTTTATATATCTTCCTGAAAGTTTCAGCATAGGGCAGCACTATTTAAATATGATACTTTGTCCCATTTCATCAATATGTAGGAGTCTTGACTGGCAAAGACCACCTTGAGGAGAAAAAAGATGACTTTACTGCATATTTTCTAGTATGACAGATGTCCCTTTGAATTTTGGCTCCACTAGTAATTTTGATACTCAGAATTCATTTAATGTCATCTACTGGGAAGTAGAACAAAACCAAGGCACACTTAAAAATGTGTACTGTCAGTTTTCCATTCTATTCACATTCAGCACAGTATCTCATTTCTGGTAAAGAGTGCTCTGTGGCCCTTGATGTGTCATACTCTAAAAAAATAGTTCTCTTCACCCCATAACACATTCTATTTACCTTGTGTTGTAATTGAAATGTCATAAGTCTTTGTGGGATAATTAGATAGCCTATCTTGATGTTAGGAAGATGTGGGTTCAGGTACTACCTCTGAGATAAATTGTCTGTGTGGCTCCAGACAAGCCCCTTAAAATCATAGGGCATCAGTAGAGGGAATTTTCTCAGCATAAGTTCCTCATACCAATAAAGTCTGAGGTTTAGAGCAAAAGAAAATGTTAGTCACAGAGGCGTTTATTTTTCATGACAAGTGTGCTGGAATTCATTGAAGAGTTGGATGTGTACAAGTAGCTTATGTTAGTATTTTGGTTGTTAGAGGACAGCAGTGTGAAATCAGGATTCTCCTATTCCAAGTTCTCCTTCCTCTCATCTTTACTATATCCTACTACCTGAAGTGAAATTCTTTATATATAATTCATTGAAAACTTCCACGCCACTTAAGATGATATTTGGTAGGGAGTGAGAGAGGAAACTTACCTTTCATTGTTTCTGGAGTGTAGAATTATTTTATCCTTTATATGGTTTATTGACAAAGATTAATGTTTATAAAGAGCTCTAGGATAATTTCTTAATTTGTTCCTTGTCTCCATTACATAATCCTTTGCCTCTCATCCCCAATAAGGCCAATGACACTTTTGCTTAGTGTGACAGAGAGAACATGGCTACCTCTACATAAGCTAGATAGCAAAACAGGCTTAAAACCCAAAGATGAACATAATTACATTATAGTTTTTACTTGGAGGGGGGAATTAAAATGGTTATTTTCATCATTACCATTGTCTTTAATATTCCAAGTGTCAGATCTCATGTGATATCAGATAATAGAATCCCCAAAGAATCAAGCACTTGCCTGCTATTCTAGGAAGGTCAACATTGCTTTTATCTAAATAATCTATCTCAATAATTGAGTTGTTATGATAACTCACTTTTAGTTATTATATAACTCATAGCAACTACATAATAAACTAATAATATTTTTACTAAACTGTCAGAGGTCTACTTTCTTATATATCAATTATTTCAGAAAATACAAAACTGCTGAATTATTTGAACCATTTGCTTCACTATTCCAGAATATAAAATACAATAATATAATTGAGTTGGAGAAGGAGTGGCAAACCACTCTAGTATCTTTGCCAAGAAAACCCCAGACAGAGTCAAAAGAGATGAATACTATTGAAATGACTGAACTAAGAACTTTATAGGGTAGCAATGCCATTTTGGGAGAACTCTAATTATTAGGAAATTTTTTTTTCTAATTGTGATTGCCTCTGCCTGTCTATAGCTTCTACCTACACATTTGCAGCTTCAGTTATCTCTCCCTTCTCTCTCCTTTCCTTTTAAATGCCAACTCTTTTTACTTTTTCCACAACCTCTCTTATATAACAAAACTGTTACACTCTGATTTTTAAAGCACAAATCTGATCATGTACCACCAGTTAAAGAAGCTTAGTGACTCTTTATTTTCTTCTCTAGGATAAAAATAGAATTCTTCTGTTTGTTATTTTAAAGTCCTTAATAATTTGCCTTCAATCTGTTTCCAGACTTATTTCCTATTATTTTTTCTCATACACTGTATTTTCCAATCAAACTGGACAACTGTGCTTGCCATTCATTCTGAAATATTCTGTCTCAGCACCTTTTCTTAGACCAGAAGTTCTTAACCTGGGCTCCATGCACATGTGATTATATTTCAAAAAATTTTTGAATGTAGATGGCAAAAATCACATCATTTCAATATAATTTTAATCCCATGTATTTTATTTTATTTTATGCATTTTAAAACAATTAGAAAAGAAGTACATGGACTTCACCAGGTTGCCAAAAGGGTCCATCACATATGCATGCATGAACATGATGCATGTATATACAACACAATATATGCATATACACATACATATGTGTGCGTGTATAAATATATATGTATGTGTGTGTATATCTATATTGCTATCTATTTATCTGTATGTCTATCTATTCTGTTAAGAACACCTGGTATAGACTTTAAGGCTGTCCTTTATACCTAGAGTACTCTTGCCATCTTCACCTCTTGTGATACTTAGTTCTATTTAATACTTCACTCAAATGCTACCATTTACTTGATACAAACAACTGTCAACACTTCTCTCAATCCTTAGTCTATATTGACTTTGCATACATTTTGTATTTATTTATATATGTGTATGTTATTCCTTCCAGTAGTATATAAACTCCTTGTGTGCAGGGATTATTTCATTTTGTGTTTTCAGATTCCTAGGTCCTAACATACTGTCTAACACAAAGTAAATAGGAACTTGGTAAGTGCTTATTGAATATATATATATATATATATACATATATACACACCCTCTACTGAGTTTCCCAAATGACTTTTCTAAACCACAGCTCTGACTATATTAACCTTCTTCCTTCCTCTAAAACTTCCCCTAAAATCTTCAGTGGCTCCCAATACTTCTAAGAGAAAATATAAAATCCTGAGCCTTCCATTTAAGACCTTCTACAGTCTGATTCCCACCTATTTCTCCATTCTTGTTTTCGATTACTTCCATTCATCCCCTCTCCACTCTGGTTGATCTGACTGGCTATCTGTTCTCCAGACATGACATTCCATTTTTAGACTTCATGTCTTTGCACAGTTCGTCCTTTTATCTAAAATGTCCTCCATCTTCTCGGAATTCCTTGGTTCCTGAAAGGGAGAGCTCAGTGGTCACTTCCTTGCACAATGTCTTTCCCAATTTTCTAAAGCTGTTAATGCTCTCTTAGTCTAGAAATTACTTTTCATTATTTCATTTGCACTTTGTGTTTACTTCTGAGTCCATGTTGTATCTTCACAACATGAAAAATGCAAACTCTTTGAGGGAAGAAACTTTTTTTTTCATCTTTCTATCCCTGGAAATTAGCACCATGCCTCAAACATTTTAAATGTTGAGTTCAAGTTAATAGAAATGTTTTTCTCACTTAGAAATGGTTTGGACTAGATAAAAGCTTCTTTTTTCTTTTTTGCCTTTTGGAGGTCAATTGGGGTTAAGTAACTTGCCCAAGGTTACACGGCTACTGTTTTTGTGTGGGTGTTAAGTGTTTGAGGCCAGAACTGAACTCAGGTCCTCCTGACTCTGGGGCCAGCGCTTTACTCACTGTGCCATCTAGCTGCCCCTAGATAAAAGCTTCTTAACCTAAGATCCATGAATTTTTTTTTGAAAACTTTATTTTAAAACAATTGGTTTCATTAGTAATTATACGCATTTTATTTTATATATTTGCAAACATTATTCTGAAAAGAGTTAACCAGAATGCCAAAGGGAATCAGGATTCAAAAAATAAGAACCCCTGGATTAGATGGTGTCACATACCTTTTCCTATTTTAACTTCAAGGATAAATAATTATGAATATATCAAACATGTGAGGTCAGGTCCCTCTTCTCTAAACAATATAAGTTTTTTTTTTTTAAGCAATCAGGGTTAAGTAACTTTCTCAAGGTTACATGGCCAGTTATTTCTGGGTGTGGTGCTGAGTATCCGAGCCCAGATTTGATCCCCAGGTCATCCCAATACTGGAGCTGGTGCTCTTACTCGATGAGCCACCTGGCCACCCCTAAGCAACTGGGGTTAAGTAATTTGCTCAGGGTTACATGGCCAGGTGTTTCTGGGTGGGTGCTAAGTATCTGAGCCTGGGATTTGATCTCCAGGTCATCCCGACACTGGAACCAGTGCTCTTACTTGCTGTGCTACCTGGCCGCCCCCGGTTTTTTTTTTCTTTTAAAAACATTCAGTCCTGAACTTTAAGATTTTAATAAAACACTTATACCATGGCTAAACTATTGAAGAAAAAAGAACAATATAATATCTCTCAGAAAATACTGAAGAGTTCAGCGACCTTGAAAAAGCTACAGATTGTCTTCATTTACTAAAAAGCGGGGTTACAATGCCCTCTTTTACAGAGACACTCTACACATAGGAGATTACTGATTATGATGAAGTCTGAAACTATTTCCCAGAACTCTGTGGTTCTGACCCATTTGTCCACATCAATCAGAGGTAATTCTCTTTCAGCAAGGACATAAGATGGACCACAATATAATGAGGTTGCTGCAAAGATGGGTTTTTCATATCAAGGCTGAGCATTGGTTCACCAACCATGACACTATCTGTACTTAGGAGTGTGGAAAACACTAGTCATCATAAAGGAAACTTTTCAGTCATATCCCTGATGTAGAAAGCATACTCTTTTAATATCAAGGACAGTGGTAGATACTTTAAATGCCTCTGTTATCTATTTGCTCAATTTAAATTCCCACATTAGACAACTCATGTGCTAACAGAAAACTGATTTTGGACTCAGAGAGATGTGGGTTCTGTAAGTTAGTCAGCAAGTCAATAAACATTCATTAAACACCTACTGTGTCTCAACTGTGCTAAGTGCTGGTGGATACAGAAAGAGGCTAAGCACAATCCCTGCCCTCAAAGAACCCACAATCTAGCGGGGAGATGACAAGCAAACAAATATGCACAAACAAATTATATTCAGCATGAACAGGAAATTATTAACAGATGGAAGGCACTAAAATTGAGAGGGGTTGGGAAAGGCTTCCTGTATAATGTGGGGTTTTGGGTGGGACATGAAGGAAGTCAGGGAAATGAGGAGGTGAAGATGAGGAGAGAGGACATTCCAGGCATAGAGGGACAACCAGAGAAATTGCCTGGAACTGATAGATAGAGTGTCTTGTTCATGGAATACCCAGGAGACTGGAGTCACCAGATAAAGGGTATATAGCAGAGAGTAAAGGTAGAGGGGGATGGAGAGTAGATTATGAAGAACTTTGAATGCCACAGAGGATTTTGTTATTTGAAGTGATAAAGTCACTGGAATTTGTTGAGTAGGAAGGTGATAGAGTCATATCTGACTTTTGGGAAAATCATTTTGGTGGTTAAATGGAGGATGAATTGGAGTAGAGACTTGAGACAGGCAGAACCCCCCACCCCAGAAGGCTATTGGGATATTCCAAGAATGCTGTGTTGAGAGTGTGCACCAGGGCATTATCAGAGGATAGAAGGGGGTGCATTCAAGAGATGTTGTAAAAGTGAAACTGACAGACTTTGGCAATAGATTGTATATGAGGGTGAAAGATGGTGAGGGATTGAGGATGACAGGTTGGCAGCCTGGGAAACTGGGAGGAGAGTGTTACCCTTGATAATAATAAGGACATTGGAAGGATGGACGTTTAAGAGGAAATATAATGAGTTAATGAGTTCAGCTTGGGAATGCTGAATTTAAGACATTTACAGACATCCAGTTTGAGATTTCTGAAAGGCAGCTGAAGGTGTGAAATTAGGGGTCAGCAGAGAAGTTAGGGAAGCATAGGTAGATTTGAGAATCATCAACATAGAGATGATAATTGATGGGAGCCAATAAGATGACCAGGTGAAGTGGTACATAGGTAGAAGAAAAGAGGGCTCAGGACAGAGACCTGTGGGACACCTAAGGAGAGAAAAAAATGCCCTGGATGAGAATTCTGTAAAGGGGCCTGAAGGTAGTAGTCTAATATGTAGGAGAGAGCTAGGAGAGAGAAATATCACAAAAACCTAGAGAGAAAAGTGTATCCAGGAGAAAAGGGTGATCAATAGTGTCAAAGACTGCAGATGGGTCAAAAAGAATGAGGATTGAAATTGGCAATTAATTAAATAATTAATTTGATCTTTTGATCAGACTTTAAGAGAGAGTAGTTTCTGTGGAATGATAAAGTCAGAAGACAGATTTTTAAGGGGTTGAGAGCAAAAGGAAAAAAAGTGGAGGCACCCATTGCAGATAACTTTCTCAGAAAGTTTAGCCACATAGTGTGATAGGAAAATATCAGGAATGGATAGATCAAGTGAGAGATATTTGAGGACAGAGGGTACATGAGCATGTGTGAAGGCAGTAGTAAAGGAGACAGTAAGCATGGAGAGAGATTAAAGAGAAGTTTTAAAGTGTGGATGACAGAAAGGGCAATTTATTTGAGAAGTCTGGATGGAATGCGATTGCTTGTGTAGGTACAGAGGTTTGCCTTGGTAAGGAGTAAAGTCACCTATTTTTGTGAAATATGGGTGATGGAGAAAATAGTTGCAGAAGGCATATGAGTGATATGAGAGGAAGGAGAGGGGAAAAGTGGGAGTTCAAAGTGAATGACTATTTTTCTCTAAAATATAAGGAAATATTTCATAGTTGAGAGGATAGGGGGAAATTGAGACATGGGAAGTTTGGGGAGAGACGAAGTGTTTTGGGAAACCTGCTATGGAGAGTGGGATAAGGAGGTATAGAAGCATTACTTAACAGCAATGAGGGCCCAGTGGAGACCATATAATATATAACCATAGTGGATGCGGTTGGAATGGTTGCATAATTTTCTCAACCTTTTATTCAGCAACACGTGTGCAGGAGCAAAGGTGGTAGATGGAAGGTGTGATCCCAGACTGAGGCTTAGCATGGTACAATCAGTGATATAATAAGGAGATCAGGGACCCAAGAGAAGAAAATAGTGACTCACAAAGGGGTCAAGATGGGGAAAGAGTGCCTAGTTTAGGAGTGATGTCCTGGCAGAGAACTGAGGAGTCTAGGGATTGGAGGCCATGGTATAAATGAAGAGAAGTGCTGGTACTGGAAGACAGAGGGAGAGGTGGAAAGTCAATAGATTATTGTCAGATAAGGAGATTTCAGAATTCTTAAACAAGAAGGTGGTACACCTGTGATTGATGGGATGATCAAAGGTATGCCATCTTTTTGTGGGGCTGAGGTGGGGTGGAGGAGTAGAGCATAGGAAGTGAGTAGGATGAGGAACTGAGTGGTTCAGGTGTTTTGAAGGAGAGTCATGATTTATGTTGGCATCCCCTTGTAGGAGGTTTTCAAGTCGGGCCTTTGACATTTGCTGGCTACTCCTGAGCCAGTCATATTTTGTGCTTTAGGTGACTCTTTAAGAGTAGAAGTTTCAAAACAGTTTTTGATTGCTTTGGTAAAGTTTACTGTTGGGTAAAAATTCTCAGTGTGGCCTCTGCCTGTACTAATGAAATCACAGCTCTAGATCCCCCTGCCCAGCCCATCCTCTACATTGTTAATCTGATAATTTCATAATAAGACCTATGTTTTTCCCTATTATAAAAAACAACAACTAGTCGCTGAATATTCATCTTGGGTGCTGTATATCTTTGTGAATAAGACATTTGGTAGGAATTCAGAGTAAACTTTGTCTGCATGCTGGACCCATGGTAAATCTTTATAACAATCCCTGGAAGCTGTCTCTATTCAGGTATTTCAAAGTCCCAGTCATGAATCTCTTAGTACATTATAGATGCCAACAGAAGGCAAGTAATAAAAATGGCAAAGCCATAAACATACATCACATAGTAAATGGTGGCAGTTCCTTTCTATTGAGTATGGACACTTCAAATGTGTTACAGGAAGAACTGTATTTGTTGCAGTCTCATCTTCTTCTGCAAGGAGCTAGCTCTCAGTTCAGTTACATTGCAGTCTGGGTGCCAACTGGAGCCATAGCTTTCTCCTCCCCAGCCAAGTGTGTGCCTGACTTGAGGTTAAATCTCCTATAGACCAGGTAAAAACCTCCTATAGACTAGGTAAAAAACAAACAAACAGCTCCATTCCATCCTTCACTCAGTCACTAAAGTGCTTTCCCTAAAGAGCAGATTTGGCCATGACAGCCCTCTACTCAACACACTCTTGTGACTTCATAGCACCTCCAAAATCAAATGTAAAAACCTCCCTTTGGCATTCAAAACCCTTCATAACCTAACCCACTCCCTCCTCCTCTGACTTTTCCAGAATAGTACCCGGAGTACCACAGGCACTTAATAAATACTAGTTGGTTGAATTAGTGATTGAATCAGGCTACATAGCAACTCAAATTCTAAGTTCATTTGCAATTGTGAGATGACAGACAGGTACTGAACTCAATGACTAATCATACCTTTCCCAAATTTAATTAATGGCTATAGTTTACTTATCCTGACCATCTTTGATGTTTTACATTCCTCTGCCCTTTCCCCCAATGTGAGGTATTTTTTTCTAGACTACTATCACTAGTTCCACAATACCACAACAACAAAATTATTTTAAACATTTCACAATCACTAATGTTTTTCATCAACAATAAGATGAGGGTATGTTTTGTTTAATGCCACCGAATCTTGAAGTTGCAACTCCAAATAAATTAGGTTTAGAGACTGAATTTCAAGAGGAGAAATTTGGAAGAAATTGAGGAAAAACTAAAGGAGAGCAAACAATCTCCAGGCTCTGATGCTGGTCCAGATTTTACTTCCAGGTTGAAAGAATGGTTGAGGCATATTATAAGGACTATTTAAAAGGATTAAGAAGAACCAAGGAGTAGCAAGAAAGATTAAAAAGTAGAATCTGAAGGAGTCGACTCAAGAAAGAGAAGGCAATTGGCAAGATAAAGCAAGGTTAGTAAGTAAGGAAAGTAGAACAATTACAAGGTTAAGCAAATTGATGGAAGGGATATGTGGGTGAGGGAAATTGGTGAACAGGCAGGAGATTAGTTCATGGCTAAAGGAAAAGTGGCTATTCTGAGTTATTTTGAGGCAAAGAAAAGAAGTGTTGTCAAGTTATTTAGAGATGATAATTAGCTATAAAAAGTTTTAACATAGTACTTGTTCATCCTTTGTAAAGATGACCAATGACATCACCAGGTGATGTGTTTGACTTGGCATGAATCGGATTTAAGTGAGGCAGGATTGCTCAGAGTTGTCAGCCTCACTCTCTTCACTAGAGTTATCGCAGTCCATTGTCAAGACAAAAGTCAGGATGATTGCTGATGGCCAAGGATGCAGTGGATGACCTTGGCATCTTTGATATCTAACTGAGCTTCCCATTCAGCCTGGGGAAATCTCACATGCTTGGGGTAGGCATTTCCCTAACCTATGGATGGGTTTGAGTGCTGTGGGTTACTGTCAACCTAGTTTCACTTGTTTGCTGAGACAATTTAGTGGGGTGTGGCCACTGTGAGAACTGAATGGAAATGGACATCAAAGGTGGATGAGGAACCCCAGAAAGGGCTCAGCAAAGCCTTCACAACAAAGGTGCTAGTCCTCCCTGAACACCTCATCCACCCCAGTACACAGTACTTAGGGCAGAAGTATAAAGACTCACAAATAGGTCAAGCAAGACTCTCAAACTAGGTTCCTCCCTCTCACTCAGCAAGAATATCCAGTGCCTTCCCAACTACTGTTATCTTTCACACCCTCTATCCTAGATGTCACCTTCTTTCCCTTCATGCTGACATTAGTTGGTGTGATAGTAATGGCATTTAAAGATTCCCCTGTATTGGCTTAGTTTTTCAAACTGATTGTGTTAAAACCAAGAGCTTGTTAATCCCACCTGTGGGATGGACTTTTTGATGTGAAAAGAAAGTCCTGAACTGGGAGGAGCTGGTGACGTAGTTTGGAGAGACAAGAGAGAGGCGGAAGATCTTTTTGGAAGCAGCACCTCGTGGAGAGAGAGAGACTAAGAGAATTGCTGGTGGCCGCTTTGAATTGCCCTGGACTTTTGAGACCTGTCCCCTGAGCTGCCAAGGACTGAGGAGACATGGCTGTTTTGCTGGTACTTTGTCTGTCTGTTTTGATGTTATTTTGCCAGATTTGTCCACTGGTGAAAGACTGTCCTGTTGAAGAAGTCCTGGAATCTGGCATTTGGTTAAGAAGCCCTGAGACTGTCCTGCAGACAGAGAGTGAATACTGTCCACTGGTGAGGGACAGTGCTGTTGTTGCAGGGGTCTGGAGACTGTCCTGCAGACAGAGTGAATACTGTCCACTGGTGAAGGACAGTGCTGTTGTTGCAGGGGTCTGGGAGCCTTTCTGTTGGTTCAGAAGCCCTGAAGAAGGATTTTCTTGTTGTATGTGTACAGAAATCCTGGGAGAGGGCTTTGCTAATGTGTTCAGGGGTTCTAGGACTGTTCTACAGACAGAGGATAAATTCATGAAGGGACTGGCAATGTATCTTATGGCCTTGCTAAGCCTTGTCTCCCCAGGAACTAAGATTGCTGAGAACTTGCCTCGTATCAAGATGAAGAAAAGAGCTCCATTTGGGTATTAAGTGCTGTGTTTAAACTTGATGTAACTCTGGGGTAGATTCAATTGTGATCCAGGGGTGGGGAACTTTTGACCTTATTGTGCTCTGTGATTGACAAATGAAGGTACTTTACCTATGTTTGGAAACTAATCTCCATTTGAGAAGAGGGGTTTTGTGGTGGACCAAATGAAGGTATAGCCTAGGGGTGGAGAAGTATTTAGAAAAGAGACTTTGTAATTGATTGAATGATTGGAAGGTCCTGGGGTGGGGTAGTACTTGGAGATTATTTAATCACACTTAGTAAATGCTGTATTTTGAATGATGTCATGTTTTGATCTTCTCTGTTCTTGGTTTGTCACTGAATAAAATAGAGAGCACCTATGCTGGTATTTTGAACCTGGGAAGTTGCCTTTGCTTGGCATTATATTACAGTTGGGGCCTTTATTACCTCTTTTCATCACTATTGCTATAACAACAGTATTGGAATTGGTCTCCCTGCCTCAACGCTCTTCCCGCTCCAATCCATCCTCTCAGTCAGCTTTGAAATGGATTCTTCAAAAGGGTATGATGGACCATGTTACTGCTCTACTCAGTAAACAACAATGCATCCTTATTGCCATCAGGATCAGATATAAACTCTTCTATTTGACCTTTCAAGTTCTTCATTAGCTGGACCTTTCTACCTTCCCAGTCTTGTACCTTACTTCCCTCCGCACATTCATCACTTTGCTACATTGGTCTATTGGTTGTTACTCATACACTTTATCTTCCATCTTCATGCCTTTTAAGATTTGTCCCCCTTCCTAAAATTATCTCCATTTTCATCTCTTCCTCTTAGCTTTTCTGGCTTCCTTCAAGGACTCAGTTCAAATGCCACCTTGTGCAGAATATCTTTCTTGATTCCCCTGAACTGTAGAGCATTATCCTCAAAATGACATTTTATCTACTCTTCATAAATCTTTTATGTACCCTGCTATTTGCTTGTGGTCTCCTCCATTAGACTATAACCTCCTTGAGAGCAAGAACTATTGTTGACTTTCTTTGTATCCTCAACACTTGGCTAGTAAGTAATAAATTGCTGTTGAATGGTGGACAGGAAATGTCAATCATGATAGAGTAGGGGAAATTGTGAAGGAATTTACTGCGTGTTTGATTCTTGTATTTCTGTCACAGGTGCCTGTTTTCTGTGTTCTTTCCATCTTTCCATTGGTTAAGCTCCCTTCTTCAAGAGAAGGTGGAAGGACTTGAAGAATGTTCTCCTTATTGCTGGTTGTCTCACAAAATGAAGGATTTCTAAAGGAAGGAGAAATAAGGCTTCAGTGGTGGGGGGAGATGTGAAATGGATGAGTGGAGACTTTAACATTGTTAGGATGTTGAGGAATAGAAGAGTACTATGCAGAGAAGAAAACAGAAGAAGACAGATATACTGAGAGTTTAAATACAAATTTGAATGTTTTCCTAAAGATGAAGAAACTGGATACTCGGATGAATAGATATTTTTTGTTCTCCAAAGACTGATAGAGTAGATTCACAGAAGTTATTTGGTGAGAGATCATCCAGTAAGCATCTGGAGAATAAGAAGAGAAAAATAATAAAAATGCTTAGTGATTCCCTGCCCAGGGGTACCAAGACAGCTATTTGTCAGCTTGATAACAATAGAGACTATTGGAGCATGTATCCAGATAGACCAGAGAACCTCCCAACACATGCCTAAACAAATGATTCCTATGCACTAATGGTGATTCCTATGTACAAAAATGACACTTCCAGAAGAAACTTCAAAAGTATTGCCATTGATTATGAAGTCTTGGCAAGTACCATAGGGACACAGGTAGTGCTTTTTTCATTGTTGCCCAGGAAGCAGAAAAGGAGAACAGAGTTCACTTTACTAGGAAGTGAGAAACCAGCTAAGATTTTGCTGTCTGAAAATGGGATTTGACTTTCTGGTCATAGTTTACAATATAAGGTTATAAATATTCTACCTGGCTAAATATGGATTGCACCTAAAACAGGAATATTGTAAGAATGGCTTTTTTTTCCCAGATGTCAAATATAATCAAAAGGGTTTTAAACTAAGAAGGATGGGAAAGAAAAAAAGACAGCCTATAAAAAACTATTCTTATTTCCTCCAACTTAGATACTGTAGTCTAGAGAATACTCAGTATGAAGAAAAATAGCAGCTGAGACACTTAGAAATTAATGGGAGACAAAATTCAAGAAAGGAGCCAGCAGTACGGTCCCTGGTTCCAAATATTTATAAACAAATGCCAAAGTTCAGGACAAACTGGAGGTCCTAATGCAAAGAGGGGATTCGGCCCCAAAGATATCCATGAGACTTAGTGGGATGAAACCCATGACTGGACTATGGATCTACATGCGTATATCTTATTCTATTCAGAAGAAACAGGATAGGTAAGAGGGGGATAGAATAGCATTATATATTAACAATTATATTAGCAATTACACTCATTTGACAATATTGACAAGATTGGTTGGCAGTCTAAAGAGGGAGAAACAAGTGATTTTTTTTCATTGAATTGTATTACAAACCATGTGAATAGTAAGAGGAAATAGATGAGGTTTTCAGAAAATATCACAAGTTAAGGACCCAGAAATGATATTGTAGTGATAGAAGTCTTCAATTATAGAGACTATTGGAGCTCTCCCTTTGCCAAAAGCAGAATAATTCAGAACTCCTTAACTTGACTTAGTGATAGTTTTATCTTTCCAAAGACAGAAAGAAAGAAGAGGGCATTCTAATATAGATCTGAAGAAGAATTAGTTATTGAGAGGGAGATGATGGGAACATCGGGAGGGGAAATGATCAATTCAATTTAGAGAGTTTTCGATAGAAGAGAGGTAAGTTGGACGTAGTCTGGTATGCAACATAAATTGTGGGAAATGGGATTTCAAAAGGTTTGAAGAAAAAATAAGTAATATCTTGTGGAGTAAAATGTGTTAGAAGAAGCCAGTCTGGAGAGAAGGGAGATAGACAAGAATGAAATTCTTAATACTCAAAGCTAAACAATTCCAATGAAGAGGCAAAATGGCATTTGTCTGAAGATGCCAATTTGTAACCCAGGGACATTATGGAATCACCTCGATTTTAAGCAGAAATGGACAGAGAGTGGAAGAAAGACCGTGTAATCACAGATGAAAATAAGAGCATATCCCAATCCTGGCGGGGAGGGCGGCATGGAGGATGGATGACATGTCAGGAATGCTAAAGCTCAGAATTAGCTGGGTCTGGGCAGGGAAGCCAAGGGTCATCGAAATTGTCGAAGTTTTATTTGGAGAAAAATATCTATCAAAGATTGGGATGAGACCTTTGATTGGAGAGGCATTGGATAAGATGATGATATCTGAAGGACGGAAGAATTGACCGATTCTTCCGTTTCTGTTTTCTCTGCTGAGGAGAATGCCCTTTGCGCTGCAAATGAAAGGACCAAAAGTGTCTAACAGGGAGTTCATATTTAAGATAAGGAAAGACATAGTAAGAGAACATCCCACTGCCCTTAATGAATTCAAATCACTTGGCCCAGCTGAACTACCCCCTCCTTTCCTGAAAAATAAACAAAATACCCCAACAAAACTAGCAGATGGGATTGCCCAGCCACTCCTAGTGAGAAAATGGAGAGGTACTATGAGATAGAAGGCAAATATCTCATTTTAAAAAAGAATATAAAAGAGTTGATATAGTGTAGAGCATTGGGCTTTAAACAGAAGTTCTTCTAGTTGGTCCCACCCAAGATGGAAGAACATGATTCTGGAGGATTTGGGACAATCTTATCTATCAGTCTTGTTCTTCACTGACTGAATGACTTATAGGAGCTGGTCCCTGAATGAGGAAATAAAGGAGGAAAAACCACTTAATCTTAATTTAATAATTGGTTATTAATATAATAGAAAAATAATCAGTTTTGTCACAACAACAAAAAGCAAATCAAGAAACAAACAAAAAAGCAGTCCTTGCTCTCAAGGAGTTCACCTTATAATGGGGGAGATAATATACAATCAACTATGCACAACAAGATAAATTAGAGATAGTCTTAGGGGGAAGGTACTAGCTTTAAGTGGGACTGAGAAAACCTTCTTGAAGAAGGAATTTTAGTTGAAACTTGAGGGAAGCCAAGAAGTCTAGATGAGGTAGGAGAAAGTTCCATGCATCAGGGACAGCCAATGAAAATGCTCGGTATCAAGAGATGGAGTTTCTTGTTCAAGAAAAAGCAAGGAGGGGCGGCTAGGTGGCAAAGTGAATTTGAGCACCAGCTCTGGAGTCAGGAGGACCTGAGTTCACATAGGGCCTCAGACACTCAACACAAAACTGGATGTGTGACTTTGGGCAAGTCACTTAACCACAATTGCTCTACCTTCCCCCCTCCAAAAAGCAAAAAAAAAAAAAATCAAGGAACACAATGTTACATGATCATAGAATATATGGAGTATAAGTATATACAAGTAAGGTATAAGGTATGAATAAGGTATAAGAAGCCTGGAAAGGTAGTGAGGGGTAAGCTTCTGAAGGGCTTGCCAGAAGTGGGGTTTAATATTTTTTCCTGGAATTAATAAGGAGCCACGTGGATTTATTGAATAGGAGAGTGACATGGTCATAGCTATACTTTAGGAAGACATTTAACAGCTAAGTGGAGGATAGACTGGAGAAGAGGAAAGACTTGAGCCAGGGAGACTAAACAGTATTCTATTCCAATCGTCCAGGTGTGAAGTGATGAGAATACGCACAAGGGTGGATCATTTGGAGGATAGCTGTACTCTTAACAGTAATAGAATATGGGAGGGTTTAAGGGGAAAGATAATGAGTCCAGTTTTAGGCATTCTAAGTTTGAGGTGTCTACAGGGTGTCCATTTTGATATATTAATAGGCAGTTGGAAATTTGACACTGGAGGTTAGGAGTGAGATTAAGGCTAGATAAATTGATCTGAGGATTTTTTTTTTTATACACAGATGATAATGGAATCCTTCAGAGCTAATGTTATCACCAAATAAATAGTATAGAGGGAGAAGAAAAGAGGAACTAGGGCAGAGCCTTGAGGGATAACCAAGGTAGTGGTTGTCACTTGGATGAAGATTCAGTAAAAGAGATGGAAAAAGAACCATCAGACATGTATGAGGAGAACAAGGAGAAAGTAGTATCACAAAAACCTAAGAGAAAAGACCATCAAGAAGAGGGTGATCCACAATGTCAAAGCCTTCAGAGAAGTCAAGAAGCGTAAGCAACGAGAAAAGGCCATTAGATTCGACAAATTGAGATTATGGGTAACTTTGGATGAAATAATTTCCATTGATTAATGAGGTAGAAAACCAGACTTCAAAGGCTTAAGAAAGTGAGGGGAAAGGAAGTGGAGACATTGATTTTAGACGGTTTCCTCAGGGAGGTTGGCCATGAAAGGGAAGAGAGACGTAGAATGATAGCTAACAAGGGTAGATGAATCAAATGAGGGTTTTTTGAGGATGAGGTATAAGGAATACGGGTATACTTGCATGTAGGAGGTAAGCAGACAACAGACCAGGAAAAAAATAAAAGACTGGTGAGAGAGTCAGAGTGATAGAGGGCAGTCTGTTGGAGAAGAAGGAATAGAATGGGATCATTTGCAATTTATGTGAGTTTTTGTTGTTAAGGAGAAGGGCCACCTCTTCATGTGATATGAAGTGAAGGAAGAGACAGTTGAGTAAATAATCAGATTGATGTGGAATGTGGAGAAGAGAAGAAGTAGCTCTTGGTGAATGACCTCAATTTTTTTTTTCAGTGAAATATGAGGTAAGATTCTCATCTGAGAGAATAGGGGGAGAAGAGCTATGTGAAGCTTGGGGAGGGATGAAATATTTTCAAAAAGTTGCTGGTGAATGAGATAGTGAAATGCTTTAGAGATGTGTAAAATGATTGGCTTGCCACAGCAGGGGCTCAGTAGAGATTATGTAACATAAATTTTAGTGCATCCGGTCAACATGGTTTCATTATTTTCTCTAGCTTAGCTCAACAGCATGTATAGAGTAGCAAAGGCAGTGGATGGTGGAAAGTAATCCAAGGATAAAAATACATTAAGAGAGACAGACAGACAGACAGACAGAGACAGAGAGACAGAGAATCAGAGAGAGAGACAAAGAGAGAGAGACAGAAAGAAGATAGAGAGAAAGAGAGAGAGAGAGAGAGAGAGAGAGAGAGAGAGAAAGAGAGAGAGCAATCCAAGACTGAGGTCTGGCAGGATAAAGTCTGTGATAGAATAAGAGGGTAAGGAATTCAAGAGAAGAGGTCAATGTAGAGCTGAACTGGTATACTAATAGGTCAAAATGGGAAAGAGAGGAGAGTGTAATCAATACAATGACAATGTCCTGGGAAAGAACTGAGGAGTGAATGACCATGTCAGATCTGTTATAGAGATTTCTTTCTTATGTGAATTAAACTAGATGTATGCTGAAGTCTCTTTCAAATCCCAAATTGAGTGATTCCTTGAATTTTTAGAGCCACGTTGACAGGAAAACACGTGGCACCAACTATGAGAAAACTTTCCTAACATCTTTTCTTAGTCTTTTTTGTTCTCCTAATTCCTGAAGAATCCAATTTACTGCCAGTGTTCCGGTGAAAGAGGAGTGTGAGGCATGTGCTAATGGTGAGAGGGCCTCTTTAGCCAATGTGTCTTGGATAGACCCTAAAGCCTGCCAGCTGTTCAAATTATTTTCAGACTCTCACACAAGGCCCTGCTTCTAAACCTGTGGATTACATTCTCCCTTTTGATTGTGAGACCATCTGTTTCTGTTATAAGGAAAATGGATCGTGACTTTTATGGTCACAGTCCTTGTATGAGGATAACATCTCCTTCGTGGGGCATTAGTATACAGTAAATATATTATTAGCTGAAAGCACTTTGAAACATGGTGCGACCAGCGGGTGATGCCTTTTGTTGTTACTTCCTGAAAAGTGAGTCCCAGTAAATGTTAAACCAAGAAATTGTATGAGGCAAACTCTAAAATTAGTCAAGGCCTTGTTGTTTATGAAGATCATTTCTCTGTAAGCCCATTATTATCAGCATGAAAGCTTTCCCAATACTTTTCCCTTTCACTTCTGACTTGGAAATTGGTTAAGTGGCTTCTAATTTCATTGTACAAAATATCCTTTGTTAGCATTTCTAATATGGTTTGTGGCTTTCCACATTTAGTTAGGTAGTGTCAATGCTCCTTGGCTTTGATTTTGATTATTTAACTCTCAACTGCTTTGAGGAAGAAAAATTCAGAAGTTTATTACTTTTCATTCCACATCTGCTACTGTTTAAAAGACTAAGTTACCAAGAAAATGATGAAACCTCACTTAGTAATGATTCAGAAAAAAAGGCTTGGCATCAGACTCATCCTATATTCAAAGTCAAGTGCACCCTCTGTTGTCCATCCTGCCATGGTGTTCCTTTCCAGGAATTTCTATATGATTTCAGTTTGCATTTTCTTCTCCTCAAAGCAAATGGTTTATTCCTTGACTATGCCCATTACTGAGGAGGATCATCAAGTAAGACTGACAAGTTTCTGTGAGGAGGTGGGGTCTATCAGAGAAGGACCATTACTGAGTGTCAAGAGAGAGACTAGGAGTCTGGAGGCTTGTCTTCTAGTCACTATTACCTAGCTACATAATAGTGAATAATTTCCTTTAATTCTGTGGCTTCCTCCTCTTTAAGCTAAGGACATGGATACTATTTTAAGTATTAGATTTACTCTATAAGTTGCAGACTGATGCCATTCTTTGTTGGGAACTTGAGGGAATTTCCTCATTAGGAATTCTCTAACCTAGGGGTCACCAAACTACTGGTGGCAGTACAAATCCTGCTGGGGGCTGTGATCGCCTATAGGCTAATAATAGTTTTTACATATTAAAATAAAGTTTTATTATATTAGAAAAAGCACAAAAACCATTTTTAGTTCCTGGGCTATACAAAACCAGGCAGCCTAGCCCTTGGGCTATACTTTGCAGACACCTGGAGTGAAATCACAGGTCCAGCCAAAAATCCCTCAATCTTTCCCTCACAAAATGCTTGTTTTAAATTTTCTCATGTATTTTTTTTTTTGAGGATGAAGCATTATAGTAAGTGAGAAAGGATTTAGAAAAATTAAAATACTAGAAAATTATAAGGTATTATTGTTAGTTAAAAACAATAACAGTTAACAGGATTTTCCTTTTATTTTTTTTGAGGGGGGAAGACAAGGCAATTGGGGTTAAGTGACTTGCCCAAGGTCACACGGCTAGTAAGTGTCTGAGGCCAAATTTGAGCTCAGGTTCTCCTGACTCCAGGGCCTCCAGGGCCGGTCCTCTATTCATTGTGCCAACAAGCCTCCCCAAGGATGTTCCTTTTAAAACAAATATGTTTTATTAACCTCCTTTTTGTATCATAATTTGGTAATATCCTTTTCTCTCTCCCCAAATGTAACCCACCCTTTTAACAATGCAAAACAGGTTAGGAAAAATAGAGATCATGTCTGATGTTGTACCAAACTTTTTTCTCCAAATACTTGCCCATCTCCTGACAGAGGAGGATATTTCAGGTAATATTTTCTTGAAAAAGCTGCCTCTTAGGGAGGCAGTCAGGCACAGCAGAAAGCATGCTAGAATTAGAGCCAAGGAGCCTTGGCTTTAAATCCCAGCTTAGACACTTACTTCCTGAGCCTGGATCTCTCTCCCTCCTCATATCCACCTCCTGGCTTCCCTCGCTTCTCTCAGGCTAAATCCCACCTTCTGCAAGAAGCCTTTCCTTGTCCTCTTTAATCTTAGTACCTTCACTCTGGGATTGTCTCCAATTTATCTTCTTTGTAGCTGTTTTGTACATACTTGTTTGCCTGTCATCTACTCCATTAGGCAGGGAGCTCCTTGAGAGCAGGGACTAACTTTTGCTTTTCTTTTGCAGCCCCAGAGCTTAATGTTCAGTCACATCCAACTCTTTATGACCCCATTTGGGCTTTTCTCCCCAAAGATACTGGAGTGGTTTGCTATTTCCTTCTCCAGGCTCATTTTAAAGATGAGGAAACTGAAGCAAATAGGGTTAAGTGACTTGCCTAGGGTCACACTGCTGGTAAGTGTCTGAGTCCACATTTGAACTCAGGAAGATGAATATTCCTGGCTCTAGGCCCAACAATCTATGCACTACTCCATCTAGCTGCCCCTTGCATTTAAGGCCCAAGCTCAGTTCAGTACCAGTGCTTGTTGACTGACTAAGCTGTTAAGTAGATAGAGTGCTGGATCTGGAGTCAGGAAGACCTGAGTTCAAATTCTACTTTAAATGCTAACTACCTGAGAGAGTTACTTGTCTTTCTTCCTTAGTTTTCTCATTTGTAAAAGGAGATAATAATAGCATTTAACTCCCACAATTGCTGTGAGGATAAAATGAGATGAAAATTGTAAAAATCTTTTCAAACATTAAAGTATTATATAAACAATAATTTATATATAAAAATATAATAATAAGATAAATAATATTATTATTATTAAATTGCCACTTGATATTTCTACTAATAAATCATCCTAAATATAATTTGTCTAAATCCAGACTTTGTTCCTCTCTTCCCTCGACTCCCTCCCTACTCCACTAACAACTCCAATTAACATATTTTCTTAACTATATGGAGCCCAAATCCTTTCTGGGAGAAGTGCACAGTACATGGGTTCTGCAGTCTCCTTAGGGGGTAAAAGCCTGCCACAACAGTTCTTCTATTTTCTACATCTATTCAGAACTTATTGGAAGACAGGCTTGAGTCTGACTTTTCCGTTCTGCTGGTCTCACATTCTGTTTCTTGGCATCCATTAGAAAGATGATAGCCACATGGCATACTTCTGCATCAGCAGCCTGAAACCATAACTCTTTTTTGGCCAAACATAGACTAATTTTGACCCTACTTCTGTTCTTTCCTTATCTATTTTTAAATGTTTTTTTTTTTATTAAGAGGAACTCATTCCAAGTTTCTTCCTTTCTTCTGATAGATTCTTTAGCTGGATCTACTGTGAATTTATTTGAATACAAATATTCCCTTAGCTACCGGCTCTACCATGGGATTAGACACATGCTGCTAATTTCTGATAAAGTTTGGATTTAAAAAAATCAATTTATAGCAGAAATTGTGTGCTCTCTATGTGTTTATGTACATATATGTGAAATATAAAACCTAATTACAGAATGAACATTTAAATATGAACTTTGCAAAATTTAAAATAAGAATATTCACAGTTTTTTTTAACCTTTATTTTATTTCATTTTTTAAAACATTTTATTCCAAAACTTTGAATTCCAGATACCTCCCTTGTCACCCATCCTTACTGGGAAGAAAAGGAATTCAATATAGGTTGTACACGTGTAGCTACACAAAACATTTTCATAGTGGATATATTGTGAAAGACTGATTATATTTCCCTCCATCCTAGCCCTCCATCCTATCCCACCCCCCATTTGTTCTATTATCTACTTTGATCCTATCCCTTTTCAAAAGTGTTTCTAACTTCCTTCCCCTCAACCTGCTCTCCCCTCCATCATCCCCTTCCCCCCTACTCTCCTGTAGGGTGAGATATCCTATTTTTTGTGCATGTTATTCCCTCCCTAAGCCAAATTCAATGAGAGTAAGGTTGTCCCATTCGTTTTTGCCTTCCTGTTCTTCCCCTCATTGTAACAGTTTTCCCTTGCCTCTTCTATGTGAGATCATTTACCCCATTCTGCCTCTCCCCATCTCCTCTCATTATATTCCTCTCTCACTTCTCAATCTCACCTTTTAAGTATCACTCCTTCCTATTCAATTGGTCCTGTGCCCTCTATGTATACCTGTACACATATACTATATTCATATGCCCATATACCCTTCTATATAGACATATATATATATATATATATGCATGGATATATATACACATTTCTAATATCTTCAACTATTCTCATACTGAGAAAAGTTTCATGAGTTACAATAATTATTTTTCCACGTAGGGATATAAATAGTTCAACTTTGATAAGTTCCTTATGATTTCTTTTCCCTGTTTACCTTCACATGATTCTCTTGCTTCTTGTATCTGAACGTCAAATTTTCTATTCAATGTGGGTTTTTTCATCAAGAGTGCTTGAAAGGTCTCTATTTCAATGAATAGCCATATTTTCCCCTGAAACATGATACTCAGTTTTGCTGGGTAGGTGATTCTTGGTTTTAATCACAGCTCCTTTGACCTCCAGAATATCATATTCCAAGCCCTTCGATCCCTCAGTGTAGAAGCTTCCAGATCCTGTGTTATACTGATTATTTTTCCACAATATCCAAATTGTTTCTTCTTGGCTGCTTGTAATGTTTTCTCCTTGATCTGGGAACTCCAGAAACTGGCTATAATATTCCTAGGAATTTTCTTTTTGGGATCTTTTTCTAGAGGTGATCAGTAGACTCTTTCAACCTCTATTTTGCCCTCTGGTTCTAAACATCAGGGCAATTTTCCTTGAGAATTTCTTGGAACATGATTTCTAGGTTATTTTTTTTTATTATGACTTTCAAGCAGTCCAATAATTTTTAAATTATCTCTCTTGGATCTATTTTCCAGGTGAGTGGTATTTCCAGTGAGATATTTCACATTACCTTCTATTCTTTCATTTGTTGGATCTGTTTAATAGTATCTTTATTTCTCATAAAGTTAATAGCTTCCATTTGCTCTAGTCTAATTCTTGAGGAATTATTCTCTTCGGTGAGCTTTTGAGATTCTTTTTCCTTCTGGCAAATTTGGGTTTTTAAACCATTCTTTTCCTCCTTGGCTTTTTGAGCCTCTTTTGCCATTTGAGTTAGTCTATTTTTTTTAAGGTGTTATTTTCTTCAGTCAGGTTGTTGACTTGCTTTTCATGATTTTCTTGCATCATTCTCATTTCTCTTCCCAATTTTTCCTCCATTTCTCTTATTTGGTTTTCAAAATCTTTCTTAAGCTCCTCTCTGGCCTATAACCAATTCATATTTTTCTTGGAAGCTTTTGGTAGAGGATTTCTGGCTTCATTGTCTACCTTCTCTTACATGCTTTGATCCTTTTTGTCCCCCAAAAGTAAAGTCAGATTGCTGTGCTTGCTTTGCTTCCTTTATTTGTTCACATTGACACTCAATTACTTGACTTTTATGCTTTTTGCCACAGTAGAATTCTGCTTCCAGAGAGGAGAGCTTTGTCCCAAATTGATGGGGTTTTTGCAGCTGCCAGAGCTATTAGTTGGCTGCTCTCCCTGAAGCCTCCACTGGCTCTGGCATACTGGTCACACACCCAGGACCTTCACCCTAGACCACAATCCAGATCCAAGAGGTTAAAGCAAGAGAGATTACCCCTCAGCCTGGTTGCTTGTTCCCCCTACAATCTGGAGGGCAGGAGCTCTGAAGCAGCCATGAGGCAGCCATTTCACCTCAGCTGTAACCCTGGGGCAGAGGCTGGACCACACTCTTGGACACCCTGTTCCCACAAAGTCCACACTGACCTCTCACTTTTTCTTTGGCATTAATGGTTTGATAATTCTGGAAACCACCACAGCTGCTGGTTACCTACTGTCCCAAAGTCCCTCCAGTCGGGGCTGGTCAGGCCCACCCTGGGGCTAAAACTGTGGGATCATGCAGCACTGGGTGCTGCTCCTAGCGTGCTTTGATGGACCCTTCCTACCAGGCTGCCTTCAGCGGGAGATTTGTTTCTCTCTGTCACTATGTGGTTTCTGTATCCCTAAAATTTGTTTAGAGTCATTTTTATAGGTATTTGAGGTGGTTATGGGGAGAGCACAGGGAGTTTTCCTGCTTCTATGCCACCACCTTGGCTCTACCCCCATCCATAGCTTTTTAAAGCAGAGGATTTACCACCACACTATGTCTTTGCTTTGCTCATGATTTTTATACTTCCACTAATTAGTTCTCTTTATGTTCTAACCCTCAAGGGCAGAATGTAGCCTGTGGCTGTGGAAAGATCCTACTATTTAGATTAACAGGGTCTGGTTTCAAATACCACTTCTACCACTTTCTCCCTATTTGACTTTAGATAAATAACTTGTATGCTCTGGTCTCAGTTTTCTGATCTGGAGAATTAGAGAATTAGAATTGGTTGATGATCTCCAGCTCTAAATCTGTGATTCCATCAAGATGACATTTTAATGTCAATATTCAACATTGAAGGTTTGATGTCCCACAAACAGGTAGGTGGTAAAATAGATAGAAGTTGGATGAAAACCTTAGTTCAAATTCTGCCTCAGATGCTAACTAGCTATGCAAGTTATTTATCACTGATCAATGAATTAAAACAATTTTGCATATAACACTTTATAACAAGATATTAATTCTGATAATATGCACTTTTCCTAAAGCAGTAACTATGAAACTAGAAAATGAAGCACACAAAATAAAATTGGTAATATGCAGAACGTTTTCCTTGCTAAGAATTTTCTAGAATTTGGTGACTTTTGTGCTAACATCTCAACTAAAACAACAACAACATTGATTTCAGACAATATTCAATTTTCATGACACATGAAATATACAGTAACATAGATACTTTCTCTTTTAGAGATGTAATGAATCATTGATTTGTTAACACAACTCATGGCTGACAACTGCTGCAGACATTCTGGCAGGAAGTTCATCTAAAAGCCTTTTCTTTTATTTTCTTTTTAAAATATTATTTTAATTTCTTCCAATCACAAGTGAGGATAGTTTTCAACATTTATTTCTTACAAGATTTTAAGTTTCAATTTTTTTCTCCTCTGTCCCTCCCATTTCCCCACCCCAGATGGCAAGCAATCTGATATAGGTTATACATATGCAGTCACATAAACATATTTCCACATTAATCAAGTTGTGAAAGAAGAAACAGAGCAAAAAGGAAAAGACACCAAAAACCCCCAAACAAGACAAAACAAAAAAGTGAATATAGTATGCATTTTTCTGCATTCAGACTCCATCAGTTCTTTCTCTGGATGTGAATAACATTTTCCAACATAAGTCTTTTGGAATTTTCTTGGATCTTTGTATTGCTGTGAAGAGCTAAGTGTATCATGTCATTGTTGACAATGTTCTCCTGGTCCTGCTCACTTCACTTAACATCAGTTCATATAAATCTTTCCAGGTTTTTCTGAAGTCTGCCTGCTCATCATTTCTTATTGCACAATAGTATTTCATTACATTCATATACCACAACTTGTGGTTGTTACTTTATGTAAGATGTGTGTATGAAGGAAGCATACTTGAGAGATTATTGTTTCATCACCCTTTAGAAGGGCATGAAGAGGGGAAGATATATATCTTAAAGTCAATGAATTTTTCACAAATGAAGGTTTACTGTGGAAAAATTGTGTTGCAGTCTGTACACACTGTGCTGGAGCCATGATGGGAGAGAATGTTGGATTTGTAGCAAAAGTGGAAATTGGTGGCTAAGAATATATCACTTTTATCCACTGCATGACCCATAGTAAGGTACTTGTAGACAAAAAATATATCACTAGAGTTAGAGTTGCTTCATGATACTATCAAAATCATTAACTTCATTAAAAGCTAGGCCCTTAACAATCATTTGTCTTCAAACCTTTAGAAAGACATGGACTCTGATTACAAAAGCTTATTACTACATTCAGAGGTAAAACAGTTCACAACAGTTATTGAAATTGAAAGATGAAGTTCTTATATTTTTGACTGAGAAGAAATCCAAGTTTATTAATTTTTTATGATGACTTAAGGGATTCAAAAATGTGTTGACAGATATTTTTGAAAAAATGATTTAAATATGTCACTTCAAGGAAAAAATATATTTATGTTAAAAAATAAAATTGAAAGTTTTACTAAAAAAGTTAACATATGGAAGAATAGGGTGGAAAATGGTTCTTTTGAAATGTTTACTGATGTAGATGATTTTATAATTGAAAATAATTTCCCCAAAGATTTAATTGTAAGAGTTATAACTGATCATCTGAAGTGCCTGTAGACACAGTTTCAGAAATACTTCCCTTCAAATTTTGATTCTTAAAAAATTAAATTGGGTTCATAAACCATACTCAATTGAAATAAAAAAAATGTTAGTCATCTGCCATTAAAAGTTCAAGAAGAATTTGCCAAGTTATTAAGCTTCACACATTTAAAACTTGTTTCTTAAAAAATTGTTAAGTGAATTTTGGTGTGGGATTAGGATAGAATTCCCAACATTTTCTGAAATGAACCTAACCATACTTCTGCCATTGTGTACTACATATTTATGCAAAGTGGTGCTGTCAGCATTGACAATTATATAATCAAAATATCAGTAAGCTCTGAAAAAATGATGAAGATGCTCTACATCCTACAATTTCAAAGATTCCACCAAGATTTAATTCTTTATGTAAAAATAAACAAGCATGTCCATTGCATTAGAATGAAAATTTACTTTCATCTTTAATAAATGTTATAATTATATGTACACCAAAGAATTGTTTTAAAATGTTTTTTCTTTATGATTTATTATCAGTAAATGTTTGATTTGTATACTTATTTTATATACCTACGTACCTGGTCATATAAAAATTTCTATAGGTAGTGTTAATTTCTTCATCTGAAACCTACCTGTTCATATCATTTGGCTATTTTTCACTTGGGGAATGACTTGTGTTCTTACAAATTTGACTCAGTTCTCTATATATTTGAGAAATGAGGCTTTATCAGAAACACTTATTGTAAGAATTGTTTCTCATTTTTCTGCTTTCCTTCTAATTTCAGTTGCATTGGTTTTGTTTGTGCAAAAGCTTTTTAATTTAATATAATCAAAATGATCAATTTAAATTTCTTTTTTTAAATTTGTAAATATCAGATTCATGATTTGAATTCAGGTCTTCCAACTTCAGTACTTTTTTATTTTATTTTATTTAATGCTTTATTAACTTCTGATTTACATCATTCGTTTCCAACAGATTTTGAATTACAAATTTTCTCCTGTTTTTCCCCTACCCACCACCCCAAAATAGCAGTCCCACAGGATATCCCCTCCTCCAATCTGCTCTCTCACATATTTTCTCCCAAACCCCTTTCGACTTTTCCAGTGGATCTCAATGCCTCAGTGCCTGTATATCTTATTTCCCAATTACATGTAAGAGGGTATTAATAATAGTATATATACAAACACACACATACACACACACACACACACACACACACACACACACACACACACACACACACACACACATATATATATGAACATTTGATTTTAAAACTTTCAATTCCAGATTCATTCCCTTCCTTCCTTGTCACCCACCCTTACTGGGAAGATAAGCAATTCAGTATAGGTTGTACATGTGTGGCTAATGCAAAACAATAACATAGATATATTGTAAAAGACTGACTATATTTCCCTCCCTCTATCCCACCTCCCACTTGTTCTATTCTCTAATTTGATCCTGTCCCTTTTCAAAAGTGGGTGCTTCCAACTTCCCTCTCCCCCCCCGCCTGCCCTCCCCTCCATAATCCCCCCCCCCACCTCCCCCTTCCCCCCCTATTCTCCTGGAGGGTGAGATACCCTATTTAGTGTGGATTTCACTCCCTCCTCAAGCCAGATTCAATAGGAATAAGGTTGACTCCCTTTTGCCTTCCTATTTTTCCCCTCCATTGTAACCATTTTCCCTTGCCTCTTCTGTATGAGATAGTTTACCCCAATCTGTCTCTCCCCATCTCCTCTCATTATATTCCTCTCACCTCTGTATATATGAATATGTATTCATATGCCATATACCCTCATATATAGACATATATATATATATATATTTCTAATCCCTTCAACTACTGAGAAAAGTTTCATAAGTTACAATTATTGTTTTTCCATGTAGGAATGTTAATAGTTCAACTTTGATAACTTCCTTATGATTTCTTTTCCCTGTTTACCTTCTCATGCTTCTCTTGCTTCTTGTATCTTAAGGTCAAACTTTCTATTCAACTCTGTTTTTTTTTTCATCAAGAATGCTTGAAAGTCCTCTATTCCACTGAATGACCATATTTTCCCCTGAAACATGATACTCAGTTTTGCTGGGTAGGTAACTCTTGGTCTTAATCCCAGCTCCTTTGCCCTCTGGAATATCATATTCCAAGCCCTGCCATCCCTCAGTGTAGAAGTTGCCAGATGCTGGGTTATCCTGATTGTGTTTCCACAATATTCAAATTGTTTCTTCCTGGCTGCTTTTAATATTCTCTCCTTAATCTGGGAATTCTGGAAACTAGCTATAATATTCCTAGGAGTTTTTGTTTTGGGATATTTTTCAGGAGGTGATCTGTGGATTCTTTCAACTTCTATTTTGCCCTCTGGCACTAAAACATCAGGGCACTTTTCTTTGAGAACTTCCTGGAGGATGATTTCTAGGTTCTTACTATGGTTATGGCTTTCAGGTAGTGCAATAATTTTTAAATTATCTCTCTTGGATCTATTTTCCAGGTCAGTGGTTTTTCCCATGAGGTATTTCACATTGCCTTTTATTCTTTCATTTGTTTGGATCTGTTTAACAGCATCTTGATTTCTCATAAAGTCATTAGCTTCCATTTGCTCTAGTCTAATTCTTAATGGATTATTCTCTTCAGTAAGCTTTTGAGATTCTTTTTCCATCTGGCAAATTTGGCTTTTTAAGGCATTCTTGTCCTCATTGCCTTTTTGAGCCTCCTTTGCCATTTGAATCAGTCTGTTTTTAAAGATATTATTTTTCTCAGTGAGGCTGTTGACTCTCATTTCATAATTTTCTTGCATCATTCTCATTTTTCTCCCCAATTTTTCCTCCACTTCTCTTATCTGCTTCTTAAGGTCCTCTATGGCCTGTAACCAGCTTGTATTTTCCTTTGAAGCTTTTGGTGCAGGAGTTCTGACTTCACTGTTTTCCTCCTGTTCCATGCTTTGCTCCTTTTTGTCCCCAAAATAGGAGTGTAATGTAGGAATCTTCTGTCTGTTTTGTTTCCTTTGCCTGCTCATTTTGCCACTCAATTACTTGATTTTTGGGCTTTTTGCCACAGTAGGACTCTGTCACCAGACAGGGGAGATTTCGTCCCAAACGCTGAGTTTTCTCAGCTGCCGGAACTATTAGATAGGTGACCTGTCTGAGGTCTCCACAAGCTCTGGCAATCTGGACTCAACACCCCAGGACCTCCATCCTAGACTGCAATCCATATCCAAGCAAGTTAAAGCAAGAGCGATTACCCCTCAGACTGGTGCTTGGTCCCCCTACACTCTGCAGGCCAAGAGCTGAAGCTGCCACATGGCACCGGCTGGCTGTGCCGGTGGCTTCTCGCCCTGGGGGTAAAAGCCAAGCACTCCCACTTACTGTCCCAAAGTCTACACTGCATTGGCCTCTCACTTTGTCCTTCACATCTTTGTCTTGATAAATCTGGAAACACCCACAGCTGCTGCTGATCTGGGGTCCCTCTGGCCTGTGGTCAGGCCCACCCTGGGGCTAAAGCCTCGGTGTGGGGCTGGGCTCAGCTCCCAGAGTGCTGGGCTGGATTCCTGCCGGCCTGCTGGGCTGTCCTCAGAGGGAGGTTAGCTTCTCTGTGTCATTTTGTGGGTTCTGCAGCTCCAAAGTTTGTTTAGAGTCCCCTTTTTACATGGATTGGGGAAGGTGGAAGCCAGAGCAGTGGGAAGGTCGTGCTTCTACTCCGCTGTCTTGGCTCCGCCCTTCCTCAATTTAAATTTCTTAATGCTCTCTTGTTTGGTCACAAATTCTTTTCTTCTCCATAGATCTGACAGATAGACTATTCCTTGTTCTTCTAATTTGCATATGGTGTCACCCTTTATGTTTTACTCATGTACTCATTTTGACCTTATCTTGGTATATAATTTAAGGTGTTGGTAATATATGGAAATAGTGATCATTTATGTGGGTTTATTTTATATCCTGTTACTTTACTAAAGTTGCTAAAAATTTCAAGTAGATTTTTAGTCCCTTCTCTAGGATTCTTTAAGTATACCATCATATCACCTGCAAAGAGTTATAGTTTTGTTTCCTCATTGCCTATTCTAATTCCCTTAATCTCTTTTTTTATTGTGAAAATAACTTTTCTAGAATAATATTGAATAAGAGCAAAAATGGGCATCCTTGTTTCACCCCTGATTTTATTGGGAAGGCATCTAGCTTAAAACCACTACAGATAATGCTTGATAATGGTTTTAGATAGATACTGCTTATATTTTAAGAAAAACTGCATTTGTTACTGTGCATTCTAGTGTTTTTTTTTATAAGAATGGGTTTTGCATTCTGTCAAAAGTCTTTTCTGCAGCTATTGAGATAATAAAATGATTTCTGTTGTTTTTGTTATTGATATGCTTTTATGGTAATTATGGTAATAGTTTTCCTGATCTTGGACAGCCCTGCATTCCTGGTATAAATCCCACCTGGTTATTATCCTGGTGATAAATTGCTATAATCTTTTTGCTAATATTTTAGTTAGAATTCACTTGTAAGTACATCTGACCCTGGAGATTTTTTCTTAGGGAACTCATTGGAGGTTTGTTCATTTTTGGCGTTATTTAAGTATTTTATTTCTCTTCTCTTAATCTGGATAATTTATATTTTTGTAAATGTTCATCCATTTCTCCTAGATTTATTGGCATACAGTTTGGCATAATGACTCCTAATTATTGCTTTAAATTCCTCTTCATTAGTGGTGAATTCAACCTTTTAATGTTGATATTGGTAATTTGGTTTTCTTTTTTTTATTAGATCAAATTAACCAAAGGTTTATCTATTTTTTTGTTTTTTTTATGACATCATCTCTTATTTTTATTTATTAGTTCAATAGTTTTCTTACTTTCAATTTTATTAATCTCTCCTTTGGTTTTCAGAATTTATGATTTGGTGTTTAATTGGGGATTCTTAATTTGTTCCTTTTCTAGCTTTTTCCATTGTATGCTTAATTCATTCATCTATTCTATGTCTATTTTATTCATGTAAGCATTTAGAGATATAAAATTCCCCCTAAGTACTGTTTTGACCACATTCCATAAATCTTGGTATACTGTCTCATTATTGTCCCTCTCTTTGATGAAATTATTGATTATTTCTATGATTTGTTATTTGATCCACTCATTCTTTAGGATTAGATTATTTAGTTTCCAATTAATTTTTGTTATCTATTTCTATGACTCTTTATTACATGACATTTTTTTGCATCATGACCTGAAAAGGATGCATTAAATATTTCTGCCTTTTTGCATTTGACTGTGAGGTTTTTAAGCCCTAACACATGATCAATTTTTGTGTAGGTACCATGTATGAGAAAGAAAATGGCATTTTTTTTCTATTCCTATTCAATTTTCTCCAGAGGTCTATCATATCTTATATTTCTAATATACTTTTCACTTCCTTAACTTCTTTATTTTATTTTTTTCTGTGTGGTTAGATTTATCTAGTTCTGAAATGGGGAGGTTGAGGCCCCTCCCCCATATAGTTTTGCTGTCTGTGTCTTCCTGTATCTCACTTAACTTCTCTTCTAAGAATTCAGATGCTATACTGCTTGGTGCATATATGTTTAGCATTGATATTTCTTCATTATCTGTAATACTTTTAGCAAGATGTAGTTCTTTCCTTGTCTCTTTTAATTTGGTCTATTTTTGCCTTTGACTTGTCCAAGATCAGAATTTCTACCCCTGTTTTTTTTTTTTTTACTTTAGTTAAGCTTAATCTATTCTGCTCCAGCATCTTATCTTTACTCTATGTGTCTCTTTTTCAAATTTGTTTCTTATAAACAATATAATGCAGTATTCTGGTTTTTGATCCACTCTGCTATCCACTTTTATTTTATGGGAGAGTCCATCCATCCCATTCACATTCACAATTATAATTACTATTCCTTCCCTGATGATACTTGTTGCTCTCTTTCTCTCCTTTCATCCTGTTCCTCTTCTCCAGTGTTTTGCATCTGCCCACCATCTCTCTCAATCTGCCCTCTCTTCTATCATCCCCTTTTTCTTTTCTCCTTCCCCTCCTACTTGCCTGTAAGGTAAAATAGATTTCTTTACCTGAGTGTGTGTTATTTCAACTTTGAGCCAAATCCGATGAAAGTAAGGTTCAAATAATGCTCAACCTCTCCCTTATTTCTCTTTACTTAGGTCTTTCATGCCTCTTTATGTGGTATAATTTACTCATTCTACAGCTATCTTTCCTCTTCTCCCACTAATTCCTTTTTTCACCCCTTAATTAATTTTATTTATCATCACATCAAAGTCAAATCACACCCCCACCCTCTAAGTATACTCCTGACTGCCCTAATAGAGGTACAGTTCTTAAGAGTTACAAGTATCATCTTCCCATGTATGGATGTAAATAGTTTATCCTTATTAACGAGCATGTTTGGTTTTATGTGTTTTTTTTTTAAATTTAGTTTAGAGAATAGAAAGGAGGACTTGTAGGTGTGAAAGTTTCTTGAAAAATCCAAAGATTTTCATCTCTACTTCAAAAACCATAAGAAATGCATGAAATAAAATAATTTTTTAAAAAAGGCAAAGCCTCCATAAATTAAAAAATAACAATAAAGTTGCCTGATTGCTTTTATGGTGGTCCATCCCTCACTTTTACTCTGGCCCAGTTCTATGAGCTCCTCATGGTCAGTGGTTATGGAGAATCCTGAGTCAAAGAAAGGTTAAGTCTAAATGAAACTAGGCCATAGACTCACTAAAGGGTCTCACTGACTACCCCAATGTAATTATATAATGTCCCACCAATATTCCCTATCCCCATTCTGTGTCCCATGTGGAAGGTTCCTCACTGTGGACTCCTCTCTTGAGGAGTGATGAATAGTGATAGTGATTGAGAAGCAATGAATAAAGGAAATAATGAAGCAAAGGAAGCTATCAACTCCTTATGTGGGCATGGGTAAGAAATCATCAAGATCCTTTTCCAATCTTGGCAAAGATATTGGAGTGGTTTGCTATTTCTTTCCCTAACTCATTTTACAGATGAGGAATTGAGTTAAACAGGACTGAGTGATTTACCCAGAGTCATATGGCTAGTAAGTGTCTGAGGCTGGATTTGAACTCATGAAAATAAGTCTCCCTGATTCTAAGCCCTGTAGCTTATCCACTGTGCCACCTAACTGCTCTTGTCATATATTTTTTGCCTTCTATTTACTTGCAAATGTCTTATCATCCCTTCTTTATTATAAGAACATTTAGAGAAGCGAATTTTATTTCATCTTTATGTGTACCAATGCCTACCATAATTCCATAAACATAATAGATGCTTAGTTTTTCCAAAGTGAAGTTAATAAATTGTCATTTCTGTTTAATACTATATAATTTATTCTTAATTCTGTATCTTACAGATGACATACATGCTATGAACTAATTAAGCTAATGATCCCCTGTTGTACTATTTAATCTAAATAGATAAAACTCTTGAGTGATTTAAGCACTTGTGAGGCTTACTGAGGTTTGGGGAGCACATTTATTTTTCTTTTTCTGCACATGATAAAATGTTGCTCTGTTCTTAGCTGAAAGGCAAATTTTGCGTTCAGTTTAATGACTAGGTTGCACAATGGCTTTGAGATTTTTGCCTACTATCATCTAAGAAACTATGCTGAAGTAAAGTAGCTAGAAGAAGCAACATTTAAAAATTTTTTTTTTCAATTTTCAAATACTTTATTAACTTCTGATTTACATCATTTCTGCCAGATTTTGAGTTATAAATTTTCTCCCTGTTTTTCCCCTACCCACAGCCCCAAAATAACAGTTCTACAGGATATCCCCACCTCCAGTCTGCTCTCTCCCATATCTTCTCCCATAACCCTTCAGACTTTTCCAGCAGGTCATGGTGGAACTCTGTGCCCCAGTGCCTGTATATCTTATTTCCCAATTACATGTAAAATAGTATTAATAATACTATATATATATATATATATATATATATATATATATATATATAAACATTTGATTTTAAAACTTTGAATTCCAGATTCATTCCCTTCCTCTCTTGTCACCCACCCTTACTGGGAAGATAAGCAATTCAGTATAGGTTGTACATGTGTAGCTAATGCAAAACATTAACACAGTAGATATATTGTAAAAGACTGACTAAATTTCCCTCTCTCCTATCCCACCTCCCACTTGTCCTATTCTCTATTTTGATCCTGTCCCTTTTCCAACTTCCCTCCCACCCAGCCTGTCCTCCTTTCCATCATCCCCCCTTTCATCACCTTCCCCACTACTCTCCTGTAGGGTGAGATACCCTATTTATTGTGTATTTCATTCCCTCCCCAAACAAAATTCAATGAGAATAAAGTTGACCCATTCCCTTTTGCCTTCCTATTCTTCCCCTCCATTGTAACCATTTTCCCTTGCTTCTTCTATATGAGATAGTTTACTCCATTCTGTCTCTCCCCATCTCCTCTCATTATATTCCCCTCTCACCTCTTAATTTCACCTTTTAAGTATCATCCCTTCCTATTAAATTGGTCCTGTGCCTTCTATCTATGTGTACCTGTAAACATACATTCACATATGTATTCATAGGCCAGTATACCCTCAGATATAGACATATATATTTCTATTCCCTTTAACTATTTTTATACTGAGAAAAGTTTCATCAGTTATAATGATCATTTTTCCATGTAGTATGTTAATAGTTCAACTTTGATAAGTTCTTTATGATTTCTTTTCCCTGTTTACCTTCTCATGCTTCTCTTGTTTCTTGTATCTGAATGTCAAATTTTCTATTAAACTCTGGTTTTTTTCAGCAAAAATGCTTGAATGTCTTCTATTCCACTGAATGGCCATATTTTCCCCTGAAACATGATACTCAGTTTTGCTGGGTAGGTGATTCTTGGTTTTAATCCCAGCTCCTTTGCCCTCCAGAATATCATATTCTAAGCCCTTCGATCCCTCAGTGTAGAAGCTGCCCAATCCTTAGTTATCCTGATTATGTTTCCACAATATTCAAATTGTTTCTTCCTGGATGCTTGTAATATTCTCTCCTTGATCTGGGAACTCTGGAACCTAGCTATAATATTCCTAGGACTGTTCTTTTTGGGATCTTTTTCAGGAGGTGTTTGGTGGATTATTTCCACCTCTATTTTGCCTTCTGGTTCTAAAACATCAAGGCAGTTTTCCTTGAGAATTTCTTGGAGGATTATTTCTAGGTTCTTTCTTTGATCATGGTTTTCAGGTAGTCCAATAATTTTTAAATGATCTCTCCTGGATCTATTTTCCAGGTCAGTGGTTTTTTTTCCAATGAGATATTTCACATTGCCTTCTATTCTTTCGTTTGTTTGGATCTGTTTAAAAGCATCTCGATTTCTTATAAAGTCACGAGCTTCCATTTGCTCCAATCTAATTCTGAAGGAATGATTTTCCTCAGTGAGCTTTTGAGATTCTTTTTCCATCTGGCAAATTTGGCTTTTTAAGGCATTCTTCTCCTCATTGCCTTTTTGAGCCTCCTTTGCCATTTGAGTTAGTCTATTTTTTAAGGTGTTATTTTCCTCAGTCAGGCTGTTGACTCTCATTTCATAATTTTCTTGCATCATTCTCATTTCTCTTCCCAATTTTTCCTCCACTTCTCTTATCTGCTTCTTAAGGTCCTCTATGGCCTGTAACCAGCTTGTATTTTCCTTTGAAGCTTTTGGTGCAGGAGTTCTGACTTCACTCTTTCTTTATTATAAGACCCTTTAGAGAAGTGAATTTTATTTCATCTTTATATGTACCAATGCCTACCATACTTCCATGAACATAATAGATGCTTAGTTTTTCCTAAGTGAAGTTAATAAATTGTCATTTTTGTTTAATGCTATATAATTTATTCTTAATTCTGTATCTTACAGATGACATTCATGCTATGAACTAATTAAGCTAATGATCCCCTGTTGTACTATTTAATATAAATAGATAAAACTCTCCAGTGACTTAAGCACTTGTGAGGCTTACTGAGGTTTGGGGAGCACATTTGTTTTTATTTTTCTGCACATGATAAAATGTTGCTCTGTTCTTAGCTGAAAGGCAAATTTTGTGTTCAGAGTTTGACGACTAGGTTTCTCTTTGATCCTTTTTGTCCAAAAATAGGAGTCTAATATTGGATTCTTCTGTTTGCTTTGCTTCCTTTGCCTGATCATGTTGCTACTCAATTACTTTACATTTGGGCTTTTTGCCACAATAGGACTCTGCTTCCAGACAGGGGAGCTTCATACCAAATGCTTGGGTTTTCTCAGCTGCCAGAGGTATTAGTTGGGTGCCCTTTCTGAAGCCTCCACATGCTCTGAAAAGGTGGTCACAGACCCCAGAACCTCCACCCTAGACCACAATCCAGATCCAAGTAGGTTAAAGCAAGAGCTATCACCCCTCAGACTGGTCACTTGGTCCGCCTATACTCTGCAGGCCAGGAGCTGAAGCTGCCACGTGGCGCTAGCTGTGTCACAACCCTCAATGGCTTCTCTCCCCGAGGGCAAAAGCCACCACACTGCCAACTCCTGGGTCCCAAAGTTCGCACTGCACTGACCTCTCACTTTGTTCTTAGCATCTATGTGTTGATAATTCTGGACCGCCACAGCTGCTGGTGATCTGGAGTCCCTCCAGCTGGTGGCTGGTCAAGCCTGCCCTTGGGCTAAAACTTCAGGGTTGAGCTGGACTGGGCTCCCAGAGCACTGCTCTGGCTGATTCCTGATGGCCTGCTGGGCTGTCCTCAGCAGGAGGTTAGCTTCTCTGTGTCATTTTGTGGGTTCTGTAGCTCCAAAGTTTTTTCAGAGTCCCCTTTTATGTGGATTGGAGGTGGTGAGAGCTGGAGCCATGAGGAGGTCCTGTTTCTACTCTGCCATCTTGATTCCGCCCCCAAGAAGCAACATGTTATAGCCTACATTGCTACAGAGCTTGAGTTCCCAAAGAGATCTCAAAGATAGTCTGTCCATGACCAAAATAGAAAGGAGAGCAACAGAGTTTTTAATTTATCAGATTAACTGACAAATATTATTTGTTCAGTCAATTGTAGACTTGCCTTATGTGTATTAGGGAAATAATTTATTGAATAGGAAAGTGAAAGATGTGATATTTAGCCATTTTTTTCTGATATTTCATGAGAACTTTTGCCAGAAAACATAAAAGTAGAAATAACTTCGTTTTTCCTTTGAGATTGAAAGTCATATGTGAAATGAATCTAGCCAATATAATTATCCCATTCTTCCTGGGTTTTAATATTTTAATTTCTTGTGCCAGATCCAGTTACATCCAATAATGTAGGTACAGATCATTCCATACAAGCATCTAGTGTATTTGGTATAAGATGAACAGTTCTGATTTATCTACTTCCATCATATTTTTTCCCTTCCCTGTAGATCAAATGACCCGTCTCTTTAATCTTACTTTTACCAATTATGCTCTTCTCCTTTTGTCTTTTCATTGCTTCATCTTTGTAGTGGCAAGCCAAGCAGTACTTTGCTGCTTGTTTCAGCTATTCAAGTGCTTTTGAGCCTCGCCTTTGATTGTATCAAGTCTTTGTTGGAAACAGTACACACTGTGTTGCCTTTAATAGGTCTAAGGGAGTTTGGAGACCTTCCCTGCCTTTAATAGGCCTAATGTCATCAAATGGAGGCCATGGTGGGAGGAGCTTGACAAAAGCATGGAATAGGAAGGAGTAGAGCAGAGAAAAACTTGAGCCTGAATTGGGACCAAGCAGAACTGAGAGCGAAAATACTTGTGATTTGGGCACTCCATAGCACTCCGTAGTTTGGTCTGTCAGACAAAAGCACCCTCTCTGTTGTTTTTAGACAGAAGCCCTGAAGGAGGACTTTACTGCTGTTACAGGAGCCCTAAAAGAGAACTTTACTATTTTTTACAGAAGCCCTGGGACTTTACTGTTGTTTTGTGTTTGATTTCTCAGTCAGAAGCCTTATCTATTGTTTTGTGTTACTTTGTCAGACAGAAAGTGAATTGAGATGATTGTGCCATCAATGTGTGTAAATATTGTTGTAACTCTGTTAAGCACTGTCTTGCTAGAAACAGAAAGGACTTGGAAGTGGAGTGGACTTGTGAAGGACTTGGAGTGGAGCAGTCTGTATGAAATAGGAGTGGAGAGCTGCTTACAAGTGAGTCCAGGCAATGACTGGGAGAGCTGTCTGTGAATGAATCCAGGAAAGAGTCAGGTGAATTCAGGCAGGAGCTGGGAGCAGTCTGCCTGTGGAAGATGAGCCTTAGGGTTTGGAAGTCAACCCCCAGTTAAGATGAAAGAAGACTTTACTTGGGTACTCTGTACTGACTGATGAGATTGTGACTTACTGTGACCTAGGGGTGGGTGATCTTTGAACTTTCTGCTACTCCTTAGGAATGACTGGCTTAAAGATGATTGGAAGCCAGCCTCAAGTCAAGATGAAAGAAGACTTTACTTGGGCACTCTATATTGACTAATGCTATTGTGACTTACTGTATGATATATATGTATATATATATACTGTGTTTCCCTGATAATAAGACACTGTCTTATTAATTTTTTTGGACAGAAAAACACCAAAGGGCTTATTTTCAGGGGAGGGCTTATTTTAATGAACATTGACAGCAATTTTAATAAACAGGTAAATGTGAACAAAAAAATGTACCTTTATTCAATAAGCAAATCACTGGGGAAGAACAGGATGACGCGCTCACTGCTGCAGCTCTGATTGGATGCAGCTCGGAGCGCGGTGTGCGTTTCACGGGGGGGGGGAAGGGGGAACGGTGCATACAGAGGGTACCGTAATGTAGTGTGTAGCACAGGGGATCACCTTCACTACAGTAGCAATCTCAATAGGGCTTATTTTTGGGGGAGGGCTTATTTTAGAGGAATCTTACACAGTAAGGGGAGGGCTTATTTTTGGGATAGGTCTTATTATCGGGGAAACATGGTATATATATTTAAAACTATGTGACCACCTTAGTAATACATTGTTATGTTATATTGTTGTGAATGTTGTGCTTTAGTTTCTTGAATGTTTTGCTTTAGTTTATTGCTGAATAGAGAGTTCACTATACTATGCAATTGAAACCTTAAAATTATTCACAGCAGCAGTCCTTGGGAGAGCTGCTTATGATTGGCTTTACAATCTAATATCCTGCTTTTTTTCTTATAGGAGGTTAATGCCTAATTCTATTGTCTGGGGTGAAGAATGGCCAATGGACTTATAGTACCATAGTCATAATCTCTTCTTTCTTTCCTCCAGGAATCTGGTGCTAAGCTGAGAAGTACAGTGTATGAATCTGCCATTTGGAACTCAGCCTGTCTGTAAAAAGTTCTGGGGGAAGGGGTGAAATAAAATAAAAGATCCCATGGTTTTCTACGCCTTGGTCCTATTTTTTTTTCTTAATAGGCTTCTTCTGTCAGCCCCATCTCTGGGTGTGCTCACATTCCTGGCCACATTCCCAGGGAGAACCTCTGAAGGTTATTCTTCAGAACACTGTGAATACTTCCTGTTATCACAGTTTGGGTTTCAGCCTTTGTGATTGAGGGAAGCATACAGTCCGGGCACTTGTGAACCAGGTGAGCAAGTCTGCTGCTGCCTTACTTAGGCAGGCACACAAAGATTGAGGTGCTATTGTTTTCTTCAGTTACTTTTGAAAAAAAATCTAAAATCTTTGATTAATTCTTCATCCTTTCTAGTGTGGTCATTGAAGTGGGGAGGAATTTCGCTCTTAAATTAGTTCCCATCTGAATAAGAAAATAATAATCTTTCCAGTTAATTAGACTTATAGTAGGATGATGTGTATAGCAAACAGGTTTCCATTGATGGCAACACCTTGTGAGAAAGGCTTAGCAATTACATGCTGTATAAACTTCCTGCAAAAGAGGGTCAGCCCTGTGATAAGGAGGAAGGAATTCCAAATCAGTCAACTCAGGGGATTTTCAAGGATGATTTTGAATATTCCCAACTTTTACCCTTATGAACTGATTTTAGATCCTAGCACTCTGAAACCACCAAGATGTGGCTCCACCAGATGGAATTTCTCATCTCCTCCTCTTCTGTGAAAATGTGGATATCCACAGTGTAATCCTCACTAGACTTCTGAAAGCCTGTTGTTTTGAAATCTGTAATGGAGAAAAAGTTCATTTTCTCTCTCAAAATACACAGATATAATGTTTAAAGGGTGAAGTTATGATTTTACTTCACTTAAAATAAATTACTCACTGTGTTAGGTCTTATGGAGAATAAGACTGGTTCTCTGGCTCACGGTACCCTGTGTAGTAGCCAGGGTTCTCAGCAATATTTTTGGACATTTATTTCATTCACTTTTCAGTTCACTACACTATTCCTTCTAGCTGTCACTTAGTAAGTAAGGAGGTCTTTTAGCAGAGTGTTTCACATTACTGATGATGATATGTTGGTAAAGTGAGACAGCTTTGTTTCACAAAGAGCCTTGTAGGGGGTATGTACTTTGGTAGAATCACCACAGGTGCAGTCTCTGCTTATTAGCTTTTCTTGGTCAAAATTTTGATTTTTATCAAGCAATTCTGGGGTGATCAGGTCCCTAGTGCACTGACTCATATGAACCAAACTTATAACAAATTGTTTCATGAGCTAGAAAACCAATATGTGAATTTACACTGAGAAATATTATTGCCAGTAAACTGGTAGACCCTTGTCAGCACATTCTAATTAAGATCAGACGGTTACTCAGGGAATATTACAGAGTCAGAGAAAAGGGAGTTGTATAATCTTAATGGGCAATTATAACCTGATGATCCTACCTCTTCCTAGAGGGAGATAACTGCCAAGTAGACCAAAATAGTCATATTTGCTCATCAAAAAGCCATCCTTGGGGGATAATGCTAGAGACTGCTAAATGTGTATTAAATTTTTTTTCAATATCCCTTTGAGACTTTAAAATATCTTTCATTATATAATTTTTCCTGGAAACATAACGTAGTTTTCAAGATTACAGTTTACCTGGTATTAATTGCATTTTAAACTTATGACTTCCTTTGGGGGGACCCTAAGTTTTTTGCTGAGATTTTAGAAGCACCTAATTTCTATCAGCAGCACACATACAAACTATATCTTATGTGGTTGTTTACTAGGAAGATTTGGTCACCTTAACTATTTGCTATCCCAAAGTGCAATCTCTTGACCCTATCTTCCAATTCTCGGTGTCTGCCCTATTTGTTTTGACATTAAAATGTCTTAGGCACTGACTACAAAGGATAAAGTAACAAAATTCCACTCATTAACCATGGAAGTGACTAACTTTTTCTTCTCTTGTTCTGTTGCTCTATCATTTTCCTCTTACACATGTTATAGCTTTACAGTATATACATATATTTGTATGAGTATAAATAATATGAACACACACATATGATATATATTAGATTTGCTTCCAACTTCTTCTTTAGCATTTTTGCAAAAAGAACCGGAGGGGAAATAGAGGGAATTCATGCTTAAGTACCAGTGTTCTTCATGAGGATTGTGTATTACCTTGTAGTCTCATTTTCATCATTTGCTTGTTTTAGGGAAAGGCCATCTTGTCTTTGAGCAACACCTTTCCCTTGTTATTTATACTAAAGTAGGACAAAAAAGCAGAATGATTGAAAATGTAGTAAACTCACTAATTTTAACAAAACTATTTAGATATATTTTAGAGTCTTCATTTATCATGCTCATCTTGGTAGTGTCTTGGAATCTCTACTGTGATATCCTAGGAAGAGATCAGTATTGGTAATATTTATTTATTTTACTCTCTCTACCATGGAATTTCCTTTTTCGTGCTCAGTTGGAGAGGCAGTGCTTACTTAAAAGCTTTGTGAAACAAGGGACTGTAGAACATGAAAAGATGATTTGATTTTCCAGAGAGGAAGACCAAGTATCCAAAATGATTCAGTAGATGTACCATCTACTTCTGACTTTCATGAAAGTGAAGTTAGGAGAGAAGAGAAAATACAAAAATGACAGCAAGTGATGGCAATTTTGTAGGTAATATGGAGGGGTTTGGACTAGTGAAATTGACTAGATATTGGACTGGGAAGGGAAAATTGAGATAAAATTGGAAGGAAAACAATTTTCAGAGCCAGAGAATGGTCCAGATTCTATTTTCACATTGAAAGAGGAGCAGAAGCAAAGGGGATTAAGGAAGATCTGAAAGAATTAAGAAGATCAAATCATATTAGGAAGTAGGGTCTGAAAAAGAAAGACTCAAGAAGGAAAAGGAAAAGGCAAGACAAATTAAATAAAAAAATAAGGAGAACAATTAGACATAAAGCAAGCTAATAGTACATATATAGATGGGTTATTGAGCAGGAGAATAGGATGTGACTGTGGAGTTAATGAGAATAAGAAAAGGAAATTGAATGTAGTTATCAAGATATTGAGAAGATTTTCTGTATTGTAAAGGACTTACCATACTTAGGGGAAGATGTAACAGACTAGAAATGGTCTTATAAAACAGGTAGATTTTTTTTTTTTTGGTTTTGCAGGGGGGAAGGCAGAGCAATTGGGGTTAAGTGACTTGCCCAAGGTCACACAGCTAGTACATGTTAAGTGTATGAGGCTGTATTTGAACTCAGGTCCTCCTGACTCTAGGGCCAGTGCTTTATTCACTGTACCACCTAGCTGCCCCAGAAAGGTAGATATTTTTAAACTAGTTCTAGAAAGTAGTGAAAATTGTGCCATGACTTGCATCAATTACATGATACTTATATTCCTGCCATAGCTAAGTGACTATTTTTTTTAAAGCAATCAGGGTTAAGTAACTTGCTCAAGGTTACACGGCCAGTTATTTTTGGGTGTGGTACTAAGTATCAGAGCCCGGATTCGATTCGAGGTCATCCCAACTCTGGGGCTAGTGCTGTTACTCATTGAGCCACCTGGCCACCCCTAAGCATTTGGGGTTAAGTAACTTGCTCAAGGTTACATGGCCAGGTGTTTCTGGGTGGGTGCTAAGTGTCTGAGCCCGGATTTGATCCCAGGTCATTCTGACTCTGGGGCCAGTGCTCTTACTCATTGGCTGCCCCAGCCAAATGACTATTAACTCTATTCCAAATGCAGGCTTATCTCCATCTGGGAAAAAAAAGTGAAAAGATCTAAAGAATTCTTTTCCATATTCCAGGTTGTTAGGGGCAATGAAGTATTTCTAAAGGAAACAAAATCAATGAGAAAAAGGAAATCTGAGGTGGAGGAGAGGAAATTTTACACTTGTCAAGGTGTGGTAGTAAGGATGAGTATTACAACAGAAAAGAAAGAGGAAGAAAAGGACAAATGTATACTTAGGACTCAAAAATCAATTTGAGGATCTTCCTAAAGAGGAAAAAGCTGGCTTCTTAAAGCAAAAAGAATCTACTTTTCCTCCAAAGATGATAGAGTAGAGTCACAGAAGATATCCTGGGACTATCCTGGGTCATCTAGTAAGGATTTGGAGAAGAAGAATAGTAGAAATTAGCAATTCTCTACTGAGGGATACCAAGGAAGCTATTTTCTGTCTTTAGTACAACAAAAAGATCTATTGTCTTCCTGGTGCATGTATCCAAGAAATAAAATATACTCAGTCTCTCAAGACATCAAACTGCCCACTTTTAGTGACTCATGTCAGCCCAAATGATACTTTCAGAAAAAAGATAAAACCTTTTCTAAGGATTATGAGAACTTAAGCAAGAACCTGAAGACCATAGGGGCCTAGGTTGTGTTTTCTTTTCTGTTGCCCATTGAAGGAAGGAATTGAAAAGAAAAAGAAAATTTGATTTAGGGAGTAAACAACTGTTGAAGAAAGTATCTGTGAAATGGGATCAGGAGTTTCAAAACTTAGATTGAGCTGAAGCTGGTATAGGAACTGAAGAGCAACACAATGAGTTTATTTTATTTTTATTTTCATTTATATTGAGTGACAAAGCAGGATAAATGAAAGGGACTTTGGTTGGGTGTATGGGACAATGATAAATAAGAACTGAGAGAAGGCAAAACTGCTCAATTTTTATTTTACTTTTTTTCTGTCAAGGAGAATGATCTTTGCACTGGAAATGAGTGAACAAAAATATCTAATGAGGTATTAACACTTAAATAAGAAGGTAATAAGAGGTTCTTTCCAGGCTATACTCCATATTTTCTGGTTTGTTTTTTTCCATGCATGCCATAAAAATTTCTTCATCTTGGAAGTTTATTTCACCCCTAATTCTCACCCTGGAACTACCTTACTCCTGTGGTCTTTGACTCTGGTTCCTTCCAGATCATCCATTTTGAGGAATATGCCTAATTCAACTATATCTTACTCTACAAACTATACTCCTAACTTTCTGACTTTCATGATCATAAGCCAGCATGGGTACCCTCTTTCTCACTCCTCCCCCCCCTAGAATGTAAGCTTCCTGAGGACAAGGGTATTTTTCTTGCTGCATTTTGAGTTCTTAGTGTACTGCCTGACATGTAAAAAGTGTTTAAGAAATGCTTTTTGACTTGACTAAACTTCACAGAATAAAATAATACCTAGTTAGCTTTGATGAATTCAAGTCATCTGGCCCAAGTAAGCTACTTCCTCTGATCCTCAAAGAATTAGTAAATGTGATTGCTCATATTTGAAAGATCATGGAAGAGAGGTTACACAGCATTGGAGAATTGTAAATGTACTGGTTTTCACAAAAAGAAAGGGGCAAATGGGTCTGAAAACTACAATCCAGTTAGTTTGACTTCAGTTCTTGAAAAAAAATAGATTATTCTGGAGATAATTGATAAACATCCAGAAAGGGAAGAAATGGTAACAAAAAAGCCATCATGGCTTCACCAAGAAAATGTTTTGCCAGACTAACCTTATTTCCTATTTTAAGGATTAGTAAACTAGTAGATGAAGAGAATATTGTAGACATAATTAACTTAAATTTTTGCAGTTCTTTGTATCTCATACTGTTCTTATGAAGAAGATGAAGAGATGAAGGCTAGCTGATGTTACAATTCAAGAGACTCAGCTCTGGTTGGGGGGCCAGATACAAAGAATAGTTATTAATGGTTAAATATAAGTAAGGCAGGAAGGATTCAGAGCACCCCACAGATGAAGCATTCAGCTCTGTGCTGTTAAACATTTTTGCCAATGTCTTGGATAAAAGCATAGATGGTGTTCTTAACTTTACAGATGTCACAAAGTTGGGAGGGTGTGGCAGCAGACTATAAGATAATTAAGATGCAAAAAGTTTGACAGTTCAAAGAGATAGGCTGAATAATAAGAGGAAGTGGAATAAAGATAAATGTAAAGTGCTATACTTGGGTTAAGAAAATCAACTTAAATACAAGATTTGGGAGGTATATGATTAGAGAGAATTAGAAAGTCATTAGAAAGATTTGAGAGTTTTAGTAGACTGTAATTTCAATATGAGGCAACAGTGTGAAGTGACAGCCAAAAAAAAAAAAAAAGACTAATGGAATCTTGGGCTACATTAAGAGAACTTCCAGTAATAAGAGATCCCACTATACTCTGTCCTTGTCATGTCTCATTTGGAGTATTCCATTCGCTTCTGGACATAACAGTTTAAGGACATTGCTAAGCATGAGTATCTAGAAAATGGCAACCAGGATGGTTAGGTCAATCAGCAGTCATTTATTAAATACTTATTATGTGCCCAGCATTGTGTTAAGCTCTGGGCATACAAAGAAAGACAGAGACCCTGCCCCCGAGGAATTCATAGTCTAATTGGGGAGACCATAGGCAAGCAACTATGTACAGACAAGATAGGTAAATACAAATGGGAAGTAATCTTTGGGAAGGCACTAACAATGGGAGAGCGGAAAGAAGAGACCAAGAAAGACCTCTTGTAGAAGACAGGATTTGGACTGAATCTTTAAGGGAGTCAGAGAAGTCAGGGGTAAAATTGAGGAGGGAGAGCATTCCAGGCATGGGGGACAGCCATTGAAAAGGTATGGAGTTAGGAGATGGAGTGCTGTATATGAGGAAGAACAAGAAGGGTGATATCACTGGTTTGTAGACTCAGAAGGGAAGTAAAGTCTAAGAAAACTGGAGAGATAGGAAGAGATGAGTTTGTGAAGGGCTTTAAAAGCTACACACGGTTTCACATTTGATTCTGGAGCCAAGAGTGAGTTACTGGAGATTTGAGTACATATTATATGAGGATCAGGTGAAAGAACTGGAGATACTTATTCTGGAGAAGACTCAGGGTGATGTGATAACTTCCTTCAAGTTTTTGAAGGACTAATGTGTAGATAAGAGATAATTCTGAGGCTTAGATAGTTTCAATAACTTACCTAGTACCACAGTTCTGTTAAAAGGCAATGCAGAGGTTATGGTCTTCTGACTCCAAGCCCAGCAATGATTCCACTCTGCTACAGCTATTCATGAGGCCCAGAGCAGGGATGAGCTTCCAACACTTACTAAAATTCCTACAGGCTCAGCAGCCTGGGGTCCTTTGGTTGATGCTGATTTGTGGAAAAGGGGAGGAGCTCTGCTGGACCAGATAACTAACCATCAATAAGAGGAGCTTTGGTCCAGCTTGCCAGAAGACATATACTTTGAAAAGGGCAGTTCAAAGCTGAGAGGAAATGTGAAATCCTTGCTTAGAATTCCTGCAATATGCTTTATGACAGTTAAGTATTACCTTCCAGGAGATTATAACAGAAGTCACTACTACTGCTTCTAAAAGTCTGTTTCTGTCAAAAATTGCTTAACAGTTGTTTCACGTATATAGGAAATGAACACCTATCTCATACCTGATTTATATTATACATTGAGTGCCTTTTTATTCTCCTCCAGACATGAGCCATAACCTAAGCTTTAAGTAAATCATCATGGGAACACCAGTGAGAGATTAACTAGCCGAAGAGTTTTAGAAAAGTGAGCCCCATCCAATTTGTTAGAGGCTAATTTTAAGAGTTAGGTAGCTAGATGGCTCAGTGGATAGAGTGTTGGGCCTGGTGTTAGAAAGACCTGAGTTCAAATCTTATTTCAGACACTTACTGTGTAAAGTCACTTAACCTCTTATTTCCCTTAATCCTTTATAGAAAGAAATATCAAACCAATCCAGTGTCTTTGCCAAGAAAACCCCATGGATGGTATGATCCATGGGACCACCAAGATTTGGACACAACTGAAAAATAACAACAATTTTAAGACTGAACTACTCAATCCAATAGTGGACATGGTTCCAGGGAAATGGGTCACTAAATAGAGCGGGGAGAGGGACACATGCCTCTATTTGTTGCTATGATAGAATTTTCAAAGTTAAGACTCTTCCCATCCCTTTGAAGACAGGTTTGTAATGGAATAAAAGAGCTTCTTTCAGGTATAGCAGCCGATCATGGCCTTATGGGAAGGTTTTTAGGGTAGGGGAAATGAGAGTATTTATAAGCTGAGGGGAAGAAACCATTAGAAAAGGAAAAAAAATAAAAATAAAAAAGAGGGAGGATGATATAGAAAGTTCACATAAAACATTAGGAGCTGTGGAATCAAGAACAGGATGAAAGATGAAATTTGGCAGGGAGAAGATCATTTAATTTTTTGAGAATGAAAGGAAGGAAGGAAGGAAGAATGGAAGGAAGCACAAAAATTTTTTTAAAGTGTTGTATTGAAGGAACGAATTCTTAGTAAAATAGAGAATTTCTACTCTCAGTATATATAACCATCCCTAGTCCTAGGTCAAATTTGTGAAATTGGTTTATCTCTTGACTCACAGAATTACTTTATATATACTTTAAATTTACTTCTCTGTTTGTTCCCCATCCTCCCAACTACCCCAAAAGAATGTGGAAATCCTCTGAAAAATACCATGGAAGGTTGCATAGGACTGGGAATCTTTCCTTGATATTTCTCAACACAGGAACCTGTATGTCACTTTAAAAATTTAGACTGTTGATCACCATTTCTTTAGTGAGAGAATAACGTCAACTTTCTATTTTATGGGTATTAAATTTTACTCAGTGGTACCAAACTGTAATTCTGCTGTGTTGGGAAGCTCTAAGTCATTTTCTGAGGTAAATAGATGACAACCACAGTAACCTTTTGCACCAATTGCACTATTTCTTGTGGGAAATTAATTGGATATGTTTTGTTCTCTATAGTATTTAATTTAAGGGGGGGAAGAGAGAGAGAGAGAGAGAGAAATGGAAAATATTAAAATAAAAATGTCTCATCCCATATAATTTAAAGGGTTTCTTGCATTGTTTAAAATTTGAATGCAAAGAGAAAATAACACCTCTGTCTTTTTTTAAACTGTTGTTTTTATTTCTCCAAACATAAGTGAACACAAAATGAAATACTTTGGATTCCCTAGTATGACTTTTGGCATCTAGTACCCTTTCTTTAATCTCCCTTTCCCAAAGCAGGAGAGCTATGACAATTTTTCTTTAAATGTCAGAACCATTCCAAGGTCTTTTAGATGATTTCATTTCCCTCAGGTGTTCTGTGGGTGTTTTTGAGTTACAGAGAGAAGACCTACTAACCAGTAAGGTGATTTTTGAGAGATGACTTACAATGCAATCTACTGGTTTTATATATATATATATGAAACAATTTATTTCCTCATCTACAATAAAGAGAATTTTTCCTTTGAAGTTTTACATTGGCAGGTTTAAAAATCCCAAAGAATCCTGAGCATTTTGGGGACCATTTTACTTCCTTAAAGTGCATTTGCCCTGTTTTATCTTTACTTAGTTTGTATTTCAAGAGGCCTGCATGAAAAAAGGAGTAATTTGAGGTGGTATCTATTTCTCAGTCCTTGCTCTCACAATCCTGCCTGGCCTCCACTGTTTGATTTGTAGTCAATCTTAAAGTGATGAAGGAACGTCTAAAGGTTCATTTGATCATTCATGATCTCCTATCCCCTTCCATTTTATTATGATCAACTAATAGATTCCTTCCCCCATTCTCATGCCTGAGGCTTCAAGTCGACAAAAGCATTGTCCTTAATTCCCTTACCTCTTTTTGTAATTTTTCAAAAGTTCTCATCCCTCCTTGCCTGAAACTATATCACAACTCTGTTCCTTAAAATGTTTAATCCTTTTAATTTTATATAACATTCATTCTCTAATATACCTCTACCTCCTCACTTCCCACTCTTACTCAGCAAGTGATAACTATTTGTTAAAAAAAAGAGTATTAACATCACATGTCTAGAATTAGAAGAGACTTTAAAAGCTATCTAGTATATCCCCTTCATTTTGCAAATGAAGATGAGGATTGAGGACAAGAGGTAAATGAAAGAAAATAACTGAGAAAAAACAAACCAACATATGTATCAACACATATCTAACAGGATAAATGGTATTCCATACCCATAGGTCCCCATTTCTTCAAGGATGGGAGAGAGGTACATTTCTTCTTTTGGAACTCAAACTTGGCCATTAGAATGGCACAGTATCATGTCTAACTTTTATTGTCAGCCTGCCATTTTAAAGTTTTACAGGTCAGAGTCCATTAACATTCCTCATCTTTTTCCTGGGTTCTGGACTGCAAATATCAGAGTGTGGCGTGGGTTCAGAGCCACAGGACTCTCCTGAATCTTGGGAAGGAGGGCCTCCCTATGAATTTCATTTACTTTAAGATTTTTTTCTTTTTTTTTGGAGGGGGGAAAGTAGGGCAATTGGGGTTAAGTGACTTGCCCAAGGTCACAAGGCTAGTTTTTTGTGTTAAGTGTCTGAGGTCAAGATTTGAACTCAGGTCCTCCTGATTCCAGAGCCTGTACTCTATTCACTGCACCACCTAGCTGCCCCAGAATTTCATTTATTTTTAAAGAAAACAGCTGATTCTCTTAGAGGCTAATAGAAAAACTAGCAATTTATGTTATTTTCTTTACCAGGAATGTCCCCGCCCCTCCCCTCCATTCAATTTTACCCATCCTTCAGGTTTGAGCTAGAGTCGAACTTTCTTGCTGAAACCTTCCTTCCCTGTCTTATTGAAGCTTCTGATCTCCCACTGTATTTATAGTTAGTATGACACAATTTTCTACTGTATTATATCCTGTTTTTTATTGCTTCTTTGCTCTTCCACATGTGTCTGTCTCCTCTCTCTAACTAGCTTATAAGCTATTTTGTGATAGAGACCGAGTGTGACACTTCTTTATCAACCACAATGCCTAGCATCATTTAAAGGAATATTACGCTCTTTGTTTAATGATTGATTGTATAGTCACAGAGAAGGGATATGTTTTAATATCACAGTCAGAATACCTTTCCAAAAGAATAGTTCCATTTTCTACCCCACTCTCTTCTTTTCCTCCAGCCACAGCTAAGTAACTAGGGATTTTTACTTGGAACAAATTCAGTTAAAGTGGGAAGGAAAGGCATAGACTAATCTGACCTACTTAGTTGAAGTCATATCCAAAGAAGGAAAAGCCTATTTCACAGAATCTAGGCTCTGCTCCCTCGATGTGGCTGATGCCTCCAAACTGTTGGGGGTGGTGGAGAAGGGCACTAAGCAGCAGTCAAGAAGTGTGGTGATGGGGGTGGCTAGGGTGAATAGGTGAATAGAGCACCAGCCGTGGAGTCAGGAAGACCTGAGTTCAAATCCAGTCTCAGACACTTAACACTTACTAGCCATGTGACCTTGGGCAACTCACTTAACTCCAACTTCCCTGCCCTCCCTGCTCCAAAAAGCAAAAAAAAAAAAAAAGTGTGGTGATGGAGGCTGGGAGGAACACTCAGGGTAGTGTTATAAGCTGTCTATTTGGAGTAGGGCCTTGAGTTATAGGGAAGTCACTTAAATGCAGAAAATAAATATTGTTCCAGGATGTCAGGCCCAAGATATTAGCCCTAACTGGAGGGGGAAGTGACTCTGTCTTGGTTGATTTAAGTCACACCAGCAGAGAGGGTCTATTAGAGGATATGGCACAACCTCTGTGGTATGGCTGATGACTTCTAGTCCTAGGAGGGGAGATGGTATGAGATAGGGAATGCTAGGAGATGGAGGAGGGGCAAATACATCCCTGGCAGAGGGACAAAACCTCCAGTTAAGCAAGACATAGTACCTAACCAATAAGAACATGAAGCACAGGGATGGTGGGTCTGCTGTGGAAGTAAACTCTCCATATTTCAGTGCCATGGGAAAAGTGTCAATTTTCTTATCCCACTAAATAACAGCATTGTCTTTATCACCTCTCCAGAAGAGAACAATTCAATAAGAGTATAGGTCCAGTCCGATTTTCTCACACACAAGTCCATCTGGTAGAAGCCTGTTGTAACATATTAGACTATGTGAAAGAAGTCTAAACCAGCTTGTTAGTCTATATTTGACTCCCTCCATCTGTCTTGAGTAAAGATGGATCCTTCCTTTTGATGACCACTCTTCTCATGATCCTTTCCCTATCCCCACTAGTTCTATATAGAGATAACTCCCATATTCACATATCCAATCCTCATTTCTCTCCTGATCTTTTATTAACAATTGCCTATTGGACATTTACTTTTGGATGTTGCATACATAGGTATCTCAAACTCAATGTATCTAAAATGAAAGCTATTGATTTTCTCTCCAAACCAATGCCTCCTCCTAAACATTCTTAACATTATGCCTATGGTGTCTTTAAAAGTAATGATGTTTCCCTATTGGTTTATTTTGACTGTGTCAATTTTATGGTCTTAACTGAAACTGTGTTTGTGACTACTGCATTTTAGAATCTCTTGAAGCATGATATATTTTGTTCTGTGCCCTCATATGTACTTAATATGTCTGCATGCTTTAAATATTTTTGTGTATAGTAAACTATTTGGTTTTGCTTTCCTATTATGTATTACAATTCATCTGTTGTTTTTTTAAATGTAGAGAATTTAACCCATTCACATTTATGTGTATTGTCTCCATTAGTTATATTTATTTCTTTTATGTCAACATTTTGTAGTTTGCTTTGCTTATAGTAATTTGAATCCAGCCTCCTCCTTCATTTCTCCTTCCCTGCCATTTTCCAGTCCAATTTCAACCTTCTTGAGTTTTTTTTATTACACTTTGTCCATCTATGTGCCTGTCTCTCTTTGTCTCTGTCTCTCTATCATTTGCTCTACTCTTCTGTTTCCTTTCCTAGATGAGAGCCTAATGCTTTCTATCTGCTTCCTACTTCATCCATTTTTTATTTCAGTAAAATTAATACACAATTCCCCTTACTAAAAAAATATTGCTTTCATTTCAACCATTTGTTATTTCTTTTCCCTTCTAGGATTCTCTGGAATCTATTCCCAAGGGTGCTAATACTTAATGGAGGCACTGGAATGCATTAGGAAGTATTTTGTAACTTTAGCTAACAGAGCTTGATCCTGGATTTTTTTTCTTATTGAGAGAATTGGAGACACCCTGGAGTGCTGCCAATCAAAGACTGGGAAATTACTAGGAATTATCTGCATGGGACATTATTAGCCCCTATTTCACTGGGTTGTCATGAAGATCAAATGAGATAACATATGTAAACTGTTTTACAAACCTTTAACGTACTACATAAGTGCTAGGTATTGTCATTATTATTATGGCTGATACTTTGAGCTTTCCTAAGAAGTAAATGGTTCTGTGACTAAAAGGAATATTTTCTCTATAGAGTTGCAACTACACAGATTGAATACATGTTTATTTTTAACGTACCAATACACAATTCATCTGAGAACATTTCAAATTATAAAGATTTTGGAAAAGCTATAATTCTGATTTTTACATTAAAACAATTTGAAATTTTTCTTATTTTTTTCTTCTACTTTTCATTGCTATAAACTATAATGAAATTATTAAGCAGGAATGCATTCTCCAATCTCTGCTTTTCATTGGCACGTTTGCACTGAGTTTCTCAGAAGGCAGTGGATACTTTGCTACTTCTCTCCTCACCAGCTCCCTTAAAATAACAAACAAAACTTGGATATACAGTTTTCTGTACTTTATGGTCTTCCTCTAGGTATAACTGTAAAATATACATTCTCAGAATTGAAACTGTATCATGCCAGTGTCAATGACATTTGCTACTACCAACCCAGTAAAGTATCATAATTCTTCACAGCATGGGTTCCTTAATCCAGTAATGTCAATATGAGTTGTTATAGTAGTTATCTGGTGAATTCCATCAGTGTTGATTGTCAGTCTGGACAACATGTATTAAACCGATTTCCATTCACCAGGGCTTGAGAGTAATTTTTTTTCTCACTTCATCCCAGAAGGCTGTGTGAAATTGATGTAAATTGAGAAATAGTCTTGATAACTCAGGCACCAAAGCAGATTCTTGGTCTTGAATTTAGTTGGGCTGCCTACAGAACCCAATTTTAGAGTCCCTTATACAAAAGAATCTGATCAGTATTTGTGGGATAAAGAGAGGAATGAATGAATGCTATTGGCCAATTTTTCATGTTATTATTTTTTTTTTTTGCTTTTTGGAGGGCAATTGGGGTTAAGTGACTTGCCCAAGGTCACATTGCTAGTTTTTTTGTTAAGTATCTGAAGCTGGATTTGAACACAGGTCCTCCTGACTCCAGGGCTGATGCTTTAATCACTGCGCCACCTAGCTGCCCCATTTCATGTTACTTTTTGATGTTTATTGACCAACCCTCAATATTCCAACTGAATCTAGAAGAAATTCAAAACTGAAAGCAGTAAAGTTTAGTCAGAACATTTAGTAGACATACATTCTTTAATTTTAAAATTAAGATATATAAAATTAAAAGTTTTTCTAGCATAAAACAGTCATTTTGCCAATAAAGAAATTTTAATATCAGAGCTAGCTCTAGAATCTTGTTATCTTGACTCCTAGTCCATTATTTTCCCTCCCACTATTCCATAGTATGGTCTTGCCTATTTCTGTAGGTGTTATATTTGTGTGTGTGTGTGTTATTTCATCTCACAAGAATGTTGTTGGTTATTTCTCAAGGATCTTATTATTATATATCCTCAAGGACTGACCTGAAATTCTTTAGGCTTTTAAAATTATAACTTATATTGAGAAGGGTTCTGTGAGGTCATTTAGTTAAACCTCTTTATTTTTCAGTTGAGAAAACTGAGGACCAGAGTTCTTGTTCCTTGTTTAAGGTCACACAGCCCTGGGAAAGCTGGGCAAAGAACCCAGGTTATCTATCCCACTCTAAATCCACCACCCTTTCCACTGAACCATGAATATATTTTTCCTCATCACTAAGTCATATCCATAAATAGTAGTGCATTCCAACTCTCTTCGCAGACCCTGGTTTGAGGAGAGAATTTAAAGGTAATCCTAGCAGAATCAGAATACAGCAACCTCTGACACAGTGAGATACAGAAAGTCTTCTAGAGAATGACCTTTAAAACACAAATTATTTGTGGGTAGAAACCTACATTGCCTAGAAGACTCAGTTGTTTTTTTTTTTTTTTTCCTGGCATGTCAAAAGGACTCGGCACAATTAGGAAAAGAAGTTTTCTTTTTCAGCCACAAACTGCTTCTCAAAGATTCTGCAAAATAATGTGAAAAAAAAAACGGAGCTGGAAACAAGCCAAACATTTTGCTGGTTTTGCTTTGGGTGTGAAAATGTTCCAATAGCTCTAAACACAGAACATAATGTTACATTCTGGGAATGCCATGGTGTATCATTATAGGATGTAATGTCACACTTAGGAACATTTGTTTCATAAAAAAAGATTTCAGTTGTGAGAATGACACTGAATAGAGTATTTTGGAAAATCCTGAGAACCTCGGCTGTATCTAAGGAGCAAAGAAAAACCTGAGAAAGAGAGGAAATTAATGCATGTTAGATCAATTGAAGACTCAATCATCTTTTATTTAGTACTTGCATTTTTCTTATATCATACTATGATGTGGTAATTTGGGCATCCAAATTTGTGCATGGTTATTTCAAAGACTTCTTAGTATAACTAGTAGGAGTGGAAGGTCATTCCCTTAGATTTGCAGTGAGAGCTACTATTTAACTGATGAGTTCACCAGAAAGTTCTCAAAGAAATTCTTCTTTTTTTGCCTTGGTATTTGCTCATGTTTTATTAATTTCTCACGGACTTTGAGATAATGGATTTTTAGTGATTTCCAAACTTCATGAAGTTATGGTCTACTTTTTTAAAAATCAAAAACAAATTATGTCCTCCCTCCCTACATTTTCATAAAATAACTTCTGCATTTATTTTCACAGCTTACATATTATACAAATATGGAAGAAAATAATAAGGAAGGAAATAGACATTTGTTAAATGTCTATTATGAGTCAGGTACTGTTATAAGTGCTTTTACAAATATTATTTTGTTTCATGCTCGTAACAAGCGTGGGGAGGGGTAGATTCTGTCATTATTCTAATTTTACAGTTGAGGAAAATGAAACAGACAGAGGTTAAATATCTTGTCAGGGCCACATAGTGCGTGAGACTTTATCCACAGTGTCAATAATTAATACGATTAATAATAAAATTACAATGTAATTTTACAGCAATATAACAACAAACAAGCATACAATAAATATTATCTATGCAAACACAAATTTGTTGAATATATCCTTCATGTTAAAAATTTAAGACAGTAAGACTTAAAATAAATGATAACATTTCCTACGTTACAATTTTCATGTTACAAAAATAACATTTCAAACAATTATCCATGACTATTCTTACCAGCTGTTCTGTGTGATTTCAATTCCACCATCACCAGGAAATTCATTATCATGGAGATTGCCTCAGCCTTGGTACTCATACCTCATAAGTTCTTTCAGTTGCCTCTGCCCCTCCGATTGGAAGGCTGGAGAGTAGAGCAAAAACTTCTTCCCCCAAACCTAATTTTGTAGAGGGCTCATAATTTCCAGGCAAGTCTTCATTTCCCACCATCAATTCTGCTTGTGTTCGACTCCACTATCATTATTCTCTGCGTACTTTCTGGAACCTTAACTTCTGGGAAAGGCATCTGCAAGCAGGAGATGGGTACCTATTGGGGTAGTTATGCTGGCAAGGAGGTAGAGAAATCCTGAGAATTGAAAGAGAAGCAAGGAGTCAACTGAGCATAGCCTGAGTGGGTGTGATGAAATAGCAGTATGGGCTGGAGACAGGATATCCAAAAGGGCCAGAAACTGTCTTTTCTTTTCCATTGATGAAGCATTCCTTCCTTTTTGGGGACAGAAACTATACTGAGGAGACAGATAGCTGATGTTCTCATTGATGGGGGAAGGTGACTACACAGGATTTACTGAAGAACCAAATACTTTCAAGATTTAGTCAGATGTTTCCCTGGAAGTTGCCAGGGTGCAGTCTCAGGCTCAGAGTGGAGAGAGTATTTTTTACTCCCCATTGTGCACTATCTTGAGTTGTGTTTACCATCCTCAACAAATCAAGTAGGGTGCATTTATCACAGTTGTCCATATCTCCAACTCTAGATAAAGTTCTGTGAGGTCCTAGAATGGCTTAAGCATTTTTTTTTTCTTTTCAAGTGCCTCTCCCATGCCTTATACTAAAAAGTCTTAGACAGTTCACCAGAAATAGTACATAATGTTTTCCTAAGTCTCTTATAAAAAGTCTCAGAATTCTATTCAGCAAAGTTCTTATAAAGTTCCCCAAATCAGCAGTATTTTTGAGGGCTCGGGCCTACTGACGGTGTGTCAGATTATAAGTATCCCCCAAAAGAAAGTTTTTCAAATTCAACAAACAAATAATATTTCACAAAATTTGTCACATAGCATCATTTGCCTGATTCTTATGAGGGTTTATTCTGATCTAAGCAACTAGAAAAAAATATTGAAATAAAATACTACTTAAAAATAGAAAAATAGGAAAAGAAAAAATAAACAAACCAAAGTTTTCCTTTAAGAGGGAATGCTAGGTTCAAAGGAGAACCCAGGACATATACATCTTTCCAAATGCCATTAGGGACTTGGAGTGCACTGGAAGTCACCCCTCATCATCAGGTAAGAAATCAAATGATCTTGGGTGAAAATTCTGCTGGGTTCCTCCAATTCATGGAGGACATGAAATTTCTCCAGGAATTGTTATTACACATAGGGTAATCTAATGGGAATTCTGAGCAAAAGTTTTTCTCTGCGTACTGCAACATACAGGTTAACCAAAATTCCCCCCTCCCCCTAGGACCTTCACATCTTCTTGGTCAATACAAATGGAATTCCAACTTACCCAACAATAAGACAATTAGGCAAACTCGGCTGATCCCTAGATAAATTGAAGGTTTCCAAAAAGGGACTAAAGCCCCAGATATAATAATTTTAAAAATACTGTTGGAGCTGGGGAGCTAGTACACCATGCCTTCTCTCCAACAAGGAGTGCCTCTTGTTGGGTGAGCTCTAAGCAGGGCAGACGAGGGGTCTTTCATAAAGAAGAGAATTAGCACTGGAGTGAATGCCACACACACTGGAGTGAATGCTACACACACAACACTGATGTGTATTTTACTTTGTAGGACCTGGAGAGAGAGGGAGAAAGGTAGTAGAAGTACCAGGCTATGATGTGTGCTTGGAAAGAAGGTTTGGTCTGTTAATTATTAAATGCTTACCATGCTATGCTGGACACTGCACTAAAAAATGGGTAATAGCAAGAACGACAAAAATATCCCTCCCTTCAAGGAGCTCCCATTTGAATGAGGGAGAGAACATGCAAATAACTAAATCTAAGATCTATGAAGTGTAGATAGAAAGCAATCTTAGAAGAAGGCACTAACAACTAGGAGCATCTGAAAGGCCTCCCAAAGGAAATGATGTTTGAATTGAGGTTTGCAGGAAGTCAGAAGGCCCAGGTGAGGTGAGAGGGCATTCAAGGCTTGAGGGAGAGTCAGGACAAAAGCACTGAATAAGGAGATGGAGAAATGGAGGGTCACATGAGCGATGGCAAGGAGGTCAGTTTAGCTGGTGATAATTATGGATCTCAACTTTTTTGAAAGAGGATCCCAAATTAATCTATATGGTTGAATAACGTAAGTAGAGCAAGATGACATATTCATCAGTTTGCTTCAGATACTGCTTAGTATATTTATCTTGAGAGATATGAGAAATGAGAAACTTCACCATTTGATGAAACATTATGCTTGTATTCTTGAGCCTCAACATTGAGATTAAATCTGATAAAATATATGACCATATTTTATACCATATTTTTAATTCCTCAGAAACCATCCTGACCCCAACATTGGCAATGCAGATTTTAAAAACCCCATGGTTTCCATCTTAGAAGAGTGGGGTCTTCAAAATCAATTTACTGGATCATTTGTTCTTATCCACCAACAATATCTCCTTCCTCCTCTCATGACTCTGATGCAGTATTGGTGCCTGTTTTCTTACACAGCTGTTGGTATCATCTTAAAAGTCTTTTAAATCTCTTTTGTTAAACATTGTGAAGAGATGGGAATCAAAGGGGTGCCTTCCTCAGAGAGCAATGTTAAGACCTTATATGCTGACCTCATCTGGGACAAATATTTAATGCAGATTAAATCTCCACTCAGCTGTTCAAGAAACTTCCACAAGGTTTATTTTGTTTGGCTATGATGCCTTTGGTATCTGTTTCTTGTGAGATCACCTTAGGCACAATGATTACCAAGGCGTTCCCTTCAGTTCTGATAGCCTCCAGACCAAGAAGTACTCTATCCCTACATGCTACTTGGCAATGGGCTTTTCTGAATGTAACCAGGGTTTGAAGGAGACCAGGGTATCTAAGGGTGACAAACTGTTGGAGGTCCATATGAAAATTTGGCTTTGAAGCTTAGAAGATAAACTACCAACACTGGAGCTCTTCCAGCCATTTGGCAAGCTAGGAATGGTAAATGTTTCTCCAGTGAAGGAAAGGGAACAGTTGTTCCAAGCTGATTTGCCAGGCCCCACATAGAAATATTGGAAACCTACAAAATCTGTGGCCTTTTGTGCTACTGGGCATTTTCTCTACTTAGCTCAATAAACGAGAGTCAAATTGACATTTATGTGACTTCAAATAGTAAGGCTTATGCTGCCAACACAGGCTGTTATGACATCCTGCTGCTATTTTAAAGTGTTTTAGATACCCTGGGAGTTAAGTACAAAAAAGCAGACTCATTCCAAACAATAAAGATTTCAGGCAGCTGATTCCATGTGAGGAAAGAAGAGGGAGATTAGAAGATAAAGATTGTAATGAGTCTTATGCATTTTAGCTAGAATATAGATGTATGAGGGACCTTTATAGTTTATTTGTAAATCTGACATGTTCACAAAATACTTATTCCTTTTCACTAATACAGGCAGACTGTAATTTATTTCTCTTTTGCACTTTCTTTGCTATTCAGAGCAGTTAAGAAACACCCAGGAAAATCTATGCTCTTTATAAAATACTCTCCAAATTCACATGATAGAAAAAAGGGGTCATCCCTGGAGTCAAGTACACTGTCTCTTTTGTTATTTCAATTCAATTTAATTCAATTCGATTTGATTTGATTTAATTAAATTCAATTATATTGGAGCCTTTGGATCATATGACCAATAAAATGGAGGACTAGACATTTTCCAAAATGTTAACAACTTTTCACAGTTCTCCAAAATTGGAATTATGCACAACAGATAAAATGATTTTAGCTCTCTACATTGTCTAACACATCAGGAATACAAATGAGATAATAGTTCAATGAACTAACAGTAGAGTAAGCCACTTGCTAGCTTTTAAAATGCCCACTCAGCAACTCATCCCACACATCCTGCAGAAGGGTTATACAAACTTGACTGATGACTTATAACAGAAATCAATTCTATACCACCCTCCTTCTCCTAGTGCCATTCAATTTCAAAAGTTTTCTCAAAATGAAATAACAGTGCAGTAGTGCTCTGTGCTGCATGAAAGATCAGATAGAAAATTGAGGGACCCAGGAAACTGGGGTAGGATGTGTATGTCTGTGTGTGTGTGTGTGTGTGTGACTGTGTGGCACACACTGACACCCAGGGGAAGAGTTCCAAATTCATCTGGGGCCAGTATTGTGTCCCCCCCCCCAAGTCAGTTAGGGGACAAACAAAGATTGGTGAGTTGTGAATTGCCCAGAAGGTAAAGGAGTCAGAAAGTGAATGATAGGGGATGAAAGATCTAAAGAAAAAGAAAAATTAAAGACTTTGAACATAAGTAGATAAACTAATGGGGAGTCTATTAATAGTACATGGGAATAGGGCATACAGATTAATTTAAAAAGTTTATATATATATACATATATAGGAATAAATGTTGCAAAATAAAGGAACATATATCCCCTGTTGGGGAGGAAGAAGTCCTGTGGATTCCCAATAGAGCACCAAACAAAAGCAAGATATTCCTAAATCATTTAAAAGAGAAATAAGTGTTGTGAAAACAAGAGTTGTGGCCTGAACAGCAGAAATAATTGGCAAAATAGAAAAAAAAGTTGAATTTATTATGACAAATCCCACCATAGGGGGCAAAAGAAGATAAGTGATTGGGAATAAGTATATGAATGTGAAGAACAATCTGGAAGAAGAGAATCAGAAAGTAATAACACTAAAAGAAAACATGATCTCAGTATTAGCAAACATACTAATCTTGAAGACAGGTTACACAGAGACATTTTAAGGATTATAAGTATCTCAGAAGAACATGGCAAGTTAAAAAAAAATATGGACTATAATACAATAAATAATACGAGATTTCCCAGAATTTTTGAACTAGAAAAAATAAATGAGGGATGGGAGGAAGAATATAGAGAGGAGTGTCATCTACCCTAATCAAGTCAAAGGCTTGAAGGGTAAATAATACCTATAATTTCTCAGGAAGAAGAGATCCTAAAGGAGAATGGGTGAGGAGGCTCAAGGAAGGATTATAAGTGGGAGAAACATAAGGGGAGAAATCTTTTTTTCAGTGATGGGATAGGGTAAGACTAATGAATGCTCCCATAAAAGAAAGACCTGTTATATAAAGGGAGAAGGGGAATTTACAATGTATATCATCTGCAGGGATTTTGTACTTAGAAAGATCACTCATACTTCCTCAAGAGAAGGGAAATCAGAGCTCCTCGAGGCAACTGACACCCAGAAGATTGGGAAGGTGGAACAATGGAGAAGATCTCAAGGCAAATGGGGAAAATGGCCATCGGGAGGCAAAGGCCAATAATGTATTGCACAATCAGGGAAAAGGGGAAATTCCTACCAGGGAGTGATAGCTTCTCTGTTACCTGAAGAAATAAGTGTTTTTAAAAGTGAAGGAAAACTGATAAAATGTAGAGACTGTATCTCAAAAGAATAACACAGATACTTTAGAAGAAGGAAATCCAAATAGGTACCTTATGAGTTTTAATTCCACAAAAAATACATAGAATAAAGATCAAATAAGTATAAAAGCCATGAATTAAAAAATAAAATTTTAGAATAGACATAAAAAGGAGAGAATGAAAAGAATGTAGGGGGGAAGCTTTTTTTTAGAAAAACACACCCAGAAAATGTAATTAAAACATAATTAAGAAAACAAGTTGAAGGGGAGGAAAAGAAAGGGAACTTTACTTGTTTACCTAGCTCAAAGGGGAGAAAAAGGCAGGGGGAGAATTAAATAACCAGATAAAATCAATAGAGAGTAAAATAAACTAATAAATTGAACAAAACTCTAAAACTGAGGAAAGGAATAATATATCAAAGGGGGAGGACTTGAGGATGAGGGTAAGAAAGCTGCAGGAATATGGTTATACTAAAATGGAATAAGCTAAAATAACTGAAGAGAAATGGTAGTGTGTTTAAAAAGGAAGAGGGAAAATATTAATTTAGGAAAAAAAAAAACAATATTGGAGCCAAGATGGAGGAGTAGAAACAGCACTTCCATTATGCTTTGGCTTCCACATCCTCCGACACATGTAAAAAAAAATGACTCTAAACAAACTTTAGAGCTACAGAACCCACAAGGTGACAGAGAGAAACAAATCTCCCACTGAAGGAAGGCCATTAGGCTGGCAGGAAGGGTCCATTGCAGCATGCTGGGAGTGGAGCACAGTCCCACATGACACCTAGTTTTAGCCCCAGAGCTGACCTGACCAGCCATGGCTAGAGAAGCTTTCATAAGAGTAAATCCCCAGCAGCTGCAACAGTTTCCAGACTTCTCAATCCACAAATTCCAAAGACAAAGTAAAAGGTCAACGTGGGATGTTATTGGTCCAGGGGGAGATAGGAGAGTGAAGTCCTGCTGCTACCCCCAGAGCGAGAAGTGAGGGAGGTGTGGTGGCTGCAGCAGCTGCCACGTGGCTGCTTCAGAGCTCCTGGCTTGCATATTGTAGGGGGGCCAAGCAACCATTCAGAGGTTAATCGCTGTTGCTTTGACCTTCTTGAACCTGGATCAAAATCTTAGGTGGTGGTCCTGGGGTGTGTGACCAGTGATCCAGAGCATGTGGGGGCTATAGAGAGGGCACCCATCTAATAGATCTGGCAGCTGCAAAAACCCCATTAATTTGGGACATAGCTCTCTCCATTCTGGTAGCAGAGTTCTACTGTGGCAAAGAGCTCAAAAGTCAAGTAATTGGCTGCCAATATGAGCAAGCAGAGGAAGCACAAACAGACCACAGAATCCTTTTTGGGGGACAAAATGGATCAAGACATGGAGTGGAAGGAAGACAGCAAAGTCAGAACTCCTGCATCAAAAGCCTCCAAGAAAAATATGAATTGGTTGCATGCCATGGAAGAGCTCAAGGATTTTGAAAATCAAGTAAGAGAAGTAGAGGACAAATTGGGAAGAAAAATGAGAATGATGCAAGATAATCATGAGCAGCAAGTCAACAGCCTGCTAAAGGAGACCCAAAAATAGACTGAAGAAAATAACACCTTAAAAAATAGGCAGGCCTGCAGGAATCACTCTGGGAGCTAAGCCCAGCCCCACGTGAGCCAGAGGTTTTAGCCCCAGGGCGGTCCTGACCAACTGCTGGCTGGAGGGACTTCAGATCACCAGAAGCTGTGGCAGTTTGCAGAATTATCAACACATAGATGCTAAGGACGAAGTGAGAGGTCAGTGCAGTGTGGACTTTGGGATCCAGTAGTTGGGAGTGCTGTCAGCCTTTGCCCCCAGGGTGAGAAGCCTCTGAGGGGCCGCAGCTGTGCAGCCACCCCCACATGGAAGCTTCACCTCCTGGCCTGCACAGTGAAGGGGGACAAAGAAACACTCTGAGGGGTAATCGCTCTTGCTTTAACATGCTTGGATTTGGATTGCGGTCTAGGGTGCAGGTACTGGGGTGTGAACCAGCTTGCCAGAGCATGTGGAGGCTGCAGAGAAGGCACCCAACTAATACCTTTGGCAGTTAAGAAAACCCCAACCTTTGGGACTGAGCTCCCCTGTTTGGTGGCAGAGGCCTACTGTGGCAAAAAGTGCAGGGTTCAAGTAATTGAGTGGCGACATGAGCAGGCAAAGGAAGCAAAATAAAAAGAGCAATGCAACATTACATTCCTATTTTGGTGACAAAAAGGATAAAAGCATGAAACAGGAGGAAGACATTGAAGTCAGAAATCCTGCACCAAAAGCTTCCAAGAAAAATATGAGCTGGTTACAGGTCATAGAGGACCTTAAGAAGCAAATAAGAGAAGTGGAGAAAAAATTGGGGAGAGAAATAAGAACGATGAAAGAAAATTATGAAATGAGGGTCAATGGCCTGACTGAGGAAAATAACCCCTTTAAAAATAGACAAACTCAAATGGCAAAAGAGGCAATGAGGAGAAGAATGCATTAAAAAGCCGAATTTGAAACAGAGGGATACACACAGGGTAAAGGTAAAAGGCTGGAGTAAAATATATCATGCCTCAGCTAAAGTAAAAAAAAGCAGGGGTAGCAATCCTTATCTCAGATAAAGCAAAAGCAAAAATTGACCTAATGAAAAGAGATAAGGAAGGAAACTATATCCTGTTAAAAGGGACCATCGAGAATGAAGCAATATAATTACTTAACATATATGCAACAAGTGGTGTAACATCCAAATTCCTAGAGGAGAAGGTAAAGGAATTAGAAGAAGAAATAGATAGCAAAACTATACTAGTGGGAGACCTTAATATCCCCCTCTCTGAACTTGATAAATCCAACCTCAAAATAAAGAAGAAAGAAGTTAAGGAGGTGAACAGAATTTTAGAGAGGGATAGGTATGATAGATCTCTGGAGAAAACTGAATGGGGATAAAAAGGAATATACTTTCTTCTCAGCGGTTCATGGCACATACTCAAAAATTGACCACATTCTAGGGCATAAAAACCTCACAATTCTATGCAGTAAGGCAGAAATATTAAATGCATCCTTCTCAGATCATGATGCAATAAAAATTATATGCAATAAAGGGCCAGGGAAAGACAGACTAAAAACTAATTGGAAATAAAACAATTTAATCCTAAAGAATGAGTGGGTCAAAGAAGAAATTATAGAAATAATCAGTAATTTCATTCAAGAGAATGATAATAATGAGACAACATACCAAAATTTGTGGGATACATTAAAGGCAGTTCTTAGGGGAAGTTTTATATCCCTGAGTGCATACATGATTAAATTAGAGAAAAGGGAGGCCAAAGAATTGGGCATGCAATTGAAAAACCTAGAAAAAGAACAAATTCAAAATCACCAATTAAATACTAAATTAGAAATATTGAAAACCAAAGGAGAGATTAATAAAATTGAAATTAAGAAAACTGTTGAATTAATAAATAAAACCAAGAGCTGGTTTTATGAAAAAATCAACAAAATTGAAAGACCCTTAGTCAATATGATAAAAAAAGAAAGAAGAAAACCAAATTATGAGTATCAAAAATGAAAAGGTTGAATCTACCTCCAATGAAGAGGAAATCAAAGCAATAATTAGGAATTATTTTTCCCAATTGTATGCACATAAATTTGACAATCTTAGGGAAATGGATGAATATTTACAAAAATACAAGTTGCCCAGATGACCTAAAGAGGAAGTTAATTACTTAAATAATCCCATCTCAGAAAAATAAATTGAACAAGCCATCAGTCAACTCCCTAGGAAAAACTCTCCAGGGCCAGATGGATTCACTAGTGAATTCTATCAAACATTTAAAGAACAATTGATTCCAATACTCTACAAACTATTTGGAAAAATTAGTGAAGGAGTCCTAACGAATTCTTTTTAGGACACAAATATTGTACTGATATTTAAATCAGGAAGAGATAAAACAGAGAAAGAAAATTATGGACCAATGTCCCTCCTGAATATAGATGCAAAAATTCTAAATAAAATACTAGCAAAAAGACTACAGCAACTTATCTCAAGAATAATATACTTTGATCAGTTGGGATTTATTCCAGGAATGCAAGGATGGTTTATATTAGGAAAAACATCAGTATAATTGATCATATCAACAATAAAACTAGCAGAAACCACATGATCATCTCAATAGATGCAGAAAAGGCTTTTGACAAAATCAACATCCATTCCTATTAAAAACATTAGAAAGTATAGGAATAAATGGAGCCTTCCTTAAAATAATAGGTAGCATCTATTTAAAGCCATCAACAAGTATTATATGTAATGGAGAGAAGCTAGAAGCATTTCCCATAAGATCAGGGGTGAAACAAGGGTGTCCACTATCACCCCTCTTATTCAATCTGGTACTAGAAATGTTAGCAGTAGCAATTAGAGAAGAAAAAGAAATCAAAGGAATCAAATTAGGCAAAGAAGAGACCAAGCTATCACTCTTTGCAGATAATATGATGATATACTTAGAGAATCCTAGAGAATCAAGTAAAAGACTACATGAGACAATAAATAAATTTGGCAAAATTGAAGGATATAAAATAAACCCACATAAATCCTAGGCATTCCTATATATTTCCAATAAAATACAACAGCAAGAGATAGAAAGAGAAATCCCATTTAAAGTTACTGTAGACATTATAAAATGTTTGGGAATCTACCTGCTAAAACAAACCCAGGACCCATATGACCAAAACTACAAAACACTTTTCACACAAATAAAGTCAGATCTAACTAATTGGAAAAATATCAATTGCTCATGGCTGGGTTGAAGTAATATAATAAAAATGACAATTTTACCTAAATTAAATTATATATTTAATGCCATACCAATTAATTTACCAAAAAACTACTTTATAGAGCTAGAAAAAAATAGTAACAAAATTCATTTGGAAGAATAAACGGTCCAGAATATCAAGGGAATTAATGAAAAGAAATGCTAGGGAAGGTGGACTAGCTATACCAGATTTCAATCTGTATTATAAAGCAGCAGTCATAAAAACTACTTGGTACTGGCTGAAAAAAGAGGAGTGGATCAATGGAATAGATTAGGCACATGAGATTCAGAAGTCAACGACTATAGTAATGTATTGTTTGATAAACCCCCAGACCATGGTTTTTGGGATAAGAACTCACTATGTGACAAAAACTGCTGGGAAAACTGGAATATAGTATGACAGAAACTGGGCATAGACCATTATTTAACACCATATATCAAAATCAAGTCTAAATGGTTGCATGATCTAGGTATAAAGGTTGATACTGTAAGCAGTCCCCTAAAACAAGGAATAGTTTACTTATCAGACTTGTGGAGAGGGAAAGACTTTATGACTAAACAAGAATTAGAGAACACTATAAAATGTAAAATGGATAATTTTGACTACATAAAATTGAAAAGCTTCTGTACAAACAAAGCCAATGTAACCAAATTAAAAGGGAGGTGGGAAATTGGGAAAGAATCTTTACAACCAATGTCTCTGACAAAGGACTCCTTTTTAAAATATACAGAGAATTGAGTCAAATTTATAAGAATACAAGTCATTCCCCAATTGATAAATGGTCACAGGATATGAACAGGCAATTTTCAGAGAAAGAAATGAAAGATATCTATAAGCACATGAAGAAATGCTCTAATTTACTATTGCTTAGAGAAATGCAAATCAAAACAACTCTGAGGTACCATATCTCACCAGTCAGATTGGCTAAGATGACCAAACAGGAACATGATAAATGCTGGAGAGGATGTGGGCAAATTGGAACACTAATGCATTGCTGTTGGAGTTTTGAACTGATCCAGCTTTTCTGGACAGTTATCTGGAATTATGCCCAAAGGGCTATAAATACTTTCATACCCTTTGATCCAGCAATACCACTCCTAGGGTTATATCCCAAAGAGATCATACAAGTGGGAGAAAGACCCATATGTACAAAAATGTTTATAGCAGCTCTTTTTGTGGTGGCAAAGAATTGGAAATTAAGGGGGTGCCCATTAATTGGGGAATGGCTGAACAAGTTGTGGTATATGCATGTAATGGAATACTATTGTGCTATAAGAAATGAGGAGCAGACAGTCTTCATATTTACCTGGAGAGGCTTATACAAACTGATGCTGAGTGAGAAGAGTAGAACCAGGAGAAATTTGTACACAATTACAGACACAAAGTATGTGTGATGGCCAACTTTGATAGACTGGACTCCTCTCAGCAATGCAGTGATATAAGTTAATCCCAAAAGAATCATGATAGAGAGAAATATGTGTATCCAGAGAAAGAACTAGAAATAACTGAGTTTATATGCAGGTGGAAGCAAAATACCTGATCTTTTTCCTTCTCTTATTTGGTTTTATGTCCTCTTTACCATTTTTCATTGCAGGTGATACAATCCGTCTGTATAACCTGACTAATGTATAATGTGAAAGTATTTACAGATCCTATACTTGACTATATGCCACCATGGAGGGAAAGTGAAGGGAGGGGAACAAAATGTGAACCTCAAGGAATTGTGGAATTGAATCCTGTAAACTAAAAGGAAACAAACAAATTAATTGAAAAAAAAAAAAAGAATCAGCTAAAAAAAAAGTCGAATTTGCCAGATGGAAAAAAGAATCTCAAAAGCTCACTGAAGAGAGTCCTTCCTTAAGTATTAGATGGGAGCAAATGGAAGCTAATGACTTTATGAGAAATCAAGATGCTGTTAAACAGATCCAAACAAATGAAATAATAGAAGGCAATGTGAAATATCTCATTGGAAAAAAACACTGACCTGGAAAATAGATCCAGGAGAGATCATTTAAAAATTATTGGACTACCTGAAAGCAATGATCAAAGAAAGAACCTGGAAATCATCCTCCAAAAAATTCTCAAGGAAAACTGCCCTGATGTTTTAGAACCAGAGGGCAAAATAGATCACCAACTGAAAAAGATCCCAAAAAGAAAACTCCTAGGAATATTACAGCCAGGTTCAGGAATTCGCAGATCAAGGAGAGAATATTACAAGGAGCCAGCAAGAAACAATTTGAATATTGTGGAAACACAATCAGGATAATACAGGATCTGGCAGCTTCTACACTGAAGGATTGAAGGGCTTGGAATATGATATTCTGGAGGGCAAAGGAGCTGGGATTTAAATGAAGAATCACCTACTCCGCAAAACTGAGTGTCATGTTTCAGGGGAAAATATGGTCATTCAGTGGAATAGGGGACTTTCTTTTTTTTTTTTTAAAGCAATCAGGCTTAAGTAACTTGCTCAAGGTTACATGGCCAGTTATTTCTGGGTGTGGTGCTGAGTGTCTGAGCCCGGGATTCGATCTCCAGGTCGTCCCAACACTGGAGCTGGTACTCTTACTCACTGAGCCACCTGGCCGCCCCTTAGCAATTGGGGTTAAGTAACTTGCTCAAGGTTACACGGTCAGGTGTTTCTGGGTGGGTGCTAAGTGTCTGAGCCCAGGATTCGATCTCCAGGTCTTCTCAACACTGGAGCCGGTGCTCTTACTTGCTGTGCTACCTGGCCACCCCAGAATAGGGGACTTTCAAGTATTCTTGATAAAAACACCAGAGTTGAATAGAAAATTTGACATTCAGATACAAGAAGCAAGAGAAGTATGAGAAGGTAGAGAGAAGAAACCATAAGGAACTTATCAAAGTTGAGCTATTTACATTCCTACATGGAAAAATAAAAATTGTAACTGATGAAACTTTTCTCAGTATGAAAATAGTTGAAGGGAATACAAATATATATATATATATATATGTCTATATAGGAGGTTACATGGGTATATGAATACATATGTGAATGTGTGTATACATGTTTACAGGTATACATAGATAGAGGGCACAGAACCAATTTAATAGGAAGGGACAATACTTAAAAGGTGAAATTAAGAGGTGAGAGAGGAAAATGAGATGAGATGGGGAGAGATAGAATGGGGTAAACTATCTCATATAGAAGAGGCAAGCGAAAATGGTTACAATGGAAGGGAAGAACAGGAAGGGAAAAGGGAATGGGTCAACCTTATTCTCATTGAATTTGGCTCAGGGAGGGAATTACATACACATTAAATAGGGTATCTCACCCTACAGGAGAGTAGGGGAGAAGGGGATGAGAGGCGGAATGATGGTGCAATAAAAGGGAGGGAAATATAGTCAGTCTTTTACAATATATCCATTATGGAAATGTTTTGCATAGCTACACATGTACAACCTATACTATATATATATATATATATATATATATATATATATATACTATTATTAATTCTATTTTACATGTAATTGGGACATAAGGTATACATGCACTGGGGCATAGAGATCCACCATGACCTACTGGAAAAGTCGAAGGGGGTATGGGAGAGAGCAGATTGGAGGAGGGGATATCCTGTGGGACTGCTATTTTGGGGCAGTGGGTAAGGGGAAAAATGGGGAGAAAATTTGTAACTCAAAATCTTGTGGAAATGAATGATGCAAGCCAGAAGTTAATAAAGCACTTAGAAAAAAAAAGAAGCTCATTTAAAAACAAAGAAATACACAGGAGAAAATGAAGGACTGGGGAGGGGGCAGAGGAATTACTATCCTTAAGTTTGTACCTCAAAAAAGAAATTATAAGCATGCTATCAAACAAAGCAAAAACAAACATTCTAAACATAATAATTAAGGGAAAAACAAAAAAACTACATTGTGCTGAAAAGAAACATGGACAATAAAACAATATCAATATTCAATTAAATCAGTATTTACAATAAATCCCACAAATTACCGCATAAATTCACAAAGGAAACTTTAAATGAACTATGAGATGACATTTGTTGTTGTTCAGTTTTGTCCAACTCTTCATGACCGCATTTGGCATTTTCTTGGCAAAGAACCTGGAGTAGTTTTTCATTTTTCCTTCTTCAGCACATTTTACAGATGACAAAACTGAAGCAAACAAGGTTAAGTGACTTGCCAGGGTCACACAGCTAGTGTGAGGTAAGATTTGATCTGAGGAAGATGAATCTTCCTGTTCTAGGCTCGGCATTCTATTCACTGTACTTTCTAGTTGCATACAACTTTTAAGAGACCATCAACAAAGGCATAAAGAAATTGCTGTATTTATCAGGAGGAACAACTAGTTATATGAAAAGATGAATAAATTGACAAACAGTCCATTTGATTAAAAAGAAAAGGAAAGATGGTAACATAATAGTTAATGAACAATGTGAAATCACAATAAAACCAGGCAAGATGAAAAGAATTATCAGAACCTACTAAGTACAGATGTATACTATTCATTCACTTTTTCTCTGAGAAAGTAATCAACATTATTTAAATTTTAAATGATATAGTACAATCTTAACTGATTATTTTGATGCTGAAGTGATCATTGGTGAAGACTGATTTTTTTGGGGGGGATTTTAAGTCGAGTAAGTAATGAGAGAGATCAGAATCTTATAGATTCTATTAAGTAAACTTCACACATACATCATGGACATTTTCTTTGAGGAGAGAATTGGAAAGATCTAGACATGATTAGCACCAAATAAAAATCCTAAAAAAAAAAATGTTATGTTTCTGTAATCAGAAACTTACTTGTTGCTATGAAGTCATTCATGAATTATTTATGTTTGCATAGTCAGAACATTGATTTAAGTTAAGATTAAAATTAGTACAAAATATAAGAACAAAAATGTGAAAACTATGGTGTATAGTTAAAATAACTACAATTTGATCCATTTAAATAAACGATTTATAATGAAAATGGGATAGAAATAGAACAAAAGTCATAGATATTGACTAGATATGACTACAATTATTTCAAGCAGAAACTCAACTAATGTAAAACCAAGAGACTAAAGATCCCAAAACAATGCTTAAGTCAGCAAACATTTGACTTCCTTGCCAAATTTATTAGCCAATGGCAACACTGGTTTAGAATTTACTAATTTATAAGCTCTTAGAATAAAGGATAAAACATTCTGAGCTAAATCACTTCAAAGGGAAAAGCATACAAGGGTAAAACCAGGCTTTGTGACTAAGAAAATTCCATCAGAGAACACTTAAAAATGAAAGAGAAAGAAGTGTTCCAAAGTAATAAGAAGAAAAAAAAAACCTACGTAAAAATATGAAATTATTTTCATAATAAATGACAGTCTCTGATATTTTTATGGAGGAGATAGAACCCCCTTACAGGTCAATGCATGAACATTGTGGGATGAATTTTCATTGTGGGAAGCTGCATAAATAGGGAGAGGAAAAGTAAGGGAAAGAAGGAAATTTATTTGGAGTCCAAAGGGATCATTGAAAGAATTTTAATTCTTATAGTCTTTCAGCAAATGGAGATTGTGATATGGGAGAATGGAAATGATGGAAGAAGGGTAGGGCTGAGACCAAGAAACTGGAAAGGGGAAATCTTATGTTAAAATTTCCACTAAAAAGCATTACTATTGAAGCCTGTTTCTGCATGGGAAGACTTGGAATAAATTATGGGATTAGAGTGGGAGGAATTGGAGTGCTGAGACACAATCTTCTCTGAAAGTGTTGTATCTCCATGGTCAACAACCTTTACCCTCCCCTCCAAGAAAAAGAATATATGAGCTCCTAGGCACAGCTTGTCCTCAAAATTGGGGGAAGAATTTGGCATATATCCAGAAATGTGATAGTACAAACTCTGGGAAGGAGACAGCTCATTGTGGAGGAAGGGTGTATGTCTGAGATATATGATTAAAACACAGGGTATTTCAATTTTATCAGTGCTGCTTTTCTCATGACTTGATGTTTTTAAGACAGAAAAGGGGTAAGATCTGTAAACACAACTCTGTGAGTTAGAAGTGTATTTCAGATGTTTTAAACCCAAGAGCAGCACAAAATAAAGAATGAAAAAACACATCAGGGAACTAGGGAATAAAGTTTAGGCTGAATAGGAAAAGAAATGATGAAGAGAGCAAGGCAAAGAAAAATTTCTTAGAAAAAAAAGAACAGTAAAGGAAATTTAATAAAAAAAAGTTTCATGAGAAGAGAGATAAGGGAGAGATAAATAACCAAAAATAAAATACATGAAAGGAAAAAAAAAGTAAGTGGAATTGATTGACTAAATCAATCAAGTTACTCCATCTGACATAAAATAAGTGATAAAATGCACTACTATCTTAACTATGTAAGAACAAGCCTCAATCATACAATCAAACACTTTAGATTAAGTGTGAACTGCATTTCACAGGAAGAACTTTTGAATTGTCTGATGAAACATACTCACACTTGTGTGGACTATATTAAAGAATAGTCCAACCCAAGAGGAAATGGAAATGAGAAAAGTTGCACAGATTAAAATATACCCCCCCCAAAAAATATACAGGATTAAACAAACCTTTAAGCTGAGACTGAGATACAATTTGCTCAACTCAGGGTAAAGGACCCAGTTTCACCCAAGGGGAAGTCCTTTCTGAATTTTATAGGGAGGCAGGCTGGAAAGCAAGGTTATATTGAGGATATGGCTTCCCCTACATGCAAACAGCATCTCTATGTGTGTTTCTCAAAAAACGTCTCTAGAACCACAAATCCTTCCCCCGAAGAATCTGTGGCACCAATTCCGTAAATTGGTATTGTTGTTTATCCTTTGTTCTCGAAGAGGACAGTGACATCAGGAAGGTGATTCCATGACTTGTAAGTAAATTGCATTTAAGTGAGGGAGGGCTGTGCAAAGTCACCTGCCTCACTTTTTCCTCTGGAGTCATTTGGGTCCAATGACAAGATAAAGATCAGGACTACTGGAGATGGCCCCCTGTAAATACTTAAGTAAGTTATGCAGTGTGGTACTCAACATTCTCTTTCTAACTAGGAGTCATATCTCCTTCCATACACAGTAGAGTAGCACAGGGTTGCTGCTCCCCAGACTTGCTTGGGTGATAGCCAAGTTACAAAGAAATTAATAATTTAAGGAAAATCCAAAAACTAGGTGAAAGGTAGGCAAATAGGAGTGGGAGAAAGGAAGAGAACCTGGGGTAATGGATTAACATCAATGTCATTTAACAAAAACTAACAACAGAGATAAAGTACTGACTTCAAAGATCAAGAGAATTAAAAAATAGTAGGGGAATAAATGGGGGAAAACACATACTTTAGCATGACTAAATGTGAATGGATTAAATAATCCAAAAAAAGAAAGAATAAGAAAATGATCTGTTGTATAAAAGAAATGGACCTTAAAAAGCAGGTAATACAGATTGAAAATGAGATAGTGGAATTAAATTTACAATATGTCAAGTGAATTCAGAAAAGAAATTGTAATTATAATTTCAGACAAACCAAAAATTAAAAAAAATCATGGTATCAATAAAGATAGAAGAGATATTGTTTTTAAAAGAATCATATAATGAACCAAATCAATACATATAAGCACCATATCTCATAACATCTAAATTCTCAAAGGAAGATTTGTATTCCATTTTCTTACTTTGTTTTATTTCCTTTGAAATATTGAGGAATAGCTTTTATATATTTTTATACTATTTTGCATATGTACCAAGAGCATCCTTGGTTATAGAATGAGCAGTCTGGCAAGTAATATTCCATAGCAGAGCACATTTTTGTCTACACACAATTGACTGAAAATATACAAGGTCACACTGAGCTCTTTGTTTATTGACTACTAAACCATTTGATTAAGTAGAACAAAACGTTGCCTTAGAGGCAACCTTCCAATAAAGTTCTAATGCATATATCAAAATTATTTAAGATTCATTAAATGATAACAAAGTAATTTTTTCTATAACTTACTGATCCTTAAAATCAGTGAAGCATAAAACAGAGAGATTTACTTTAAAAAGTGTTTATGGAGGGGCGGCCAGGTGGCACAGTGAGGAAGAGCGCCGGCCCCAGAGTCGGGAGACCTGGGATTGAATCTGGGCTTGGATACTTAGCACCACACCCAGAAATAACTGGCCGTGTAACCTTGAGCAAGTTACTTAACCCCAATTGCTTTATAAAAGAAAGTGTTTTTGGGACATTTTCATAGAGGAGAACCATCACAGAACACAAGCTAAGAAATTTCTCTTAAATGGTGAGTTCCTCCAAATGCTCCTATTAGTCAATTACATTTTACTGATTGCATCAAATGCCAAATTATTGCATTCTTGAATATTATCTATAATCACTCAATAGAATTTATTCTAAGTAGCCATACTGCAATAAAAACAAGTAGATGGAGAATGCTTATTGTGTAGCTCATGGTATGGGGTTAGGACTTACCCAGTAATAGGTATTTATTGAACAGACATTGAAATTGGACATTGATATTAAAATGGGTGTTCATTAGAGAATGGGATTATAATATGAAGGGGATAATGGCCTGGATTGTATTTAGGAAATTTCGAAGTTCCTTTAACTACTCCAAAGTTCTTTCTGAAACAAAGGCCCATCTTTTGAATATCAATATATATTGTTCACATTTATACATATATAAATATACACACATATACACATGTGATCTACATAAAATATATGCATATGTGCATATATAATGTATTATGTATATATTACATATATAATGTATTATGTATATATTACATATATATAAGTGGAGGGAGAGAGAGAACACTAAATGCTTCTGGAAAGAAGTTTCTTTGGTTTATTAAATATGCAACATTTTATAAATATGGAGAGGGAGGCAGCGGAAAAAGTGCTGACTCTGGAGTCCAAGGATCTGAACTCAAATTTTGTCTCTGATTCTTACTTCCTCTATGACTTTGGCATAGTAGATAGAGACCTGTGCTTGGAATCAGGAGGACCTGAGTTCAAATTCAGCCTCAGACAACTTATTAGCTTGGACCATCACTTAACCTCAACTTAAGCCTCAGTTTACTCAACTAAGAAATGGGCATGATAACAGCACCTACATTCCAGGGTAGTTGTGGGAATTAAATGAAAAAAAATATTTGCAAAGTGATTGGCACAGTGAATAGTATATAGTAGGCACTATATAAATGCAAACGATTGATGATGATGTCACTTAATCTTGCTGGGCTTCAGTTTCTCCAGATGTAAAATGTGGAGGTTGGATTAGATGGCCTCTGAAGGTCTCTTTCGAATCATAATCTGTGAGTGTTTAATGAAAGAGATGTTACAATTTTGGTGATTAATGTGGAAATATCAGAACATAACTCATTTAAATTAGACCCTGGGATGAGAATAAATAAGGGAAATGAACAAGTAGCAGCTAGAAGCACAGAAGCACAAAATTGTGTTAATAATTTTACTAGGATATAAGTGAACATGCTGACCACAAATTCCAATTCTAGTAATTTGGGAGAAGGAACTATAGATTGGAAAATTAGGGAAGATTTCTTATAGGATGTTATATGAGCTGGATTTTGAAGGTAATCAGGGTGCCAGCAGGCACCAGGGAATGCATTACTGGCATGATGGATAGCCTATGCAAAAGCATGGAGATAGGAAATATAATACATATGTAAAAGTGGGATGGAAGCTATCCCACACAAACCAGTCAATAAATAGGTTATCTTAAACTAAGTGCGATATGTCTTTGCATCCAAGTCATTGGATGAAAGAAATGCCATAGTCTATCACAGCTGGCTGAGATTCCCCATATAAAAGCATTGGGTTATCTGGAATCAGAAAGTTCTGATAAATGGTGAGTCATCTGAGAGGTTGGAGCAAGTGTGATTTGAGTGTAAAAATTTTGAGGGAGTTACAAAGAAACCTAGTAAAGAAACTATACTATGCATAAGAACAACTTTTTGAATACCCCATGAATGGGAAAAAAGGACTTCCAGAACTATGAATTACCTCTTTGCCACATTGAGCCTAATTTCCTCTGGACTCTTTATGTACTCATAGGAGAGTATGTCACAGACTTTCAGGGGAACGTTTTGTACCAGCTTTACTTAGTGTACAATCTTATTAAATATCTCTTCCAAAAGTAACCTAAGATTGGCTGATTTAATTGATTTTCAACTGATAATCTTGAGGGGAAGCCAACAGTTGGGGCTCAAATCAATTACATTAGACAATTATCTCTGACTCCTCAGAATCTCTAGAACCTTTTAATGTAGCCTTGTGCAGGAACTAAGATTCCTCTCTAAGAGTGGAGGTTGGGATAAGGATCCCCAGAACATCTATGAACTATGAACAAACAGCCTATTTTAGCTAGAAAATAATGAGGGAAAATAATGGACAATCACTCTAGAAAAATAGATTGGAGCCAGATTGTGATTGTTCAAGATACACAGTTCATGTGAATATTTCAGTCTCATGCTCCTGGTAAAAACAAGTCCAAAAGAAGGACTCTGACTTGCAGTCAACAATTTCAACAAATGACCCTTGGTAGGAAGGGTCTGCTTTTTCAGCTGGTGCTAAGGCTGAACTTCAGAAGAATAGCTCATCCGTCTCTTTTTAGACATCTGGCAAATGGATAACTGTTTCAGCGTTCTCTAGTCCACTAAATGCTTACAAATGACTTCCATATTCAGAGGCATCTGCTGGTTATCTAATTTTGGGTTATTTGCCCATTGTATTTTGAAAAGAATCCTTTATTTTGTGGGCACGTTACTGTTATTGTGGTTTCAGAAGTCAACAGATGGATCCTGCATCACCCCATGAGCTAGGCCAGATGTGTAGATATCAGAAAACAGAAATGGTGATAAAACTTCTGTGGATTAAAAAAAATAGACAAATCACACATATAAAATGTGTACAGAAGATGAGCAATGAGCAAAAGTTAAACACTACTGAGTATTTTCAGTATCATTACTTTGAAATGTCTTATAAGCATCATAGTGCTAGGAAATACATCTACATACACAGATATTTGTAAGGTATAAATATTTTACTTTCACAGGATTTAGTTCTTATCATCTCTAGTGTCTATTAACTGAACACATACCCTGCCATTGTACTGTACTGGAAAATGTCCAAAACAAATAATTCAATTCAATTTTAGGAACATTTATTAAGCACCTATTCACTATGTGCCAAGCATTGTTCTGAGTCTATAAAGACAAAAACAACACACATATAAAATAGTCAGGTAAGTACTACACACACACACACACACACACACACTAATTTGTGGAAGAAAGAAAAACATTAAGAATTTGAAGGTCAGGAGTCACCTTACGTTGGAGACAGTATTTGAGATGATTCTTGAAGGCAGGCAGAGATGACAAGAAGCAGAGGTAAACAGTTGGTGACATATTGCGTATAGGAAACAGAAGGCAGACCAGCTTGACTAAGAAATAGAGTGTGTAAAGAATTGTAACATGAAATTAGTTTGGATAAATAGGTTGGCATCAGATTGTGAAAGGCTTTAAATGACAGGGGAAATTGTATTTGGAATGAGGATACATTAATTTTTTTTGCAAATTATTTTATTTGTTTTTTTAAGGGAGTTTTTTAGTCTACAACCCTGGTTTTATTTTATATTTTTAAAATATTTTTGGTAATTTAAAAAAAATTTAAACTTAAATACAAAATGAGAAAAGAAAAAAAAATGTCATGTACCCAGTAGAACATAAAAGAGGATTCCATATAAAATAATACATTTCCATTTCAAGAAAACCTATGTAATAAACAGTACACATTGCTTTCAAAGCTGCCCAGCTTTGTTTTGCTTCCTTGTTGGTTTTCTCCTGTTTTCTGCTATGAACTTCTTATTTTATTTTTTCCCTTCCCTCCCTCCATCACCCTAAAGGAGGCTACAATTAAATATACTCACACTATACATATATATATATACATATATATATATATACACACACACACACATACACGCACATATATAGATATCTATAAATTTATTCATATATATATATAAATACATATGTACTCATACACATATGTAAGACCATACTATGCTTATTTCCACTTGTCATCTGTTTCTCTGAAGATGGATAGCATTTTCCTTCATAAGTCCAAGTCTTTCCATGTTTTTCTAAATCAACTAGCTTATCATTTCCTACACCACAGCAATATTCCAAAACAATTACATTGTATTTGAGAGATTGTCTATTAAAGCTTTTTCCCCCAATTTTCTGCATTCCTTTTATTCTTGGCTACATAGGTGTTATTTTTACAAGAAAAAATTTAATTTAAAATAATCAAAATTATACTTTATGCACTTCAGCTATGCTTTCAACTAAAGATAAAGTGTAAGATCTGATACTGCTGAATCTGCTACCTTTGCATCTTTTCTTACTGATTTCTTTGAAGTTACTTACTTTTTGCTCTTCCAAATGAACTTTATTATTTTTTCTAATTCAATTAAATAATTTTTTAACAATTTAATTGGGATTACACTGAATAAATAGATTTGCTTGGTAAAATTATCATTTAAAAATTGTATTGACTTTGCCTTCTGATGAACAATAAATATTACTTCGGTTGTCTAGATCTGAGTTTATTTGTATAAAAATGTTTTATATTCATTTTTTTTATAATTCTTGTGTCTGTTTTGGCAGGAATACACTCAGTCTAGGTCAGGGATGGGGAACCTGTGTCCTTGAGGCCCCATGTGGCCCTCTAGGTCCTCAACTACAGTCCTTTAACTGAATCCAAACTTCACAGAACCCTTTTTTAAAAATGAATTTGTTCTGTGAAGTTTGGATTCAGTCAAAAGACCTCACTTGAGGACCTAGAGGGCCACATTGGCCTAGAGGCAGTAGATTCCCCACCCCTGGTCTAGATATTTTAAATCATTTAAAATAATTCTGAATAACATTGTTGACACATAGTGTTTCTATTTATAATAGTTCTATTAGTTTCTCTAATTTTTCACTTTTGATTAAATCTATTTTAACTTTAACTTTCACTGGGATCATGATTACTATCCCTGCTTTTCTTAATGTACTAAATTCTACTCCTGCCCTTTATTTTATCTTTTCATGTATCTCTCATTTTTATAATGTTTACTGAAAGCAACATATCAATGAATTCAATTTTTAAATACGATATCCATTTCTGTTTTATGGGTATATTTGTCCCATTCACAAATTACTTGTGTGTTTTCCTCCTTCCTATTTTTCCTCATTATCCTTCTCACTCTATTTACCCTATTCTTCCTCACTCCTCTGCTTTACTTCTACCTGCTACCTTGCCCTCCTATTCCTTAACCTATCTACCCCAACCCAGTCTCTCCCTTATCCTCTCCCTCTTCTTCTCTTTCTCCTTGCCCTTTTATTTCTTTCTGAATTTAGTAGATCTTTATACCCATATATATATATAGTTTCTTCTTTAATCCATTCCCAATGAGAGTAAGTTTCCAGCACTACCTGTCCACTAGCTGCTTCTGTATCAGTTTTTCCTCTTATTCATCACTTGTATGAGATACTTACTCCTTTTTATCTTTCCCTAAACAGTTTTATTTAGTTTTTTTTTACAATCACCCTATCATAGTTCAACCTATGCCTTTTTTTAAACTACCCAGATGACAATGACAATCATAACAGTACTGCTAATGTTTTCACATATACAAAGTAAACTATTTGACCTTATTGAGTGCCTTATAATTGTTCTTTAATCTTTATATTTCTCCTGCATCTTATATGTCAATTTCCCCCTTAAGTTCCAGTGTTTTTGTCACAAAAACCTGATAGTCTTTGAGGTCACTAAATGTCCATTTTCCCCCATTCAAGATTATACTTAACTTTGCTGAGTAAGTTACCCTTGGCCATAACCCCATTTCTTTTCCTATAGGACCTGTGGTCCTTCAACATAGTATCTGCTAGGTCTTGTGTAATCCTTATTGTAACTCCATGATATTTAAATTGTCTTTTTCTTATTGCTTCCAATATTTTCTCCTTAACCTGGGAGCTTTGAAAATTGGCTATGATATTTCTGTAAATTTTCCTCCTGAGATCTCTTTCAGGTGGTGATAAGTAATTTTTTTTCTATTTCTACTTTGTCTTCTTGTTTTAGAACTTCAGAGCAATTTTCCTTGATAATTTCTTGCAATATTATATCAATATTTTTTTATATCGCAATTTTCAGGTAGTTCAACTATTTTTGTATTATTTTCCCTCTATCTGTTCTCCCGATCAGTTGTTTTTCTGATAAGATGTTTCATATTCTCTTCTTTTTTCTCATTCTTTTGATTTTGTGTTATGATTTCTTGGTGTCTTAGAACATCATCAGCTTCCCTCCAATCAATTCTAGTTATCAAGGAATTATTTTCTTCCTTAAATTTTTCATTCTCTAGTTCCAGTTGGTTGATTTTCTTTTCATAATTTTCTTGATTTTCTTGTATTCTTTTAATTTTTTATTTGTTCCTTAATTGTCTTATTTGATTTTTAAAATCCTTTTTAAGTTCTTCTATGAATTCTTTTTGTGCTTGGGATCATTTGACATTTTTCATGGAAAAGGGAGTGACTTTTTTTTAGCTCCATTATCTTCCTCTGAATGTGAACCCAGATCTCTATCTCAATAGTAACTATGGGTGGTTAGGTTCTTTCTCCTTTGCTTACTCATTTTTCTATCTATCTATCTATCTATCTATCTATCTATCTATCTATCTATCT
>NW_027185764.1:53958674-53975134 GCF_028583685.1 Petaurus breviceps papuanus | reverse complement strand
TCTATCTATCTATCTATCTATCTATCTATCTATCTATCTATCTATCTATCTATCTGTTTTGTTTTGTTTTTAGCAGTTATTAATGTAATCAATTTATAGTCCCAAGACATGGGGAATGATACCCCAAGCCTCCAGTCCTCCTTACTGTTATTTTCTGAGGTCTGTCTCAGGGCCCAACCTTGGACTCTCCTCTCTACTCCTTAGCCACAGCTAGGGCTCCCAGCCTCACTGTCCTGCAAATGATCTGGCTCTTTGTGGTCCCTCAGGTGGCTGCAAACTACAGCTGTCCTCTATGCCCCAGAACTGAAATCAGAGCCTTTGCTCTTCTGCATGTGCTCACAGTCAGCAGGGTCCCTGTCCCTTGCTATTGCACTCACCAGTTGTGTGTTAGCTCCTTCTCCCCACAGCCAGGGCCTGGGACACATCTGGACAGCACAGTTGTGCTTGGTGTCCTTTGCTTAGTGTCCTTTCACAATGGAAGATCTTCAGTCTTCTCTTACTTAGCCATCAGATCCCCATATTATCTGAGAGATGAAAGTTTCTAAGACTGAAGCTGCCTCTTAACCCTGCTGCTCTCAGGGCTTATTCTTTGTTGATTCTGCAGAGTCAACCTGGAGGCATTTGCACTTCAGTCAGGCCTAATATCTGCCCCTGTAGGTGGGGTCTTTCCTCAGGTCTTTTGAAATTGTCTTAGAAGGACAATTGCTTTACTCCACATTTATTTCTACTGCTGAGGTTATGTTCTGTCGTGTGTGTGTGTGTGTGTGTGTGTGTGTGTGTGTGTGTGTAGGAAATCTCTGGAGTTAAAAGTTTTCTGACCTACTTGGCCATCTTCCCAGAATCCTCTGTCAGGACACAATTTTTGATCAGAGAAGGAACATAGTCAGACCTGTGCTTTAGGAAAATGAGTTGGGTAGTTGTATGGAGAATGGGAGGGAGAAAAAGGAGACTGGAGGAAGAGAGATCAGTTAGGCGAGTATTGCAATAATGCATATGATAGAGGGAAATGAAGAGATGTAAAAGTTATTATTCTGGCAGAACTGTGATGAAGCTGTAATGGATTTTAGTTATCACTATCTCACTTTCTAAGTGTTCACAAACCATCCTTTTAATTACATTTTGTAAAGTTTTGCCAAGAATTATAGTCAAGCTCATTGGCCTATGTAGTTTCCAGATTGAATATTCTATTTCCTATTTTGAAAACTGGGATAACATTTACCTTCTCCAGTACTGCACTCTCTCTCTCTCATTCTCCAAAATGTTTCAGAGTTTTCTGATAGGAGTTAATCAGTTCTCTGAAGACTCTATGATGCAGGTTGTCTTCTGGAACAAACTCATCGAAGGTAAACAGACAATATTGATTATTTCCTAAATTATCTTGCATTTGTATTCCATCTTAATAATTTATGTTCTATTCTTCTTTGTCAAATGATATTCTTTTAGAAGAGAAAACATAAGCAAAAGAAGACTTGAATATTTCAGTCTTCTTACCATCATCATTGTGATCATCCCAGTTCACCACAAACTGAAGTCCTTACCTTTCTTTGATCTGCCTTTGACACCAACAAAAATAAACAAAGTATCCTTTCTTGATATCCTTAGTAATTAGTACTCCTCAAGCATGATTCTCAAAGTATTGTGTTATTTTATTTTACCCATCCCCAGATCTTGTCCGTACTTCCATTTTCTAGATGTCTCTTAAAATCTAAGTTGATCAATGAGTTCCCTAGGAAGCCACTCTGATCTTTTCAGATAGCTCATCCATTTACTTTATAATGGAATCATTTTGAGTTATTTCTTCAGAATTTGATTCTGGGAAACTTAGCTCCACCATATCATTGGCTTTGTCTATCCTGTCTCAAAGTTCTTTGGAATCAATTCTTTCCAAATTTCAGATGCATGTCAGACAATGGTTTTCTTTTCCTTACTTCTTTTTTTTTTTATTGAGCAATCAGGGTTAAGTAACTTGCTCAAGGTTACACGGCCAGTTATTTCTGGGTGTGGTGCTGAGTGTCTGAGCCCAGGATTCGATCTCCAGGTCGTCCCAACACTGGAGCCGGTGCTCTTACTCGCTGAGCCACCTGGCCGCCCCCTTTTCCTTACTTCTTTATTACAAACTGTATCATGGTAAACCATCTCCAAGATTCCTGCTGTTTTCTATTTTAGCAAATAATTTCACTTTTGGGGGACTTGACCCAAAGGGCAGAAATAGGTAGATATAAGAAAGAATCAGATCATAGCTCAATATAAAGACAATTTTTAAAAGACGAAAACTTCTCCAAAATAGATGAACTGTTCTCCATCACTGCAAGTTTTCAAAAGAAAGTTGAATGATTTAATGCCAAGGAGAATAGCAGAAGGACTCTTGGTTCAGGTAGGCACTAAACTAGAGAGTCAAGGACGATAGTCAAAAGGGCACCGAATGTGAATTCCTCACTCAACAAGCTTGTCTCCATATAATCACACTGTCATTATTTGCATTTGACTCCCTTTTTAGAATGTGGGCTCCCTGAGATCAGTAACTGCTTGTCTTTGTATCTCCAAAATAGCACAGTGCATGGCACATAGTTATTAAGTGTTTGTTAACTGGAGACATGTGTTCAATTCAGACACTTACCTTCCCATTAGTTTCTGCATGTGATGAACTTTTTGAGTTACCTTAAGGCAACTCTTATTTCCATTTAATGAGAAGTTAGCTATACAATAGCCATTTAACATGTGTTTATAGTTTTCTACATGTTAGATCATTTAATCTTCACAGTCACCCTTAAAGATTACTGATATTATTATGTCCCTTTCATTGGCAAAGAAACTGAGGCCTAGCAATGTGAAGTGACTTATTTCCCAGGACATAGCTAGTGAAAGATGTGATTAACAATGGCCGAAGATAGGATTTGGAAGTAGGCTTTCTTATTCCAACTCTAGTCCATTTTCTATTATGCTCCACCCTTATTAGGACTTTCACATATGTATTTGAATATTCATGATTTTATTTAAAAGCTGGGTTCCTTAGTCATTGAAATTCTATTCTTGAATTGATAAGCAATGTCTGCTGAAAGTACAATCTGAAAAGACCTAATTCAAAAATAAGGATAAGCAGCCTAATTTTAATCATGTTTTTCACACACACACACACAATCTGACCATGTGATTAGCTAATTGTCTTTATAAGGTTCAAAAATGGTGTACATGTATATGCAAAGCCAAAACAAAATTTTGTTCTGTAGGGTGGGTACAGAGTATACCTAGTAAAGGTAGGAGGGAGGAAATTACTTTGTCCATTGGGCTTAGTCTGTGTTTCTGTGACTTTTTCCCTGTCTCTTTTGTTTAGAGGGAAAATCAAAAGCATTGAAGGATCCCTAAATATTGCGATGGGTTGGAGCCACACAGTTCTGTATAGTACTTGTGGCAGAAACTCTGAAATAAGTTTGCAGGCACAGGTTTCTTATAGGAAAAATAATTAAGGAATTAATGAAATGGCTATTCCTAAATCATACTGTCTTCTGATACTGACTTTGCTTCATGAGCAGGAAATAAACTTAAGTCTTTTGTGAAGACATTGCTTACCTACATAGGAACTGTGTTCCAAAGAACTTGGGTCCTAGGAAGAAGAATCTTTTTTTGTAGACTAATACCCATTCAATTAAAGACTCAGAAAGAAAAAGATGGGAGGGTTTTTGTTTTTTCTAATTTCATGATGGTGTATGTGAGATTGGAAGGAAGGAAGGAAGGAAGAAAGAAAGAAACAAAGAAAGAAGGGAAGCAAGGAAGGAAGGAAACTTTTTTAAAAAGAAAAGAGCTCTAGAAAAAATACTCTGGGGTTTTAATTGAAAGATCAATGATAGGGGCAGCTAGGTGACACAGTGTATAGAGCACTGGCCCTGGAGTTAGGAGGACCTGAGTTCAAATCCAACATCAGATATTTAACACTTACTAGCTGTGTGACCTTGGGCAAGTCACTTGACCCCAATTGCCCTGCCTTCCCACCTCCAAAAAGAATAAGGGAAAAAAGAAAGATCAGTGATAGAGTCCATTCCTTCCCCATGAGGAAGAGGTGGTACTTCAGCTAAAGACTTTAGTTGAATCCAAAAGTTGGAATCAGAGATGCTTTTTAATATTGAATCTAGTGGAGCTGTGTCTTACAGAGAGCATGTGGTCAGCAGTGTACTCTCCAGGAGCAGCCACATGATGGTAGCAAGAAGAAATGGCCCCTTAGAACATGTCATGCATATTGGCCAAGACTATATATATATGCATGTATATGTGTGTGGGCATGTATCCAGAAAGCAGTGGCTGCTTGTAACATGAAACCAGTCAGTGATGACAATACCAGAAGACTTTGCTGACTGTAGCAATGGAGACAAGAGTTTCCTCTCCCATACATGTACCTCCAACACATAGATATATGCTGTATGCATGTGACCCTTCCTATATATATTTACAACACATTTCAATGCTTCTCACCAATTCTGCATGTATTTGTGGGAGAGCATTCTCCAGTTTTATGGTGGTAATAGTTTATTGATACTTTACTTACTATACTATCTGTAAGAATGGAACAATTAGTGATCATTTGTTGAGTTAGAGTTAAACCAGGTCTGTATAACCTGTGTCCTGTGAGTACACCAAAGGATTTTGTTCAGCCCACAAAAAATGTAGAGGATATTTTCCTCTACGTTTTGTGTGTGTGTGTGTGGGGGGGGGGTTACCTGAAAAATCCTTTGGTGTGCCATAAGTAGCCTGTGGGCCACAGGTTGTGCAGGCCTATTAGATCATCCAGTCTATTATGAATTCAGCCAGTTGTCTACCTCATATTTTTCCATTTTTTTTCTGACAATAATAGCTTAAGAGATTTCTTCAAATCTTTTGCTAAAAGCTTGGTAAATCATGTCTATGTCATTTCCCTGGTCTACCAGTTCAGTAACCTTAGTATTAATGGAAATGAGGCAAGACTATTATAACCTGATCTTGATGAATCTGTGCTAATTCTTAGATTATTTATTATTATTCTAGATATCTATTAGCTATCCCTTTCATAACACATTCTAGTATCTCACTGAGAAGCAAGTGAAGCTTACTGGTTTTTGGCTTTTAGAGTCTATTCTCTTCCATTTTTTGAGTCAGTACCACCTTTGTTCCTCTCCAAATCTTGCTGAGATCCTCTTTCTCCTCCCAGTTTTCTCTTTTGGGAGGTACAAGGGCAATGATTTGTTTGGTGAATAAAAAAGCTGCACTTAATGTTGTTAGGAAAACTAAACTAGTCATTCCGTCAGAAAGCAAGCATTTATTAAGCTCTTGTTATAAATGTCATCATTCTTTATCTAGAAATATTAGGCATAATGGGTATTCAGGAGCAGCTTGAGGAAAATTAGACTTGTGTTTTCACAATTGAGAAGTTAACTAGTGTTAGAAATTCAAATTATTTAATAATGTAATTTATATTTATACTAGACTGAATTCAAACTATCTTCCTTGTAAGGATTATCTTAATTATCTGCCTCAAATTTCTCTTTATTTATGCATGGGTTTATATTATAATTCTCCATAAATATGAGCTCCTTGAGGATAGGATTTTGTTTTCTTTTTGTTTTTTGTATTCTCAGCAATGATTTTAGGACCTTATATATTTTGTGATGAATCCCTGCACTTGCTTAGGTGTAGATAAATCCTGGTGTATAGATAGTAGATATTTAATAAATGTCTGTTGAACTGAATTAAATTAATGCATCTCTATTTCACACTTTTGGAGACATAACAACTGCCTTGGAATACAGTGGGATTTATGATATTTTTTTTAATTGCTTTAGGATTTTGTCAAAAAGGGTGTAGTACCAACACAATATTCATAGTGCTGAAGGCCACTATAAATATGCCAGCATAGTGCTCAATTGCAAAATATAACTGCTACTCTTCATATAGAAGACAGAAGCAAAACATTTGTTCAGACACCAGAAAACCAAATCCCCAAACCAGAAAGTTGATTCCATCATAGTGTAATGGTAATGTAATTTGGATTTGTAGATCCCTTTGAAGTGAATTTGATTCTGGGAAGCAGCTGGAGCTTCTGCTGAGGAGCTGCTGAGTCTGAGGGCCAGCTGGAGCTTCTGGGAGCTGTCCACAATGTCCAAGGGAGCATGACTGTGATGCTGGTACTTTGCATGAACCTGTTTGTGGCTTTGTTAAGCCTTAACTTCCTGGGAATAGAGACTGTGAAGGATTTAAGGTGGACTGGACGCTGTGAGCTTCAGCATGGAACAGGAACAGCATAGAGACCTGGAAAAGGAACTGGGAGCTGTCTGCCTTTGAATCCAGGTGACAGTTTGGTGAATCCAGGTAGGATCTGAGACCATGGAAGGCGATCCAGGGAACCTGAGAGACCACCCTGAGTTAAGCTTAAAGAAGACTTTACTTGGATACTGTATACTGACTGAGAAATTGTAATTTACTAGTGACCTAGGGGTGGAGAGCTTGTGTATTTTTTGATGATTGAATAGTGATTGATGACTGGATAAGTGACTAATTTGTAACTTAATGTGCCCCATAAGTGGAGAACTTTGACTTTTGCATTTTGTGACCCTTAAGGAGGCAAATCTTCTTAAGGATTATTGAATGATTGAGATTATTGAATGATTGAGTTACTAAATGATTGTTCTTTGTTCAAAACTTTGTGACCACTGTGGTGAAAACTATGTGGCCATTTTCTGTGATAAGTTGTTGTAAATGCTGTATTTTGATTTTTTGTGATAAGATGTAGCATTGTGAATGCTGTACCTTGATTTTCTGGGAATGTTTTGCTCTGATTAGTCATTGAATAAATGGGGTATCCACTATACTGTGTAATCAGAACCTTGAAAAGCTGTTCACAGCTGCCATCCTCTGGAAAGCTGCTTGTGCTTGGCTTTACAAATAGTAGCAGAGAAGTTAATAAGCCATAACAGCACAGAAAATCACAGCATCCTTTAACCTTCCCATAAACTAACATTTACTCACAAGCCTAACTGTCTCCCTTGAGTGTGTCCTCTCCTCCCAACAGTCTCTGCTCTGACTCGCAGCTTCCTGTGGGGCTCTGTTCCACCCTTTAGCAAACTCCTCCCACCACAGGCTCCATGTGATTCATTCACCCTATTAGGGGGAAGAGTATATCTTCATGGGAGGGAAGGTCTTCAAATTCCCCTAGGCTTATTAAGGGGCAGGGGAGATCTTCAAATTCTCCTTACCATTACAAATGGGGACATTATTCCTGACCAAATGCCAGGATGGTCTTTCTTTTCCTACTGCTTAACAGCAGTTAAATATTTTTGCCTGACTTTGAAGTTATGTTTGACTTTACTTTAAAGACCTTGCTTCAGCTCATCATAAAGAGATGGCAGGGGCTGTTTGCTGTATGTTCTGCCTAGAAGAGTTACATTTTGGTGATCATAGCTATTATGTGGATGGACTGGCTTCACTCTAGCATTCAATTTGGTAGTTATCCTGCTTTGCTATTGAAAACAAATTGGCTCAAAGATGACACCGATGAAACTCATAACTTTTATAGAAATAGGCTGGTACTGAAGTAGTTGATTTTTTCATAGACAGCTGTCAAAAAACCAAACAAAACTCCCAATATGCTGTGCTTTTAATTCAATCAAGTTGCAATTTATGAGAAACTGTAGAAGTTTTTACCAGTTCAGAAAAATAGAAAAAAAACTGGTTAATGACATAGACTAGGTAATCAGACCAAAATGTCGTTGGGGGCAAAGATTTCCTATTTAATAAGAGCTACTGGGAAAACTGAAAAGTGATTTGGTAGAAGTCAAGTTTTAACCAACATTTTATACCATATACTATAATAAGAAACAAATGGATACATGACCTTTAATAACAATAGAAAACATTGGCAGAGAGAAACATTTCAAAGTTATGACTAGGAGAAGGATTATTAAATGATCAATGGATAGAAATGATAAAAAATAAAATAGAGCATTTTAATAATGTGAAATTTAAAAGCAGAATAAACACTATGCCTACAATAAGAGGAGAGTATCAACAGGGAAAAAAATCTTCACAACAAATATCTCTAATAAAGGTTTTCTATCCAAGATATGCAGACAATTAATACAAATGTGTAAGAATGAGATCCATTTCCTAAAAGATAAATGTTCAAAGTATATGAATAGTAAGTTTTCAAGAGAACTACAAACTATCAATGACTATATAAAAGAATTTTCAAAATTACTAATAAGAGAAATGCAAATGAAAACAAGTTTAAGGTTTCTCCTCATATCTATTAGATTGGTAAAGATGATGAAAGACAAAATAATAAACACTGCAAGGTCTATAAAAAGATAGGCACACCAATGTACTGTTGGTGGAACTATGCATTCAACTCTTTGAGAAAATAATATGGTATTACACTAGAAAAATATCTAAACTGTACATATACTTTGACCCGGAAATATCAGTATTGTATTGATCTTCAAGGAGGCCAAAGGCAAAGAGAAGAGTCACACACACACACACACACACACACACATGTACACACATACTATCTAGATATATAGATATATTTGTGTATATATGTGTATATATACTACACATACACACATACATATACACACATATACAGTATATGTATATGTGTTTATATGTATTTGTATGTGTGTACAGACACAGCTGCACATTTTCATTAGCAAAAAACTGGGAACAAAGTTAGTGGGAAATAGATGAACAAATTGTTTTACATGAATGTATTAGAATTTTCTTTTTTGCTATTTTTTGTTCTTCAGTTATTTCAATAGTGTCTGACTCTTTGTGACTTCATTGGGGGTTTTCTTGGCAAAGATATTTGAGTGGTTTGCCATTTCCTTCTCCACTCATTTTGCTGATGAGGAACTGAGGCAAACAGTGTAGGGTCACACAGATAGTAAATTTCTGAAGCCAGATTTGAACTCAGGAAGATGAGTCCTCCTGACTCTAGGCCTGGAACTATCCACTGTGCTGCCCAGTCTCCCCCCCCCCCACACACACTTTTGTCATAAGAAATGACTAATATGAATTCAGAGAACATTGGGAAAACATTTGTGAAATGACATAGATTATATAAGAACAAAGTAAATAATTTATACAAACACAGTAATGGGAAGAAAAACAACCTGAAAATTCAACAGATCTCTGTTGATATAGGGACAAATCTTGTCTTCAGATAACTGAAATTGAAACATATTTCCAGTGACAGTTCACCAAATGAAATATGTTTTCCGATATGACCAATGCTTTGGTTGGTTCTGCTTACACTTTGTTACAAGAGAAAGTTCTATTGGTTTGTAAAGGTCCATTGGGAAATAAAAGCTGTGTAAAATAAAAAAGCATCAATGTAATGAGACTAAGAATGTTTTATGTATTTTCTCTAAAGCCCCTTTCCAAGGGAAACTGGAAACTTACTTTGAGGGGAACAAAAGAAGGACCAAGGCTGGAATTTGCTCCTTCCCTCACCTGTCTTCAAGAGGTGAATCAGGATAGATTTATATCTATTTGTCTACTCAGGTATTGTTAGTCTAGGGTGTGTGTGAGTGTGTGCGCATGTGTTTGTATGTGTGGGGGATGTTAACACAAAATCTATTTTCCTGGTTGCTCTTAAGAGGAAGGGTAGTTCTCAGCTTGCACTCAGCAGCTTAACTTATTCCTAGCAAGCGCTGGTTGCACAAAGACCATCACAAATGAAATGTCAAGAAACCTTTTTTTCCAAGAAAAACAATTAACAGAAATTAAAGTTCTAAAATAAAAATATGCCAGAAAGTAAACAAGAATGAGTAATCTCTTTAGAAGGGAGAGAGATGCTTATCTCAGCCCCACAAAGAAAGAGGAACCACTTTCACCAAAGAGAGAAGTTTCTGAAATCTTCAGGGAGTGAAGCTGGATATCAGGCATATGTGGAGGAACCAGCTTTCTTTACATATCTGTAGCTTCCAAATTCCTCCTTCTCCTTCTTCTTCTTCTTCTTCTTCTTCTTCTTCTCCTCTCTCTCTGTCTGTCTGTCTGTTTCTGTCTGTCTGTCTGTCTGTCTCTCTCCATGTGTTTCTTCCTAAGTGTCTGGCACCAATTTTCTATATGGCATTTGCATTCTCTTAACCAATTCGGTTCAAGATTCCATGACAAATGAAGTGTCATTCAAAATGCCTCAGGCTTGGTTGGAAGCCTGGTTGTATCAATAAAACATTATTTATTTTTTAACTTAAAAAAGACAGAATCTCATCATTATGTCTTCTGTGAACACCAAAGTATGAAGATTGTTTTGACCATCAATTTATGTAGCTTACAGGGAGAATAATAACCCCCCCATTTCCTCCCTTTTCTATATTTGTCCAATTATATTTGTCATAAAGATCCTCCTCATCTGCCAATGCAGTGCAAATTCAATGAGGAATGGAAAATTATTGTAACTGAAGTAATGTCAATTCAGTGTCTATGGTAAAATAATCTGTTCATTGGTTCATTCCCAAGATACCTTGTTAGATCTAGCATATATTCATTTACAAACAACCTAAAAAAACAACTACAACAACCCTGAAGCCAATGACTTGTTATCTCACTAACAGGACCATGCCCTGAGGTTCAGGGACAATAGGTGATTTATATTGAAATATGATTAACAATGATAATATGCTTTATATGAATATCTGACCACCCTGATCTAAGATCATATCTAATTCTTTCTGTAATCAATTTATTTCCAGAACTGAGTTGAATCCAACTTACTAGACATGCCTGAGGATATTACTTGGTGGCATGATGTTGCTGAACAAATATTTTTATGTCTATAAATCCAAATCTCAGAGTTCTCTAGGTATTACACTGTTGAGAATTTCAGTGAGGTACAGTATATTGATTTGTGGTCTTGTGGTTTTGTTCATATTTAGTTTCCCATCTGTTTGCCTTAGGAGAGTATTAGTCCTAAAAACTAGTGCTCTTTGCATAGCTTTCTGATGTCATAAATTTAATGTACATCTGGAATAGCATCTTGAAGCCCCCAAAAGTGGTGTGGTGATACAGTGTGTTTACAAAGCTACTGAGGAAAGCTTAGCAAGACCACACAGGTAACTTGGCTTCAAGCATAGGTAAAATCGGAAGAACTGACCACCAAAACAGGCCCTTTCCTACTGATGTAATTTCTGGGGATAGAATCATTCTCTTTCTCTTCCCCACCACCCCTTAACAAACAAACAAAAGCAATCTGCTCTGATTGGCTAACGCATAGAATTATGTTAGACTACTATTCCTTTACTTTAGAACTTTGAATCCTGTTAAAAGTCAAGCTCTCTTTACAGAAAATTATATGTGGGGGACAGTGGTGGTGGTACTCATTCAGGGTTTGAGGGTGGGTTAGTACTTTCTACTCAAATCAGGTACTTACACTTTCAGTTTGATTGCATTTCAGCCTTTCTTGAGAACTTTGACAAGGATGAGAGTGACAGGTTAGTAAGGAGAGAGAAAGCAGAATGAGAAGAATGGGAATCCAGAGATAAATTTTAGTTCACTTCACAATTTTGTCTAGGGCTAGAGCTGGCTATACATATTAAGAATGTGAGATAGATAGAAACACTATAGACAAGCTCCCTCTGCTCACATCTCTAAACTCTCTGTTTTCTCTCATCCTTTCTTTCAGTCTTAAATTGTTAGGTGACCTTCTGTCTTAATACACACTTAGGGAAGTTGGAAATACCTATACAGAGAAAGGTAGCAATTTCCCTTATGTGACACTTAAGTTGCCAGGGGAAAGAAATTGGACGGAGGTACAATTCAAGGCAGGCCCTTACTCACAGACCTAGTGGTGGGGAGAAGGGAAACAATCTATGCATTCTATAGTCTAAATCAAAGACTTGGTATATCAGAGCACATCCTAAAATTGTTCATCACAGAGTTAGATTCCCATGCTTCTAAAGAATCTATGGTTGCGATGAGCAGAGCCTCCCTGGACATTGGACAAAATGCAGCAGAAGCAGGGAGTGAGAGAGAAAATGAAAAAAAGCAAGCTTTCCTGAGGGGAGATATTTATAACAAGAAAAGGAGGATGGATGCAGGGCAATCTTCTGAGAGCCTAGGTGGATGGAAGTCAATGTCCTGGAGAGAATGGAGCAGCCTCTGTACTAAATCAGTTATGTCTGATGGGTTTTTATTGTGTTCTTATCTGGATCTAGCAGGACCAGCCAGTGGGGGAAGGGAAGGAAGAGTTTAGACCTGGGGTCTGGAGGCTGGTTGATATTCACCCTTCTCAGGTGGGAAAATGCAGCTTCAGCCTTTAGGGCAGGTCTCATTTGGACAGAGAGACTCACAGGTTTTTGAGCTTCTCTGGATCTTTGTTTATGTGTCAAGGAATATTCCTCTAAGTGCATTCCCTATAGCATCCTCCTTGCTAAGTATCATTCCTCAACTTGTGACTGATTGCACTTCCTCTATGTCAGTTGTGAGCTTGCTCCATTATTTATCCTCCTGTCTTATATTTAATCTTTCAATTTTTATTAGTTCCTTCTCAATCAATTAATAAAAAAAATTAAGGTGCCATGTACTGAACTAAGTACTGAGGAGGCAAAAGATAGTCCTTACCCTTTAGAAGCTCATGATCTAATGGGGGAGACAATAAACAAATAATACAGGTGAGAAGGGAGAGCATTGCAGGTAATGGGCAGCCAGAGAAAATGCCCCAAGCTGAGAGATTGGATATCTGATTTGTGGAACATCAAGGAGGTCATTGTCCCTGTATCAAAGAGTATATATCAGGGAGAAATATGTATAAAGACTAGAATGGTAGGAGGGAATTAGAGTCTGCGAAGAACTTTGAATGACAAACATAGATTTATTTATTTGATCCTGGAGGCAATAGGGAACCACTGGAATTTACTGAGTGGGAGAGGAAAATCATTTTTAGTGACTGAATTAAGGATGAATTGGAGTAGAGAGAGACTTGCAGAAGGCAGACCTATCAGCAGGTCATTACAATAGTCCAAGTAAGAGGTAAAGAATTTACCAGAGGTCAACAGGCCACCTCCTGTGGCCAGACCTCCTTGTGCTTTAACATAGCCCCAAGGAAACCCAGAAATATCCCCACTGGCCTCAGTACATGCCAGACATCAGCACTAGGACCCCAGCTCAGCCCCAAGTAAGTTGCCAGACATCTACAGCCTCCAGAAGTGCCAGGTACCCCTCAGCACAACACCAGACACTAGGTTTTCTAGTGAACCTCAAGGCAACACCAGTGCAGCACCAGGTAAATAGTCAGGACTGGCAGCCCCTGGCATAAGAAGCCTGAGACAGACTTCAATCCTTGGAACCCCTTCCATACTGGGAGCAGAGCTCAAAATTAAAAGAAAGGAAAATGGCCAAAAAAGATGAGCAAGAAAACAACAAAGAAAAGAATCTGACCATAGAAAGTTATTATGGTAACAGGGAAGAGCAAGACACAAACTCAGAAGAGGAAAACAGTATCAAAAACCTGTGGACAAAGCCCCAGACAAGAGTGGGAAGTGTTCTCAAGCCCAGAAAAAACTCGTGGATGAGCTCACCAAAGAGCTTAAAAATCATATGAGAGGTAGAAGAAAAATTGGGAAAAGAAATGAGAGTGATGTAAGAGAGTTATGGAAAAAAGGGTCAACAATTTCAAAACAAGAGAACTGCCTAAAAAGTAGAATTGGCCAAATGGAAAAGGAGATTCAAAAATCCACTGAAGAAAACAACTCCTTAAAAAGTACAATTGTCCAAATGGAAAAGGAAGTACAAAAGTTAACTGAGGAAAACAATTCCTTAAAAGTTAGAATTTGGCAAGTGGAAGCTAATGACTCTATGATACATCAAGAATCGATCAAAACAAAATGGCATAGTGTTCAAATTCTTAAAGGAGAAATTAAGTGAGTTACATGCACAAGCTAGGTGTAGACCAACATCTCATAACATATACCAAGATAAGGTCAAAATGGGTGCAAGATTTAGGCACAAATGTTGACTCCATATGCAAATTAGAATAGCAAGGAATAGTCTACCTCTCAGATCAATGGAGAAGGGAAGAATTCATGACCAAACAAGAGATAGAGAGCATTATGATATGTGAAATAGTTCATTTTGATTTAATTAAATTAAAAAGCTTTTGTATAAACAAAACCAATGCAATCAAGATTAGAAGAAAAGCAGACAACTGGAAAAACAATATTTAATGCAAGTGTTTCTGACAAAAGCCTCATTTCTCAAATATGCAGAGAACTGAGTCTAATGTATAAGAATATAAACCATTCCCCAGTTGATAAATGGTTAATGGATATGAACAGGCTGTTTTCAGAGAAGGAATCAAAGTTATTTAAAGGCATATGAAGAAGTACTCTAAATCACTTTTCATTAGAAAAATGCAAATTAAAACAACTTTAAGGTACCAGCTCACATCTCTCAGATTGGCTAATATGACAAAAAAAGGAAAATGGTAAGGTTTGGAGAGGATATGGAAAAATTGGAACACTGATGCATCATTGGTGGAGTTGTGAACTGATCCAACCATTTTGAAGAGCAATTTGCAACTATACCCAAGGGGCAATCAAACTGCACATATCCTTTGATCCAGCAATACCACTACTAGGTCTGTACCCAAAGTGATAAAAATGGGAAACATACTTACATGTGCAAAAATATTTATAGCAGCCCTTTTCATGGTGACAAAATATTAGAAATTGAGGGGATGTCCATCAATTGGGGAGTGGCTGAACAAACTGTAATATATGAATGTAATGGGATGCTATTTTACAATGAGAAATAATGAACAAGCAGATATCAGAAAAAAACCTGGAAAGACTTGTATGAACTGATACAAAGTGAATTGAACAGAACCAGGAAAGCTTTATATAGAGTTATCATGAACTTTATGTGATGATTGACTATGAATGACTCAGCTCTTTTCAGCAGTACAATGATCCAAGACAAATACAGATGACTCATGAAGGAAAATGCTATCCACATACATAAAAAGAACTGGTAGATCCTAAGCAGATTGAAGCATACTTTTTTCACTTACTTCAAGCTTTTTCATGTTTTTCCCCTTTTGATCTATTTCTTCTTTCACAACTGTGACTAATATGGAAATATGTTTTATAAGATAGCACGTGTATAATCTATATCAAATTGCCTACCATTTTTAGGAAGGAGGGAGGGGAGGAAGGGAGAGAGGGAGAAAAATTTGAAACTTGAAATCTTGTAAAAATGAATGTTAAAAATTGTTTTGACATGTAAGTGGGAAAAATACTATCAGATAAGAATTTTTTTTTTAAATTTTGCTATAGTGGTGGCAGTGTCAGAGGAGACAAGGGGGGGGGGAAGTATTGAAGGAATATTGTAGAAGTTAAATTAACAGACCTTGGTATCAGATTGAATACAGAGGGTAAAAAGAAGGAGGAGTAAAAAATGATTTTTAGGTTGCAAAACTGAAGAACTGAGAAGATGATGATGCCCACTATAATAATAGGGAAGGCTTGGGAAGAAAAAATTCTGTTTTGGACTTGACCTTAAGATATCTACTGCAATCCAATTTCAGATGTCTGAAAGATGTTGAGAGATGTGAAATTGGAAGTCAGCAAAGAGTCTGGAACAGAATAGGTAAATATGAGAATACTAAACACTTTCCCTTGACCCTACTACTATATTAGACTTTCCTCTAACATTTTATAAGGTTCCCCATGCAGAGTTTTAATAGGGAGAAGGGATCCCCACATGTAAGATAAATAAAGGACCCATATACCACAAGTTAAGGTGAGAGTGGGAGGATAAATAGAATGTAATGAAGTTTGGAGATAAGCTATACACCATGGGAATGCTCAAAAAGTTTTAGTTGCTGATCAGACATTGTTACCTAAAGCCATACTAGCTGCAGTAGGCTCCTGAACTTTGGTCAAAGTTGAAGGACTCTCCAGTCTCAGCATCTCTACTGCCCCGAAACTCTCCAACCTTCAACCCATTTGAGACTTTTTCTCTCCTCAGTAACTTGTGTTAAGTCTGAGATATAATTATCATACACTCATACTTATGGGAAATCCAAACATTAGATCATTCCTCCCATCTTTTTAAAGTACCAAAGATCTCTTTGCAAATGTCTCCTGCTAACATTAATAATATAAACAAAGATTTAGGTGAACTGTTTCAGTTTGTCAAAATATGGACAAAAATAAGAATGCAATGGGGGTAAATTCGCAAAGGTAAAGATATGAGCACTGGCCACTTTTGGTTAACAGCCAGGGGGAAATAGCTTGTTATCTTTCCTTTTGTATCTTCTTCCTTGAACTGAACAGAAAGTGTGCACAGGTTGTGGTGAGGATTCCAAGGTTCATCTGGGAATCAATGAGATTTGAGTTGAGACCCTTCTTTGAGGAGAGAGAAAAAGAATAGTGGCCATGAATCTTAAGAACTTTCCTTCCTTCCTTCCTTCCTTCCTTCCTTCCTTCCTTCCTTCCTTC
>NW_027185764.1:53949940-53958664 GCF_028583685.1 Petaurus breviceps papuanus | reverse complement strand
CTTCCTTCCTTCCCCTTGCTCTTAATATCCTTATTTCTGTAAATGGCAGTGCTATCTTCTTAGTTGCTCTAAATTAAAACTTCAGTTATATTTTCTTTAAAAAAAAAACCTTTATTTTCCTAATTAACAATATCCAAATTATTATGTCCATGGCAATGATTGTAGGAAGGCACTTCCTTTTTCTATCTCTTTGTTTGCACTGCTAAACTTCCAGAAAGAATAATCTTTTTTTTTTTTGCTTTTTTTTTTGGAGGGGGGAGGGCAGGGAAGTTGGGGTTAAGGGACTTGCACAAAGTCACATGGCTAGTAAGTGTTAAGTGTCTGAGGCCGAATTTGAACTTAGGACCTCATGACTCCAGGGCCGGTGCTCTATTCACTGCACCACCTAGCCACCCCCAAGAACAATCTTTACTCACTAGTTATATTGTCTCAGCATTTACTCACTTTTTAACTTTGGTTTCTGTAGCTATTAATATACTCAAACTACTTTCTGAAATGAAATCAATTACTTCTTAATAAAAATTCCAGTGAAAACATCTATTCTGTCTTTATCCTCCTCAATATTTCTGCAGCATTTGAATTTGAAATTATTAAATTCACATTTATATAGCACTTTTGTGTAAATAATATGATTCCTTACTTAACGGATGAAGAAATTGAGCTTTAGAGAAGTTAAGTGACTTCCTTAGGATCACACAGATAGTGAGTGTCCTAAATAAAGATTTGAATCCTGGTCTTTCTTGACTCAAGTTCATTGTTCTTTTCACTACTTTCCTCTTGATATTCTTTTAGAGAGCAATAATCAAGGAACAACAAGAAAAGCTGAATTTTAAAAAGATTCAGTTTTTTCGGGGAAGGAAGTTTGGGCAAACCTGTGGGAGGGTGACAGGGCACAGAAAATATAGATAACAATTCAGGCTCATTCCATGAACAGGTCCATTCTATAAAAGTGTGGGGAAGTTGGAATCAGCCATCTGCTCCTCCCTCCAGCCACCTTGGGTACATCACTGGGTTCTTTTCCAAGTGAAATCAGAGAGGGTGATGTGGGGTACGAAGGGTTGGCAGCCTCCAATGGCTTAATCTAGTCTTTAAGTCTATTTCCTTTTCTTCCTCATACTTCTTTAAAAAAAGTCTTATTTAAGGTGTTTCACCTCTCTTTCAAACTCTATACTTTCTCTCTTATAAATCTCACCAAATACTATGGCTTCAATGATCACCTCTAAAATGCTTTCAAAATCATTTTGAGCCTCAACTTCTCCCCACCCCCACTCCCTGAGTTCCCATATTTCAACTTACATACTAGACAAGCAAAACTCTGAATCTCCTGCTGGCATTCCAAACTCAATAATGAACAAAATGGACTTGGTATCTTCCCACCAAAAATCTTCCCCGTGCTCTTAGTAGCCTGATTTCTATAGATGGCACCACTATCTTCCCAGTTGCTCGAAATTAAAACTTCAGTTATGTTTCTTTTTTTAAACTTTTTTTTCTAATTAACAAGCATTCAAAAATTGAAATTTCATAAGAGCACTCCGTCAACATTGTATTGGTCTGCCTGTTTTCCTGCATCCTTCCCAACAACTGTCATTTTCTTTTTTTGTCATTGTTGTAATTAATCATGTATTTCCTTCCATCCCATCCTCCAGCCACTTTTTTTCTCTCTTTGATCCTACTTTGCTCTCTTTATAAATACTAAAGTGATAAAACATAGGGAGCTTGGTTAATACTTGTGAGCTATACATGAAATGGCTTATTTCTGATTTGTTGCCCCTCTGCTCTTCCCCTTTTCTCCACCCCTGAGTCAAGGTTTTTACTCATTCTTTCTTTCCTTTTAATACCTTTTTAATATTCCTGCTCTGACTTTGTAGTTTATTTTTACTTATGATTGTTACCTTAAATAAACTGCCTTCCCTCTCAAATCACTCATTTTTCCTCAATTTTTCTCATTCTCTCATATTTTCCTTTTGAGTTTAATGTATTTTATCCCAAAGGGTAAGAGTGTGTGTGTGTGTGTGTGTGAGAGAGAGAGAGACAGAGAGAGAGAGAGAGAGAGAGAGAGAGAGAGAGAGAGAGAGAGAGAGAGAGAGAGAGAGAGAGAGAGAGAGAGACAGAGAGAGAGAGAGAGAGACAGAGAGACAGAGAGACAGAGAGAGACAGAGAGACAGAGAGAGAGACAGAGAGACAGAGAGACACAGAGACAGAGAGACAGAGACAGAGAGAGAGAGACAGAGACAGAGGGAGACAGAGATAGAGAGAGACAAAGGGAGACAGAGACAGACAGACAGACAGACAGAGACAGAGACAACAGAGAGAGACAAAGACAGAGACAGTCAGAGAGAGACAGAGACAGAGAGACAGAGACAGAGAGAGACAGAGACAGAGAGGTGTAATTGTGTTTAATCTTTGTTTGGTTCATATGAAAGTGATGTTTATAGTTGACTATTCTTCCTACTCCTTTTTCCATGTTTGAATTTTTTTTCTTATGAACCTCTATGATATGATGAAGTTTTCTTTCCCCTTCTTTTCCTTTCCCTTTCCCCCCTACAGTCCCATACTCCTCTCATTTTTGCATTATCCGAAGACTTTCAAAACAGAACAAAACCACCTGCAAGCCTTCTCTTCTAAGTCTGTCTTATTTATGTTTCTCTTTGACCCTTGACAATATAAGGGTTATAAGAAGACATTTGTTTCAAATCCCATATTGTCATGTAAACAATTCATCTCCATGCAGTCTATTCTTATTAATCAAAGGTTCCTTTCTATGTTTCTCTTATTTCAAAATATCTACTCACTTATGTCCTTTTCATCAGGAGTGCTTGGGAATCCTTTACATGATCAAAGATTCACTTCCTGCCTGTAGGATTATGCTTACTTTTTCTAGTTAGGTTATTAGTCCTTTCTTTTTACCTTTTGGAATGTCATTTCTTAATTTCTCTTCTACATGGTGATATTTACCAAGTCTTGCGTGCTATTAAACTGTGGCTCCTCAATACTCATATTCTTTTTTTTTTTGTTACTTGCAGTACTTTTTTTCATTGATCTGGTAGTTCTGGATTTTGGCTATGAAATTACTGGGAGTTTCTATTTTGTTATTCCTTTCAGATCTGAAGAGTAGATTCTTATATTTTCTGAGCTTATGCCTGCTACCAGCATCTTGGCTTCATTTCTCTAGGTTATCTGATGGCTATCTCAACTCCTTATGGTGACTAGAAAGTCTTCTCTTGATAAAGGTGGGGAGATAGCTCTTTATTCAGAGCTGAGTCTATGATTCACCATTCCCAGGATCAAAATTAGGCAACATACTCCTAGACTAAGATTGTATCTATTTTTGTATCCCTCTTTCTCTTTTCTAAGAACTTAGGATAAGAAAGTCCTTATAACTTTCATATAATTTCTGATTTCCAAATTGCTCCCCACCACTTTCAAAATTTTCAAATTCTTGAATTATTGAAATGAGAGTTTGTATATTTGTACATCTCAGTTCTTTATGCCCATAATTGTACCAATGTTCAGTTTTTTAAAGTATTATTATTTTGTGCTTATACACCCTTTGTCTCTAAAAAAACTCAGAGAACCTTGAAGGGATTATCTTGTTAATCTTCAGAGCATCATTGCAAGTAAATGACATGACATTTTAATAGACAACAATCTAGAAAGGAGTGTAAAAATATCAACCATTTTGCTGGAGATTAGTTTTAAAAATTGATGTCCTTTTAAAGTCATCTTTGCTTATACATATTAATAGGAATTTCATATTTGGAAATGAAAATATATCTCATCCATCTTTGCTCCCTGCAATATATTAGTGTTGAAATTATTTTGTGGCTGTTCTGGACTCAAATGACCATAGGATTTTGGTATTTTTTCTTTCTTTAAAATTATAGTCCTACCATTTTCTTTCAAATGATCGTGTGTCTGTGTGTATGTGTGTGTGTGTGTGTGTGTGTGTGTGTGTGTGTGTGTGTAGTGTAGTGTATGCTGTTCATCATATCTAATCCATCAATTTCAGGTATTTTGATGATAGAAATATGATATTAGAACATGGTGATCAGAAGCAATTGCAAAGACTAGACAACTCCTTTTACAATCTGTTTGCTCTATATAGTATGCTAAAGTCCCAAATTGGGTATTACCCATATTATCACATTAATGTGCTGCATTAATCAGAATTATTGATTCAAATTCAAAATAATAGGGAGAAAATTTTGTATATACTAAAATATTCTTCTCATAATCTTAAAATTAAGTATATGGCCATCTTAACATTAAGTATATGCCATATGTTGACTTTAACCAAGAAACACAAGAGAATGTTGATGGCTTTCCTCATTTTAGAGGTTGTCCACTGAATACAACCATTATTAAGATGAACCACATATTGGGCTTTCTGTACCATGCAGGCATTCCATTAGTACCTTGGCTTTATGAAAACAGTTTTCACCTAATGGCTGATTTTCTCTCATAATTCAAATCCTACATCTTAAATAAATTGATGAAAAATTGCCTTTTTTCTTACAGTTAATTCTCATTTCCATAAGCCATATTGGAACACAGGATTGTGGATAGAACTGAGTATAGGATAAAGAATATAAAGACTTTTTCTCCCCTCTGCACTTAGATTTCCATTTTGGACAAGTTATTTCAACCAATGAAATAAAAAGTTTCCATTAGATATATAAGAAATTTTAATACTTTAAGGATGTTTGACATCCTCATGTCTTAAAAAGCAGACTGTGATTATTTAGTAATGCCTTGATCACATTAACTGCTCAATAAATACTTGTTAAATTAATTTGAAGGTCACCATGTATCTGAATGAAATTTTTTTCTTATATCTAAAGTTTGTATGCAATTTTTACTAGTGATATATATTTTTTTATTTAATGAAGAGTTTCTGGACTTTTTTCCATGTTTAATATCTCAAATTTCCAAATTTAGAAATGATGAATTTAATGTTAGATGCACACCCAATGGTTATTAGAAAAAGGTGTAAAAAGCTGAACTATTTTAAAGTTTTAAGTGTTCACACAGGTTGTGGTAATTTAGATTGTCCAGTTATTGAATTCTTAGGAGTTATGTTGTAATCTCTTAGCCTAAGCACACCTATAAGGTGACTGAGTATAAATATCCTTTTACAACACAGGCATTTATTGATAAGATAGAAATATTAGAAGAAAATAAGGATAAGATCCCATGCTTTTATATCCTTCTGTGTGTCATTTTTATAACTTTTTTGAAACATTAAAACTCCTGTTGAAATACAATTAAATTGAAGTTGTTGCAATTTACTCTGTCATTCTACATCTGAATTGATTGAAATATCCTGCATCCATAAGTTATGTAAAAAAAACCCCACAAATCAACTTTTTAAAGTTTCAAACAAGAAAAGCTCAGAATAAAAATAGGTTGTATATAAGTCACTAAGCTGAAAACCATTCTGTACAGTGTGCACATGAACTTGCAATTGTGTGTATGACTTGCTACTAGTCATTGACTAGGAGATACCAGAAAAAGGCTCCATTTATTAAAACATGTGGGGGCGGCCAGGTAGCACAGCAAGTAAGAGCACTGGCTCCAGTGTTGAGAAGACCTGGAGATCGAATCCTGGGCTCAGACACTTAGCACCCACCCAGAAACACCTGGCCGTGTAACCTTGAGCAAGTTACTTAACCCCAATTGCTTAGGGGCGGCCAGGTGGCTCAGCGAGTAAGAGCACCGGCTCCAGTGTCGGGATGACCTGGATCAAATCCGGGCTCAGATACTCAGCACCACACCCAGAAATAACTGGCCGTGTAACCTTGAGCAAGTTACTTAACCCCAATTGCTTTAAAAAAAAATGTGAAGAACACAAGGGAATTGATCACAGATGTTTAGTAAGTTCAATGGCTATTTTTAACATGAAAGACAAGGTGGTAACACTGGCAAAATAATTTCATACCACTCGGGAAAATGTTATAACAGAAAGTCAGTGAGTCAAATATTTTAAATGAGAAAATGAGATATTCACAGGTTGGTTTTCAACACTAGAGTGTATATTTTACTTTGGTTCATCCTTATATTATCTCTTTTGTTGGCCTGCATTTCACAGAATTTTATTTACTGAATTATAGGCCTGAAGAATGATAAGAGGTCACTGTCTCACTTTTCTCCTCACTGCACTGTACAATTCCCCATCTTCCTTTTTCCCCCTTTCCTCCTCCTCACTTTGGCCCTTTTTAGGACCACATCTCATGTTTTGGTTCATTCATTCATCTGTCCATCCATCCACCCATTCAAGAGACATGTATTAAGTACTTATTATGTGTCAGCTATTGTGCTAGGCACTAGGGATATAGAGACAAGAACAAACTATCCTCTTGCTTCAAGGGGTTTATAGACTATGGAGCAAAACAATATTTGAAGAGATAAATAAATACAAAATATGTAGAAAGCAAATGTACAATCATTTGAAGATCACTGATAACTGGAGAAAGGGTAGAAAAACTTGTAAAAAGTGGAGACACTAAGTAATTGCTGGATTGATTTATGATTATAATAGCACAGCTGTAGTTACTTGAGATTAAAAAGAAAAAGTTTCCATCTGCCTCTATGAACAAGGTAAACTGAAGAATAAATAGTTGATTTTTAAAAAATCCATAACATGAGATAACTCTGTCTGCCAATCAAACTAAATGGTTAATTATTCAGCTCTCTATTCTATTTTCCCCTGTCTTTACAGTACTTTAGATGAAAGGTACCCTCTAAAAATATTTTAGGGTGAAAGCAGTTTCCCTGCATGTCAGATCATCAAAATCTTCTATCAGAATTCTGAAAGCAACTATTTTGAGGATATTTTATTAGAACAATGAATCTGCCTCCCCTAATTTAAATTACTTGAAGACAAACACACACACACACACATACACATGCTTTGGCTGTTAATAACACTAAAAAACAAGTAAGAGAGATTAGTTTGTGGAATATAAAAAGTGTTAAATTCACAGTGGCACATTTTTGTAGAAAGCCAGCAGGGAAGTGATAGTAGCTGTTGGGGACTGCAGGGTCCTTTTAGGTAATTTTTTTCACTTGGATTAGCGATCTTCATAGGAAACATTTTAAAATTCCATTCTGGATATTAGAAATTATTATTTCCATGCTTTTCCATCCCATTCAACTCACAAACTAGCACAGTTTCCTTATTGCTTAAGAAACTGTATTTTCTCAATTCAGGCTTGAATTTATTTTAACTTGTTTAACAAACAAGAATAGAGAAATTTCCAAATAAAACTGCTTTGTTTCAGGAGTATCAATTCTATTTTGTCACAGGAACAAGTAGATTTCCTTGAGGACATTTCAATAGGAATGTTATAATTCAAGTGCTAAATCATGTGGAATCAGATTGGAATTGTTTTGTCCCAGGTACAGAACTTGAAGAAACAAGTGGAAGGATTAGGAACAGATGTACACTGGATATAAGGAGAGAAATCCTAATAATGAAATCTATTAAAAAGTGCAGGGGTGGCTAGGTGGCTCAGTGAATGGAACACTGGCCCCAGAGTCAGGAGGACCTGGGTTCAAATCTGGCCTCTGATGCTTAACACAAAAAACTAGCCATGTGACCTTGGGCAAGTCGCTTAATCCCAATTGCCCTCCAAAAAAAAAAAAAAAAGTACAATGGGCCACCTGAGTAGGTAATAGGTTCCCCTGAGTAGGAAGGAGTTCTTCCAGAAAAGGTAAGATTGTCAGTGATGGTGTATTGGAGGATTTTTTTATTTTTGCTTTTTGATAAGATGGAAGTTAAACCACTACATCGTCTCTGAGATCTCTTCCAACTCTTGGGTGCTGTGTTAACACTGGGTCTATGCCATTGTGGTGAACAGGTCTAGTGATACTAAACTTGGTCAACCTAATTCCTTATCGGTCATCTGCATTTCAGTTACCTGCATGCTTCTTACCTCTTTCATAAAAAGCTTTGGTGAATGTAGTTGATTACATAGGTAGATGATTTGCAGATCCATAGGGCTCTGTGATTCAGTGATACTGGCCTCCTTGCTATTCATTTCACAAGGCGTTCTGTCTCCTGGCTCTATGGATTATCACTGGTTGTCCTCAGTACCTAGAATGTTCTCTATCACCTCTATTTCCTGGATTCCCTGGTTTCCTTTAAGTACAAGGTAAAATCCCACCTAAGGCAGCAGCTAGGTAGAACAGTGAATGGATAGAGTGCTGAGCCTGGAGTCAGGAATATGTAAGTTCAAATCTGATCTCAGATACTTACTAGTCTTTTAATTTTGTTTGCCTCAGTTTCCAAATCTGTAAAAAGAGTCAGGGAAGGAAATGGCAAACCACTGTAGTATTTTTGCCAAGAAAACCCCAAATGGGGTCGCAAAGAATCAGACATGACTAAAATAATTGAACAACAAAATTCTACCATCTGCAAGAAGGCTTTCTTGGTCCCTATCAAAAATATCTCCAATTTGGGGGCAGCCAGGTGGCACAGTGAGTAAGAGCACCAGCCCCAGAGTCGGGAGACCTGGGATTGGTTCCAGGCTCAGATACTTAACACCCATACACAATAACTGGCTGTGTAACCTTGAGCAAGTTACTTAACCCCAATTGCTTAGGGGCGGCCAGGTGGCGCAGTGAGTAAGAATGCCAGCCCCAGTGTTGGGAGACCTGGGATCGGTTCTGGCCTCAGATACTCAGCACCCACACAAAAATAACTGACCGTGTAACCTTGAGCAA
>NW_027185764.1:53927687-53949930 GCF_028583685.1 Petaurus breviceps papuanus | reverse complement strand
GTTTGTTCATAGTGTTTTCATGTTGTCTTCCCAATTAGACTATGAACTTCCTGAGGGCAGGGGCTTTTCCCCCCTTTTGTCTCTCTAGTACTTAGCACCAATTCAGACAGTGTATGAATAAATGTCTTCTGTTTTCACAGATTGCCTGAAATCCTTTGGCAGGCACAGATTATGCAGGCCTGATTTAGGACAACCTTCTTATTTTATAAAATCCAGGTTAAATGACTTGTTTAATTAAATTCAACAAGCATTTATTAAGTACCTTAGGAAATACGTACATGTCCTTGACCCTCTTTTCTTCTCTCTCCATACTGTCTACCTTGATCACATGAACTCCCTTGGCTTCAGTTTACATATTGACACAGATGATTCTTGAAACTGCGATTAGCCTATCTTCTGATCTTCAGATGTATATCATCATCTGCCTATTAGAAATTTCCATGTAGATGTCACAGAAGAGCCTCAAAGTCAACAATTAAAAATTGAACTTATCTTTCCCTCTAAATTTGTTCCTCCTTCACTGTTTTTACCCATAGAATCATGATCATCACTTTTTTCACTTTTTTTTTTTTGGAGGGCAATTGGGGTTACGACTTGCCCAAGGTCACATGGCTAGTTTTTTGTGTTAAGTGTCAGAGGCCGAATTTGAACTCAGGTCCTCTTGACTCCAGGGCCAGTGTTCCATTCACTGTGCCACCTAAGCACCCCTGCACTTTTTAATAGATTTAAATACATTGTTTCCCATGTATTTAACCTTGGGGTTACTTTCAGTTCTCCTTTCTCTCTCACTTCCCATGTCCAATCAGTTACCTACTAGGACCTCCTGATACCATTTCTACAATATTTCTTAAATTCATCCTTTCCTCTTGATTTGCCTGCTAACAGCCTATTATAGGACTGCGTTATTGCCACACTGGTCAATTGCTAAAACTTTCCAATAGGTCTTTTTGCCTCCAATTGTTTTTGGATTGTCTTCAATGATTTCCTCTAGTTGTTTCCTCTACCTTTTCATCTTTTATACTGTTGTCTTAATAATAGCCTTGCTTACCATTAGATCAGTTCCTGGTATTCTTTTGCTCATCCATCAAGTCAGGAACGTGAATCTTCTATTCCAATTATACTTTTTATAACCTCTGAGTATATGTTGACCCAGAATCTTGAAAAATCCAAGAATTCATTGAATTTTCAGAACTGAGGAAGGGTAGAAAGTAGATGCTGAATGTGTAGGGTTAGGGTCCAATCCATGGACCAGTACTTGTGAAGAAATGATGCTATAATTATAAAAATTACACACAACTTTAAAAGAATTTAGTTAAAATATACTAAATGCCAAAATATGAAGATGTTATGCAATACAAGTTTACCTTCTCTTTTCCTTTATGTATTTTCAGTTGTGCCTATTTTAGCATTAGCTGCTCCCATGGTCCATCCTCTCATATCTCTTTTATTAATAAATTATTAGTAGCAATAGCAATAGCTCACATTTATGCAGCACTTTACAGCATTTAAAGCAATAATTGTTTGAGGCAGTGAAAATATTATCACTTCCATCTTGCAGATGAAGAAAATGTCACAGTGTTTAAATGACTTGCCATTGGAAAGCAAATTGTAGGTCCCTGATTTCAAACCTGAAAACTTTGGACACAGCTTTTCTGATTTAAAGTCCATTATCCTTTCCAGGCTATATTTATGTAGCTAGAATATAAAACTTATGTAAATTATTTGTTTATCTTTTTTTCCACCAGAATTTTGAGTTCCCTGGGATGCTACTAAGAACTTATTTTTTAACCTAGATGTCAGTAGTCCTTGATATTCCAAATATTAAAATTCTTAGTATGACACAAATAAAGAAATCTACTTATGTAGACCTCCTTTATTGATCAGTGATCATTTTGGAAGTCAGTGAACTGAATAGAAACTTTTGCAATTTTCCTCAAGGAGGCTTCTGGGTTTTCTGGTTCTGGTTCAATTTCTTGCCCTGCACATCCAGGAAAAAGACTCTGTGGAAGGGTGGAAAAGGATGTATAGATTGGACACAGGAAATCTTCCCAACTGGCATCTATTCGCTGAATTTTTCCATAATGGGTTAAGTTGCAGGCAGCTTGCCACTTCTAGCAGTAGGGATGAGCCCTGGGACCCATACATTCCCCGGTCATACATTCCAGAGTCTGTCAGCGACAATCTAAAATGCAGTAAGAAATGGCGAGTTGGTTAGTGAACTTGGCATGGATAGTTCATCCTTTTGCTCTCCAAGAGCTCAGAGCTGCTCCCTTTTTATCTACTTCATTTATCCTCTTGTCTTACTTGATTCCCAATGGAGAATGGAATAGGGGGAGGAGGGAGAGCCAGCTATACTCTTTTGTCTTCTCCCTCTCCTCTTGCAGATTCAGACTGGCTATGTTTAATATTTTTATCTCTGTAAAGGGTATTATTTAAAGTGGGTTTTTTGTGCTACTGTGCATCTTCTGAGTTCACCTCTCCAAATATACTTCTCACTGTTAGATTACAAACCATAAAGGGGTAAACTGCTACCTTGAATTCTAAGATAACCCTGTGGGTGACTGCTCCTAGCACTTTTACTCACAAACTTCTGCCGTCATGGTCTCCATTAACAGTCAGCACACTCAGCTCTTTAAAAAGGCATTTACTCAAATGGCATATGAAGAACAGTAATTACATAACATTTCTCAGGGAAACCTGGGGTAAACTTTCTCATAAATATGTACAGAGCACAAGGACAGGAGAGTAGATACAGATTTGAGGTATAATAGTAGTAAGGTACATGTATAGGGAGCACATGTCACCAAGACCATTCACAACTGTAGAACTGCAGGGCTTGAATATTCTTTCATTTTCTGGAGAGCCCTGTTGAAGTTCATGGTGGGGCATATAAGAGATGGACAAGTCACTTCTCTGTTTCTAGTCTGGGCTTGCTCTCCATAAGGCATCATGTCTCACCTGGATGGTTGATTCAATTGGCCTTGCTCATTGCAGGGGTCAGTATCTGTTAGGTGGGTATATCTGCTGCTGATCTGGTCCATAAATGTCACATGACCAGCTCTTTACAGGACATTGGTAGTCCTGGACTTGGTGATCTCATCAGCTCCCATGCGTTTAATTATAATCTCTATACCGATGATGCTCAAATCAACTTATCCAGGACTAATCTCTCTGTTCACATCCATTCTCACATATCCAACTGCTCATTGGGCACCTCAAACTTAATGTCTCATAAACATTTTAACACGGCCAGACATGTCCAAAACTGAACTCATCATTTTCCCCCCAAACTATCCCCTCTTCTGAAATTCCTGCTACTTTTGAGGAAACCACCACCCTCCTAGTCACCTAGGCTCCAAAAATAGCTGTCATCCTTGACCCTCTCTCACCTCCCATGTTTCCTGAAGCCGAGGCCTGCCGATTTTACCTTCATGACATCTCTTACACATGCCTCCTTCTCTCCTCTGACATTGTTACCATTTTGCTCCAGGTCCTCATCACCTTGCTCTTGGACCACAGCATGGGCTTGCTGGTTGGTCTCTGTTACAAGTCTCTTCCCACTTCAGTTCATCCTCCACTCATCTGATACAGTGATCTTACTAAAGCACAGGTTTGACCAGGTTTCCCATTCCCACACTCCCTCTTAATAAATTCTAGAGGCTCCATATCACCACCAGGATCAAATATAAAATCCTCTGTTTGGCTTTCAAAGCCCTTCAGAACCTCCCACCAACTTTATTTTCAATTTTCTTATATGTTCTTACATAGTCTTTTTGATCTAATGACAATGACCTTGCTTTTCATGTGCAAGACACTCCACCTCTTAACTCTGGGCTCTTTCACTGTCTATTCCTTATCCCTGGAATATTGTCCCTTCTTATCTCCTCTTCCTGGCTTCCCTGGATTCCTTCAATTCCTTAATTCCTTCATTCCCAGGATAAATGGGAAGCTTTCTTGATTCTCCTTAATCTCTGTTCTTCCCTCTGTTGTATATCAGTGTATCTTCTATATAGCTTATTTATATATAGTTGTTTCAATGTTGTCTCCTCCATCAGATTGTGAGCTTCTTCAGAGCTGACACTGACATTTAATTGTCTTAATATTCTCAGCATTTAGCAGAGTGCCTGGAACACAATAAGTGCTTAATAAATGCTTTTTGACTGATTGGGCTGGGCTGGATAGGTCATTTGGCTGCCGAACTGGGTCTCCATAGGGCATGGTACCTATGCTGGATGGACAGATACACTGGGCTCGTTAGACTTACTCTTTAATGAGCAGTTTCAGTCTCTACCCTTCACCAACATCAGTCTTGGTTGTATGTTATTGTTTATTAGGGTGTTTACAACTAAAGTGCTACTATGTTCTTTCAGAAAGGTCAGGAACCTTTAGCTTATGTTTTCTAGAAGACTTTCCAGTTCTTATCTTTCAGGGTCTCTTCTCTAAGGCTTATCTTGTGCCAGATGGGAGGTATAGCTAGCCTCTTGTGTTTGACAGGTTTAGTTAAGAGGGGGTTCCCTTCAGTGAGAAATCCTCCCTTAATGTATAGTGACCTTCCAATTATAGTTTCCATGTTCCTTTTGGATCTTAGGCAAATGAATGACATAATACAAAGGTACTGAGTTAGTCTGTGCCCAGTGACAAGTACATTGTCTCTGCTGGATTCTCATATGCAATTGAGTTATTCAAAGTCTCAGAATCTCTTCCATGGAGTGTAAAATGTTTCATTTAAGCATGAAATGTCCTACCCTTACATTTAATTGTCTCTATCATTATCCTTTACAGCTTTCAAGTTTGCTGCAGTAGGAGAGAGAGGGCACACTCATACAGAATAAAAATCTAGATAGATATTTAAATTCGTGTTAGTTCTGTTTACTTAATTAGTAGCAGCAAGGTTGGGAATAGAGGGAAGATAAAGCTGAAAGAGAAATCAATTTAAATTGAGGATTCATAAACCCAAGTGTGGCAGCTAGGTGGCTGTAATGGGAATGTAAATTTAAAGATCTTCCCTGCCCCTAGGCTAAAGTGCACCTGGAGCCTGGGGTGGGAGGCTTGTTTTTCAGTAGATACTCCTTGATTGGCCAGTGAGTCAATAAGGTTGTTACATTCTCTGAGCCAAGAGAAGGCTATATAAGCCCTGATGTGTAGCTTTGTTTTGGGGCTCACTTTGAGAAGTGTTCTGTGATTTGATATGGATTCTGGGAAGCTGTTGTCCAGAGCCCCCTGGCTGTGAAGAACCCAGATGTTGTTTGGTATGGATGTAATGGTTGGACAGTTTGGAAATCTGTCTACTTGATCTGTTTCTGCCTTGATAATTCTGTCTGTATACTCTGAAGTTCGGGGTGCTGACCTTTTTCCCCTGAACTAGGTAAACAATACATATTTGACTGATTAAAGTAAGCTTGTTAACCCATTTTGAGTTGCTTTCCTTTATCAAAGCAGATCCAAGAACCTGTGTTGGCAGCAACCCTGAGGATGCTTGGGGTGCTTGCCACTACAGTGGCGTAGTGGATAGAATGCCAGGCCGGAGTCAGCAAGACCTGTCTTCATGAGTTCTGGTCTGGCCTCAGACATGCACTAGCTTTGTGGCCCCGGGCAAGTCACTTAACTCTGTTTTCCTCAGTTTCCTCTTTGTAAAACTAGCTAGAGAAGAAAATAGCAAAGCATTCCAATGTCTTTGCCAGGAAAACCCTAAATGGGGTTATAGAGAGTCAGACATAACCGGAAAACAACTGAACAACAAAACCAATCTGGATTTGCCGGTACACAGTGGTTTGGGGTTCAAATGGACTAAGGTTAGTGAAGAAGAGAAAGGAAAAATAGCATTCATGACCATATTCCTCTTGAGATGTGAACCTATAAGAATTCCCAGGTTGCAAGATGGCAAAGAGCAGGTAACTTGACTTCATTTTTTTTTATTTTATAAAGCACAAGTGGAGATCAGTTTAGCATCCTAAGGTTTTAAAAGAAGAACCACCCATTTGAAGGAAGGGCAAGTGAGTTGCTGGGAATGGGAAAGTTACCTACCTGAGTGAGGAGAGGAGAAAGAAACCATACCTCCACATGGGGAGGAAGGAGAACAATCAACCTGCTCCTCCCAATCTCAACAAAGACAGTTCAACCAGCCTGACTCACGCATGTTGCTTATAATAATTTTATTGAAATTTTCTACTTTTATCAAAAAATTTGATATCCTATACACATACTAAACCTGTTTCTCCCTACTTAGCAGAGATGTGTGGTACCTGGTTAGGTAGGACTGATGCTGAACTAGGAAGAAAATCTTCAATGGGCTTTGAAATACAACTGCTGATCTCCTTGGAAATGGGCATCAGTTCATTAGAAGAAATCTGAATGTGAAATCCCCCTTGTTAACATTGGTGAAGTGGGGAGGCAGGACATTAGAAACACTCCAAGGAAAATTTCACCTTTATGGGAACAGTAAATTATGGACCCTCCCCTGAGTACAGTTCATCACACATGGAGAAAATCTGCAGCTAGCTACTTGCTGCTTTCACTCAATAGTTCATGTTCAATTCTAAAATAAACAAACAACCTTGTTAATTAACAAATTGATATTTAGGTTAAAAAGAGGTGGGAAGAGGCCCACAGAATGCCTAAATGCAGGCTCTAAATGTTCAGAAAGGTTTGAATAATTGAAATAGGGATGAGACAACTTTTAGCAGCTCATTGACATAAATGTCATTAATATTTAAGCCTAGACTGAATGGCATTATTGTGTGTGTGTGTGTGTGTGTGTGTGTGTGTGTGTGTGTGTGTTTTCTCCCAAGGCATAAGGAGGAACCAATAAAATGCCCATTCTTATAATACTCAGAGCATTGCTGAGTGTATCTCTGTCTTTTAATGGTTTTAACATAGGACTGACTAAATGAAAATCAGGGTTAACATACTTCCAGGCACACAGTTGAAGGAGCTTCAAAGTTATAGAGTTTATTTTCTCTCACCTCACAAAATTTTAAGTAATTAGGTTATTCAAAGTTTATGGAATTGCCTAAGCCAATTCAGAGAGGAGGATGGAAACAAGAACAAAATACAAATGCTGCTTTCAAGCTCTGCAAACTTCCAATGTCATGATATATATTCCCTTAACTTGGCTAGAGAAGCTACTTCTGGGATGTATTTATTATTCGTGCCATTCTGGAGTGCCTGATGTCATCGTCAATAATCTATTATCTGTTATTCTAATGAGCAGGTAGAACCCTTTCCCAAAGAGATAAATGTTTCCTCAGATCCCCTTGAAATTAACTATGAATAAATTTGTTCAAATACTAATAATGATTTGATTTTTTGAACCAAAAATTCATTAATGAGCTGTTTCTTAATTGTCAGATTGGTGGCATAAGGCCATGAGAATTATGCTTCATCTACACCATCCATTTTATAAGGTGATTATTTCAGATCTTACTACAAGATAGAATTGAATTTCTTTGGGTTCCTGGCTTGCAAATATGGCAGGATTGGCTAAGAGATCTTCAGACTAACAAATATAAATAATAGGTCCCTTTGCAAAACAATTCTTTTTTTTTTTAAAAGGTAATTTTTCTAACTCCCCATTCAAAAATTTAGAATGTTTCCTGTCACCCGTGCCCCTCTCTTTTTTTTTTTTTTACCTTTTTTTCCCCCCTCATATGAAAAGAGCAACACCGGAACTCCCCCCCCCCACCCCCCAGAGACCCTCCATCTCAAACTGCTCTCTGGGTTTAATGTATAATGCATGAGAAACCCTGTGAACAGCAGCTGATTCAAAAGGGATGTCTCAGAGGCTGGGCTCAGGAGGCATTCTTCAATAATAATTAGAAAATCAAACAGCATTTTACCGTTGTTGTAGTCATTTCATTGCGATTTAATAACCCCTGTGCAAACACTGCCAGAGAGCAGTATATTTCTATAAAGCAACCTTCTCTTCGCAATTACTGTGCAAATGCATTGATTCATCAAGGAAAGGTTCATTTACCTCGGCTTTTCTTCCTTGGCTTTCACTGAAATAGTTTATTTCTCTGGGTGCTATAACTTCACCAGAGGTCTCAGATGGTAGGTGGAGAATTTGGGACTCCTCTTTGGATGCTAATTTTCAGTTTATTGCTTTGCATACTATAGCAGGTCTCTGGAGAAAGACACTGATATCAGAAAAGATAATGTCAACCTTTATGCTATCTTTCCAGTTTCCTTGGCCCCTTAGAACAATACCTAGAATTAATGCTCCTTTGGACTCCAAGTCTTTGTAATAGTTCATAGGCTGCCCCAGTCACCGAAACCATATATGGAGCACCCACTGTGTAGCAGACAGAGCAGTCCCTTGATAAATTCTCAAGTGCAGCATATCCAGCAGCTTCCTTAAATGCATGTCCCTCAGAGGTTCACTGTACCCTTCAAGGACATTTCTTTTTTTATATATTTTATTGATTTTTTTTGCTGTCACTTTCCTGTGACTTCTTCCAGCCCCTAATAGAAACCTCCATTGTAAGAAAGAAGTACCACTAAACAAAACAAATCAGCATATTGACTAGGTCTGACAATCCTGCCTCATTTCAACCCTTTATTCGGAAGCTATATTCCACAACCTTTCTAATGAGAGGTGAGAGGCATATTTCACTGACAGTCCTCTGAAATCATGAATGATCACTGGGTTGATCCTGATGCTGAAGCTATTCAGCATTATCTTCCTTTTCTGGGGTCCCTGTGCAAAATGTTTTGGTTCTGATTAGTTCTTTTTGCACTATTTTGTATATTATCCCAAGTCTATATGAATTCTTCCTATTTGTCATTTTTAACAGGAAAATAATATCCCAGTACATTCATAAACTATAATTTGTTCAACCATTCTTCAGCAGATGAGCATCCACTTGGTTTCTACTTCTTTGACAATACAAAATTGTGACTATATGTATTTTTGTATATGTGGACCCTTTCTCTCTCTCTTTGATATCCTTGGGGTATATGTCTAGTAGAAATATTGTTATTTTGTGACTTTTCCTAAAATTATACCAAGATATTTTAAAGAGCTGCTTAGATCAATTCATAGTTCCACCTACAGTGCATTAATGTGCCTGAAAGGCACTTCTTTTGCATGTGTGTGAAACTTTGCTGAAATTTATGAAGGAAATTATTATTTATTTGCCTAAATTAGCTAAGGAATTCTTTAAGGTGAACTGGAAGGTATCTGGAAGTTATGTACAGACTAGTCATCCTAGTAAGCCTCATGTATACAGAGCAACACAGAGAATCATTAAGTTTTGCTTTGATATGTGCTTGCATTTTTGGTCCCTTATAAGTTTGAATAATCACACAAAGTTTCAGAGGCAAAAGTATTTTCTTTTTCTTTTGGAGGGCAGGTGGAGTTAAGTGACTTGCCCAAGGTCACACGGCTAGTAAGTGTTAAGTGTCTGAGGCCAGATTTGAATTCAGGTCCTCCTGACTTCAGGGCCAGTGCTCTACTCACTGCACCACCTAGTCACCCTGACAAAAGTATTTTCATAAAGAGAAATTTATAGGAGGGCAATAGAAAGTATATTAATATCAGAGAACCTTGAAGATGAAAAATATCATAAAGGCCTTTTGTCTAACTTCCTATTTATTGCAGAGTGATTTCTACAATGTCTTAGTAGAATGCTGTCTGGGCACGACTTGTCCATTTACCACGATTGGAAACATTGTTTTAAGAAGGTGTCTATTCCTTTGTAGGGCAATTCTATCAGAAAGCTTTCTTACATTGAGCCTATGTCTGCCTCTTCATAACGTCTATATACTTGTCAGAAGCAAAATAGCAGGCATTGTGATAAATTATTGGAATCCAGTTCAGCTAGAATTCTCTATTAACTTTCTTTGTTTCAAGACAATGATTCTTAAAGTTCGTGATAACTAACTGAGGCCCCACAGGAGCCTGAAGGGCTTTCTGAATTACCCAGGAAAGACTTATTTTCAAGACAGTTTTAAATTCTATTTTTTAGTTTATTCTAATTCTTTGGGAATTAACCCATTCATTGTATGTGTGTAAGAGAACACCAGCATAAAGAACTGTTATAATTTCTTTATTCCTTTGGCAGGCATGAAGAAGTTCCTCAATCAAACTTGATGGAATTGTAGAGTGACTCACAACTGCCTGACGGATCAGCCATGTCACTAGGGGCATTTATAACATGAGCCTACAAACTGTGAAGTCGGTTGAGATAGGAAGATCTCCAGAAATCTATGTATGTGTTCACTCCTCCCAGTTAACACTTCATGCGATTTTGGAAAAGTGTGCCTTAGGTTTATCAGAGGAATATTTTGTTACTACTCTTCACGTTTTGTCATTTCAGGAAATGCCTTAAAAACCCACTAATCATTTCACATACTTCCTATTAAGAATAAAAAGATTATTTGACTTGTGAGCTAGTTTTAGGAATGAAGAACCACAGACTATTTTGAACTTGGGATTAGTAGGCCCCTGGAAGACTCAAACCTCAAGTACTAGATGAGGGAACATCCCTGAGAGATTGCTATATACATTTATATACTGTTTCAGTTAAACAGAATACTCACTTAACTAGAATTCCTGCTTCTGAATTATGTGGAATAAAATGATTTGTTGTTCTAGAAGCTGGCATGGGGAAAATTAATTTTTAACAAAAATCATTGAATGTTTGTTCTTATCTATCTGTCTACCTGCCCGTTATGGATTTCCAACACATTTGACTATTACTTCTTATCCCCACGTCTCTATTTCTTCCTCCTATAATCACCTAGACTGTCTAGGATGTTGGCTCCCAGTGAGCCATATCCCTTTATAACTCAGCATTCTTCTTTTGTTGTCTTTACTGAGTGTCACTTTCTTCATTCCTACCTTATCACCTTTTGGTGGCGAGAAGAGAAGGCAAATAAATAATTGGCAGAATGAATGATTGAAGACTTTGCAAAATAACAACAACAACATACAATGCTGTCTGCACTTGATGCCTTCTTTGTAAGGATACATTGACTTTTTGGGGGCAGAGAGGACAGGGGGATTTTATTGTGAATAATGGTCAATACAACTGGTACAAGGTTACAAATGAATAGCTGAATTTCTCCATTTAACCACACCAGAGAAAAATCATTACTATCTATAGATGGGCTGCAATTTAATTTGGAAACTACACATACTTTTTAATACAGAATTTCCAAACTCCCAAGACTATTAAATCTTGCTTCCAATCAAACAGTAATTTGGAGAACAAAGAAAAAACTAAGTGCAATTTTATCCCTGACTTGATAGTGATGAAATATATTTGTTGTGATATGTTGAAGAATTTTTTTTTCCTGAAAATGGAATGAAGTAATGAAATTCTTGAAGCACTTGATAGTGCTTCAAATATTCTGTCAATCAGATATTTTAAAAATATATTCCTAAATCCTTTTTGCCTCTTCCATGCTTTTGCAAGTTAGCTTCATAGGTTTTTCTTTGAAAAATCTTTGGTTTCTCAGCAACTTAAGGACTTGGACTTCTTTCCTTCCTTCCTTCCTTCCTTCCTTCCTTCCTTCCTTCCTTCCTTCCTTCCTTCCTTCCTTCCTTCCTTCCTTCCTTCCTTCCTTCCTTCCTTCCTTCTTTCCTTCCTCCCTCCCTTCCTTCCTTCCTCCCTCCTTCCCTCCCCCCCTCTCCCCTTCCTTCTTTCTTTCCTCTCTTTCCCTCTTTCCTTCTTTCATTCATTTCTTCCTCCCTTCCTCTCTCCCTTCCTTTCTTCTTTTTAAAGGGGATACAAAATGCACAGAAAATTTCAGATTCTACTCCAGGAGCTAATATCTATTAGAATTTGAAAGGGTCTATAAAGAATGCATTTCACCTAGTGTTCATACATATTTTATGCATTTATTTCTTTTCCTTTCCTAGCATAGTAGCTGATTGACCACAGAATCACTTATTTAAAGATGCATTTTCCTCCAATTAAAGGAACAAAATGAGTGGGAGAATTTGATCACTTATTTTTATTTTCAGGAAAAAAAATTCTTCAAACTCAAAGAAATTATATTGAATCAAATTGTTGTCCTTTTAGTGGAGCTAGTTTATCTTCCTCATGTAGAGATTGTGGGAGGAGAGCCAAAAAAAGTCCCCAACATGATGCTATTACAACCTCCTATTTATATAAACTCTGGCTAATGTACTACCAGTCAGCTTAGGTGGCCTCCAACTTCATCAGATAGTCATTGACTTTTCACCAGATGATCACTGCCAAAAAATCCATGCATAAAAATCATAGTTCATGTGGCAATCTGTATTCTGGGTAGTTGAGTGGGCTGAGTTATTATAACAAAATATCACACTAGGCAGTAAAGGTAGCCCAATTTTCTTGATTATATGAGTAGTAGCACTAGACATGCTACATCACTGTTCCATTAGAATACTCTGTCAGACTAGGTGTTATATGCAGCAAGTGAATGAAAAAAGTATTTAATAACCATTTACTATGTACCAAGTATGATTTTTCATGCTGAGGATACAATTTTTTTTAAAGGAATAGTCCCCATTCTTAAGGAGTTCAAAGTCTAAACAGATGACTCAGCACATAAATGCAAGTTCAGCTGTAGGACAGATGGACAGACCAAAAAGTCCTAAGCATTTAGATCATGGCATATGGCAACACTATAGGTCCTTAGGGTACATTAATAAGTTAGGTGACAGTACCAGGGAAATTGGAAGGCATAGAGGCAGATCATATAGCAATTTCCTGAGGACCATAGGGAGTGACAATACAAGTGGTAAAGCCTGGTGATCCCTGATATTACTGGAAAAATTGCAGTTGTTGACTATCTTCCTACCTAAGCAATATGAAGAATCATAACACTTCCAAAATAGATGCCCTAATGGCAGCGGGGTGGACCAGGGATCAGGGGGAAGGGAAAATTAAAGACAAGGGAGAAGTATAGCTATGGTGATGGGTCTTCTGATCATGAAAAGGTTAACTTTTAACTGAATGATTTTAAATATAACAAAGAAGAAATATGGATTAAAGTGGGAATCATAATTAGAATTGATTGGGGATGGTGTGGGGTTGAGGGAGGGCATTTTTTTTTTATGAACAAGTGAGTAGCTTCAAGATGTCTGACATAGGATAAGAGTGGGTCACCTGGTTTAGATTGCCTACTACCATCAGCACCAATCCTCTGAGTTAGGACAGGTATATGATCAAAATCTAATGTTACTCTACTTATGTATGGTGGGGAATCAGTAGAGAATAATTGAAGCCAAATTCATGGCCCAACCACTTATTCTTCATAATCTGAGCTACTGGTTGATAACATGCCACAAATTGGTCACTAGAAGTAAAAGACAATTATATGAAAGACTGTGAAAAGGCCTCTGTGGACTTTCAATGGGCTGTTATTGAAAAGATAAGCACTGCCTATCGAGTATCATCAAGAAGGCCTTATAGGCATTTACATGTGGGAGGCTATTTTAGACGGGAGGGAGCTCATTCTGATCACTTAGGAGGTAGAAAACTAAGGTTGAGTATAGGTGTTCTGAGCCTTCAATGGAGGATTAAATTTAGTGACTCTGAGGTTTAATAGTTATAGAGTTTATAATCCATAGAAGGGGCAGTCAGGGGTGAAGGAAGACAAGATTCTTAAATTGGAATGGATTGTAATAAATGGTCTGTGAGATAACTTTCTAAATATTGAATTCTGTGCAATTGTTGGAATATGAACTCTTCCTGTGTGCCAGCGCATTGGACAGGGATGATGGAGTGACTGAGAACTCTGAGCTGCATCAACACTATTGCAAGAGATGACATATAAACATTAAGAGTTGATATGCACCATCTCATTATGGACCTTTCTATGATATCTAAATTATCAGATTATCTTAAAGAACCTTATCATAAATGGTTTCATGCAACCTCTAGACATTACTGGAAAACTAAGGGTTTTGGACAGTTCACTGATTGCATTATTCAAAAGGCAGCACTGTCTCTTCTGTGTTTAAGGTATGAAATCAAGTCCATTTTGAAAATTTCAATGAAAATTACTTTGGCATTTCCAATTTTTTTGGATCTAGTTTTAGAAGTTCTGAAAGAAATCGGGATTTTTGATTAACTGTTTTGAAAGTTAGAAATAAATTGTCATTTGCTTTTGAAATATATTATTCAATCAGTCAGCAAGTATTCATTTATTTAGCAACTACAATATGTCGGGCACTGTTAGGTGCTGTGTATACAAATGCAAAACCCCAAAACATAATTTCATTCTCATGGATCTTATTATTTCTTTAGGGGAAACAACATGTAAATTTATGATTACATAGATAATTAATTTAAATTAATACAAGGCAGAAGGGGAGGGCACTAATAATTTGGGAGATCAGGAAAGGTTTTATGTAGCTGATACTTGAGTACTATCATGAAGGATGAGAAAATGAAGGATTGTATGAGGTAGAATTGAAGAGAATTGCACTTAGCCAGTGCAAGGAAGATGAAGGACCACATATGACAAGCATAGAGAAGGTCAGTTTGGCTGGACAGTAGAGAAGAAGATCTCTCTCTCTCTCTCTGTATATATATATGTGTGTGTGTGTATGTATATATATACACACACGTGTATACACACATATGTGTGTATATATATGTGTATATACACGTGTGTGTGTGTGTGTGTGTGTGTGTGTGTAAGGTAAGGTTAGACCAGATTGTCAATGGCTTGAAAAGTCAAACAAAGGAGTTTATATTTTATCTTAGAGGCAAAAAGATGCCATTGGAACTATTAAGCAGTTGGGTGACTTGGTCAGATATGTGATTAATAACTTTGACACCTGCATGAAGAATGACTACAGGGAGAAAATTGAGTCAGAGAAACGAATTTGGAAGTTGCTACAATAACCAAGATTATAAGCATTGTACTGTCTCCCCTTTTAAAATATAAACTCCATGAAGGCAAGGCTGATAATTTTTGTCTTTGTAACCTGAAACCTAGCACAGTACCTGGTATATAATAGCTACATATTAGTATTTTTTTTATTAGGTATTATTTGATCAACTGAAATTGTTTACCCTGTTTATGGGTTTGGGGGGGGCAGAAAATTATTGGTCTTATTCAAAGAAACACTTCTGGATGACTAGCAGCCTAAGTGCTCTTGATGTGCTCAAAGTTTTTACTAGGTTAGTTTAATTTTCCCCACTCCCACTATGACTTGTCATAATTACTGAACAATTGAAACCTACATAAAAACCCCCTAATTTAATGGTTAGTCATTTCCTATATGTAATATGAACACATGTAATACCTATCTAATTTTGTAAAAGTCATGAGGAAAAAAAGATTTTGGAAAGTATGGAAATGTAGATTATCACTTTAATGGGATTTTAATTTGTAATTTATTTCATTTTTTTTAAAAGTCCAACTAAATCTTTACTCCAATTTGTAATCATGGAGTGAACATGACCCTAGGTTGTTGGAGGTTAAATCATTAAATTCCAACTTCTGGTAAGAGGTTGGAAGAAAAGTTCTGTGAATCTGAGCCCACATGATGGCAAAAACAGCTGTGGGCCTTGGCAGTGGGGAAAGCAGCAGTAGGAGTTTCAGGGGCTCTCAGTCCAGAGATGGTAATGAGATCAGGTAATTAGATAGAAAGAGATTACAGGGGACACCTGTGCTGGCACTGAGAATATGACAGGGTACTACCGGTATCTGGCATTTCCACTACCCATACCCATTTCCAGGTCACAGTTGCAGGGAAGACAGGAATACTTTTGGTCACAAGGGAGCAAGGCCCCTGAGGAGCAGTACCATTTGTGGCTACAAGGGAGCAAGGAATGCTTCTTCAGTATGGACCAGAGCACACAACAGGAACGTAGTGACCACAGCTGTCCCTGGACTGTACCACCATAGAAACACCAAAAAACTTTCAAATATCTGGAACTAACTCTGAAAACAGCACTACGAAAAAATCTGAAGTTCAGGCTCACACCCAAGAACAGAGTGTAACTTTAACATGAAGTTCAAAGTCCGGAAATATGCTGGAAGGGAAAAAAAAAAAAGGTGAATTGGACAAAAGCCCGAGAAAAATTTCTAAAATAGTTAATAAATCTAAAAAAAACCCTTAAAACTTTTCAAATCAAATAATGTGAAAAATTGGGAAAAGAAATAGAACAATGCAAGAAACTTTTGAAATGAAAATTAACTACTTGATAAAGGAGAAACATAACAGAATTTGTCAAATTGAAGAAGTTCAAAAGCTCAATAAAGAAAATGTTTCCTTAAAATTATAATTGAACAAATGGAAGCTAATCACTCCATGGGGCATCAAGAAATAGTAAAACAAAATTAAAAATGAAATTTAGAAAAAAAATGTGAAATAACTCATTGTAAAAATAACTGACCTGGAAAATAGATTTAGAAGATATAATTTAAAAATTATTGGGCTATCTGAAAGCATGATAAAAAGAAGAGCCTAGAGATCATATTTTAAGAAATTATAAGGGAAAATTGCTCTGATAACCTGCAACCGAGGTTAAGATTGAAATGGAAGAATCTGTTGATCACTTCCTGAAAGAAATCCCCAAATGAAAATTCCTAGGAATACTATAGCCAGTTTCATAGCTCCCAGATCAAAGAGAAAGCTCTTCAAGTAGCCAGAAATAAATCATTCAAATACCATGGAGCCACACTCAGGACCACAAAAGATTTAGAGCTAATACTTTAAATGAGTGGAAAGCTTAGAATATAATTTGGAAGGCAAAGGAGCTTGTATTACAACCAAGAATCACCTACCCAACAGAATGAGTATAATCCTTCAAGATAAAATTGATATTTAATGAAATAGATGACTTTCAAGTATTTCTGATGAAAAGACCATAGCTGAATAGAAAATTTTACTTTCAAATCTAAGACTCAAGAGAAACACAAAGGGTAAACATGAAAGAGAAATCATAAGGGACTCAATAGTTTTATACGGTTTACATTTCTATATGGTAGGATGACACATGTAAATCCTAAGAATTTTATCATTAGGACAGTTAGAAAGATTCTAAATAGAGGGTATGGGAGGGATTTGAATATGTTGGGATGATCTAAAAAAATTGATGTGCAAGAGAGGGATGCCTTGGAAGAAGGGGGAAGGGAAACAAAGAATGGAGGAAATTATTTTACATAAGAAAGGCATGCAAGGAAGAGCTTTTACAATGGAGGGAATAATGGCAAGGAGAGAGCACCAATGTTTGAACCTTACTCTCATCTGTTCAAAGGGGGAAGAATATATATACACCTTCAGATGGACAAAGAAAATTATCTTATCCAACAGGAAAGTAGGAAGGGGAAAGGATAAGAGAAGGGGGGGGGGTTTTGATAAAATAGAGGGTAAATTAAGGGATCAGTGGTCAGGAGCAAAATAGAGTTTTGAGGAAGGACAAGGTAAAAAGAGGGATAAGCAGAGGAAACACACAATTAATCATCATAGCTATGATTGTGAATGGGATGAATTCACCTGTAAAATGGAAGTATATAGCAAAATGGATTACACACCAGAAAACCACAATATATTATTTACAAGTAACACACTTGAAACTGAGTCACACACAGAGTTAAAATAAGGGGCTAGGACAGAATATATTATGTTTCAGATGAAATTAAAAAATACAGGGATAGCAATTATGATCTTAGAAAAAGAAAAAGAAAAACCAGACCAAATTAAAAGAGATAACCAGTGAAATTATATCATGCTAAAAGATACCACAAACAATGAAGTAATATCAATACTAAACACATACAGTATACATCAAATGGCATAGCATCCAAATTGTTAAAGGAAAAAATTAAATGAGTTATAGGAAGAAATAGACAGTAAAACTATACTAGTGGGGGAATCTCAATGTTCCCCTCTTAAAATTGGATAAATCTAACTATAAACTAAATAAGAAAAAATTAAGGAGATGAATAGAGTTTTAGAAAAGTTAGATATGATAGACCTCTGTGGAAATTGAAAGGAAATAGAAAGGAGTACATCTTTTACTCAGCTGTACATGGCATCTTTACAAAAATTGACCATGCATTAGGGCATAAAAAATATCATAGCTAAATGCATAAAAGCAGAAACATTAAATGCACCCCTTCAGACCATAATGCAATAAAATTGCATCGAATAAAGGGCTATGGAAGCATAGATAAAAATGAATTTGAAACCAAAAAAATCTAATCTTAAAGAATGAGTGGGTCAAAGAACAAATTATAGAAACTTCAAAAATTTCATTAGAGTGACAATAATGAGACAATATTCCACAATTTGTCAGATGAAGCCAAAGTAATATTTAGGGGAGCATTTAAATCTCTAAATGTAGAGAAAGAGTAGGTCAATAAATTGGACAAGTAACTAAAAAAACTAAAAATTAACAAATTAAAAATCATTAATTAAACAACAGTAATGGAAATTCTGAAAACCAAATTATTAATAAAACTTAAAGTAAGAAGAAAAAAAGTGAATTAATAAGTAAAACCGGGAGCGGGTTTTGTAAAACAAACAGCAATAAAATATATAAGCCACTGCTTAATTTTACTAAAAATATAAGAAGAAAACCAAACTCACACTATCAAAAATGAAAAAGGTAAATGTGCCATCAATGAAAATAAATTAAAACAATTATTAGGCATTATTTTGCTCAGTTTTATGCAAGTAAAACTATCTATGTGAAATGTATAAATATTTACAAAATTATAAATAACCCAGATTAACAGAAAAGGAAATAGAATACCAAAATAAATCCATCTTAGAAAAAATAATTTTATACAGTAATTTAAATCAATTTATAGATGAATTCTATAAAAACCAAATAGTTTTATAAGTGAATTCTACCCTACATTTAAGGAGCAATTAATCATAATGCTACTTAAATTATTTGAAAAATAGGAAAGAAAGAGTTATATCAAATTCATTTTATGTCATAAATATGATTTTTATACTTGACTCAGGGAGAGTAAAAGTGGAGATAGAAAACTATGGGCTAATTTCCATAATGAATATGGAGGAAAAATTTTAAATAAAATACTACCAAGGAAATTACATCACTATATCAAAAAGATCATACACTATGCCCAGGTGAGATTTATACCAGAAACACAGGTCTGATTCAATATCAGGAAAACTGTAAACAAAATTGACAATACAAATAACATTAGAGCAAAACCCATATGATTATCTCAATAGTTACAGAAAAAGCTTTTGCAAAAATGTAACACTCATTCCTATTAAAAAATACTGGAAAACAGTAATAAATAAAAACTTTCTTAAAATGATCTGTAATGTCTGTATAAAACCATGAGCAAATATTATCTATAATGGCAATAAACTACAAGCCTTCCCAATTAAATCAAGAGTGAAGCAAGGATGTCCATCATTACCATTATTATTCAATATTATACTAAAAATGCTAGCTATAACAAGTCAAGTAAAAGAAATTGAAGGAATAAAAATCAAAAATTAGTAAAACTATTACTCTTTGGGGATAATATAATGGCATTCTTAGAGAATTCTAGAGAATCAACTAAAAACTAGTTCAAGCATCACCTTTAACAAAGTTTCAGGATATAAAATAAATGTGCATGAATCATCAGTATTTTTATATACTAACAGCAAAACTCAGCAGGAAGAGATGGAAAGAGAAATTCCATTTAAAGTAACTACAGATAATATACAATATTTGAAATTCTGTCCACTTAGGCAAATCCAGGGACCATAAAGACAATTACAAAACACTTTTCAGACAAATAAGAAAAGTCTAAACAACCAGAGAAGTACTAATTGCTCATGGATAGGAGTCACTATAATAAAAATAACAATTCTATTTCAATGAATTTATTTATTCAGTGCCAAACTACTCAAAATTATCAAATAATTGTTTCATAAAGTTAGAAAAAATAATAACAAAACTCATCTGGAAGAATGAAAGATCAAAAATCTCAAGGGAATCAATGGAAAAATATGAAGGAAGAAGGCCAAGCAATATCAGATTTCAAACTATCTTACAAAATGGTAATCATGAAAAACAACTTGGTACTAGCTAAAAAATAGAGTGGTCAATCAATGGAATAGATTAGGCATTAAAATAAACATTAGTAGTGTTAGATAAAAGTAAAGATCCAAGCTTTGGGGTCAAGAACTCACCATTTTGACAAAAATCATTGGGAAAAACTGGAAAGCAGTTTGACAGAATAAAGGCATAATCCCACATCTCACACCATCCTGATTTAAACAGAAAAGTGTGAAATCATAAGTAAATTAGGGAATGATGAAAAACTGTACCTGTCAGATATATGGATATTTGAAATGTTTATAACCAAACAAAAGACAGAGATGATCACTAAAAGTAAAAATGAATAATGTTGATAATGTGAAATTTAAAATATTTTGTACAAACAAGCCAAATGTAACCAAAATTAGAATGAAATCAGGAAATGGAGGAAATTTTTACAGAAAATTTATCTGGTAAAGGCCTCACTTCTTAAAGATATAGGGAGCTAAGCCAAATTTATAAAGATAAGAGCCATTCCCAAAGTGATAAATGTTCAAGTGATACAAACAAGTAGTTATAAGAAGAAATCAAAGCTATTAATAGTCACATCAAAATTGCTTTGTATTAGTAATAATTAAGGAAAAACACATTAAAACAACTCTGAGGTACTTTGTCACATCTATCAGTTTGGCTAATCTTATAGAAAAGGGAGATTATAAATTCTACAGCTGATGTTGAGAAATAGGGGCATGACTGCCCTGTTGATGGAATTGTCAATTGGTCAAACTATTTTGGAGAACAATATTGAACCATGCCCAAAGAGTGTAAAACTTGGCATACCCTTGGACCCAGCAATACCACTTCTAGGTCTGTATTACAAAATGACTAAAGAAAAGAGAAGCATTTCTATATGTACAAAATTATTTATAGCAGCCCTTTTTGTGATGGCAAAGAATTAGAAATTGAGGGGATGCCCATCAAGTGGGGAATGACTGAACAAGTTGTGGTATGTGATTGTGATGTAAAACTTTTGTGCTACAGGAAATGATGAGGAAGATGGGTTAAAAAGAAACCTGTGAAAACTGATCTTAACTGATGCAAAGTGAAGTGAACAGAACCAAAACTTTGTACATAATTATAGCAATATTGTAATGATGAGCAACTGTGAAAGACTTCATCTATTCTGTTCAAGAAACTATCCAAGAAAATTTCTTTTTAAAAATCTTTTTATTTATTTATTTTTAGTTTTCAACATTAATTTCCACAAGATTTTGAGTTCCAAATTTTCTCTCCATCTCTCTCCTACCCCCACCAAAGATAGCAAGCATACTGAATACCCTTACCCCAATCTTCCCTCTCTTATATCCCCCCATTATCCCCTTACTTTCTTGTAGTGCAAGATGAATTCCTGTACCTCATTGCCTGTATACCTTATTTCCCTGTTGCATGTGAATTTTTTTAAACATTTGTTTCTAAAACTTTGAGTTTCAGATTCTCTCCCTTCTCCCCTCCTCACTCACCCCCGCTGGGAAGACAAGCAATTGAACACAGGTTATACATGTGTAGTTATGCAAAGCATTTCCATAGTAGTCATATTGCAAAAGACTAGCTATATCTCCCTCCATCCTATACCCCCATTTATTCTATTTTCTCCTTTATGTCCCTTTTCAAAAATGTTTGCTTCTAAGTACTCTCTCTCCCAATCTGCCATCCTCTCTATCATCCCCCCTCTTATTCTCCACCCCCCTTACTTTCTTGTAGGGTAACACACCCAATTGAGTATGTATGTGTAATGGGAATGTAAATTTTAAAGATCTTCCCTGCCCCTAGGCTAAAGGACACCTGGAGCCTGGGGTAGGAGGCTTGTTTTTCAGTTGATACTTTTTGATTGTCCAGTGGGTCCAAAAGGTTGTTACATTCTCTGAGCCAGGAGAAGGCTATATAAGGCCTGATGTGTAGCTTTGTTTTTGGGGCTCACTTTGAGAAGTGTTCTGTGATTTGATATGGATTCTGGGAAGCCGTTGTCCAGAGCCCCCCAGCTTTGAAAAACCCAGATGTTGAAACCCAGATGTTGATTGGGTATGGATGTAATGGTTGGACAGTTTGGAAATCTGTCTACTTGATCTATTTCTGTCTTGATAATTCTGTCTGTATATTCTGAAGTTCGAGGTGCTGACCTCTTTCCCCTGAACTAGGTAAAGGATACATGTTTGACTGATTAAAGTAAGCTTGTGTAATGGGAATGCAAATTTGGAAGATCTTCCCTGCCCCTAGGCTAA
>NW_027185764.1:53906721-53927677 GCF_028583685.1 Petaurus breviceps papuanus | reverse complement strand
ATGGGAAGCCGTTGTTGAGAGTCCCCCGGCTTTGAAAAACCCAGATGTGGAAACCCAGATGTTGACTGGGTATGGATGTAATGGTTGGACAGTTTGGAAATCTGTCTACTTGATCTGTTTCTGTCTTGATAATTCTGCCTGTATGCTTTGAAGTTTGGGGTGCTGACCTTTTTCCCCTGAACAAGGTAAACGATATATGTGTGACTGATTAAAGTAAGCTTGTTAACGCATTTTGAGTTGCTTTCCTTTAACAAAGCAGATCCAGGAACCTGTATTGGCAGCAAACCCTGGGGACGCTTGGGGTGCTTGCTGCTACAGCTTGTTAACCCATTTTGAGTTGCTTTCCTTTATCAAAGCAGATCCAAGAACCTGTATTGGCAGCAAACCCTGAGGACGCTTGGGGAGCTTGCTGCCACAGTATGTTATTCTCTCTTTAAGCTAAATTCAATGAAAGTAATGTTGTTTTGTTCCCTTTCACCTTCCTCTTCTTTCCCTCCATTGTAGGAGCTTTTTCTTGCCTCTTTTATGTGAGATAATTTACTCTATTCTATCTCTCCCTTTCTCCTTCTCCCAATATATTCCTCTCTCACCTTGTAATTTTATTTTTAGATATCATCTCTTCATATTCAACTCACCCAGTACCCTTGTCTATGTATATACATCTACACACACACAAGCATGCACACACATATGCTCACCTATAAATACATATATGTATACATACACACATGTATTCCCTTCAACTATCCTCATACTGAGAAAAGTTTCATTAGTTACAAATATTATCTTTCCATGAAGGAATGTAAATAGTTAAAATTTAATAAGTTCCTTATGATTTCTCTTTCCTGTTTACCTTTTCATGCTTCTCTTGATTCTTGTATTCGAAAGTCAATTTTTCTGCTCAGCTCTGATCTTTTCATCCAGAATGCTTGAAAGTTCTATATTTCATTAAATGTCCATATTTTCCGCTGAAGTATCATGCTCAGTTTTGCTGGGTAGGTGATTCTTGGTTTTAATTCTATCTCCTTTGACCTCCAAAATATCATATTACAAATCCTTCTATTCCTTAATGTAGAAATGTAGATGTTGTGTTATTCTGACTGTGTTTCCATAATACTCAAATTGTTACTTCGTCACTGTTTGTAGTATTTTTTCCTTGACCTGGGAATTCTGGGATTTGGCTATAATATTCCTAGTAGTTTTCTTTTTGGGGATTGTTTTCAAGAGGTGATAGGTGAATTCTTTCAATTTCTATTTTGCTTTCTGCTTCTAGAATATCAGGGAAGTTTTCCTTGATGACTTCTTAAAAGATAATGTCCAGGGTCTTTTCTTGATCATGGCTTTCAGGTAGTCCAACAATTTTTAAATTATTTCTTCTGGATCTATTTTCCAAGTCAGTGTTTTTTCCAATGGGATATTTCACATTGCCTTCTATTTTTTCATTTTTTTGGATCTGTTTTATAGTATCTTGATTTCTCATAAAGTCATTAGCTTCCAATTGCTCCAATCTAATTTTGAAGGAATTATTTTCTTTAGTGAGCTTTTGAAATTCCTATTCCATTTGGCTACTTCTACTTTTTAAGGCATTCTTCTCCTCATTAACTTTTTTGAATTAGTCTGTTTTTTAAGGCATTATTTTCTTCAGTGTTTTGGGGGGTCTCCTTTAGGAGGTTGTTGACTCATTTTTCATGATTTTCTTGCATTACCCTCATTTCTCTTCCCTATTTGTCCTCTACTTCTCTTACTTGATTTTCAAAATCCTTCTTAAGCTCCTTCATGACCTGCAACCAATTCATATTTTTCTTGGAGGCTTTTGATGGAGCAGTTTTGACTTTGTTGTATTCTTCTGGTTCTATGTTTTGATCATGTTTGTCACGAAAAAAAAAAAAAAAGTATTGTTTGATTTCACTTCCTCTGCTTGCTCTTCTTGGCCAGCCAATTACTTGACTTTTGAGCTCTTTGCCATGGTAGAACTATGCTTCCAGAGTGAAGAAAGTTGTGTCCCAAATTTATGGGGTTTTGAGCGGCTGTTGTCAGAGCTTCTTCTAGGCACCTGCCTCAGAACTGTGAGGAGGACTGCCTCTCCACAGCCTCGACATGCTCTGCCGTGTCAGTGCACCTCACCCCAGAACTGCCACTGAAGACTGTGACCCAGATCCTAGCAGGGCAAAGTGAGAGAATCCTGCATCAGCACCAGCAAAGAGAGTCCTGCAGTTACCCTCTGGACAGTCACTTGGTCTCCCTGGGGGCAGGGGCCAGACCACACTCTTCTCTCACCCAGTTCTGACAGGAATTCCCCACTGACCGTTTACTTTCTGTTTGGCATTTATGGGTTGAGAAGTCTGGAAACTATCACAGCTGCCCATGATTCAGTCTCCTGAAGCCTGCTCTGGCCTGTCTGTGCTGCCTGTCTGTGCAGGCAGGGCCCACACGGGACTGTGCTCCACTTCCAGCTCGGTGAGATAGACCTTTCTTGTCTGCCTGCCAGGCTTCCTTCAAGAGGAGATTTGTTTCTCTCTGTCACTTTGTGGGTTCTGTAGCACTAAAATTTGTTTAGAGTCATATTTTACAGGTATTCTAGGTAGTTGGAATGGGAGCTCAAACAAGTGTCTGCTTTTACTCCACCATTTTGGCTACACCCCCCCCCCCCCCACCATCCAAGACAATTTCAAAGGACCTATGATGGAAAATACTTTCCTCTTTCAGAGAGAGAAAGGGGAGAGAGGGAGGGAAGGAGAGAAAGAGAGACAGAGAGAGACAGAGAAAGAGAGATTTGATGAATTCTGAGTGTAAATTGAAGCACATTTTTTAAACTTTATTTTTTCCTGCTTTTCTGCAACATGGCTAATATGGAAATATTTTTTGCATGACTTCACTTGTATAATTGTTATCATATTGTTTGCCTTCTCAGTGAATGAGGAGGTATCTGACAGGGAAAAATTTGCAACTCAATTTTTTTAAATGGTAAAAATAAATTTTAAAATAATATTAAAAAGATCAATACCTCTAAAAATATTTGAAAATCTTCTTTAGTCATGAGAGCACCTACAGAGATGAAAACACAGGGATGTGGAACCTGTGGCCTTGAGACCAAATGTAGCAATCTAGGTCATCAAGTGTGGCCCTTTGACTGAATCCAAACTTCACAGAACAAATTCTCTTAATAAAGGATTTGTTGTGAAAAACTTGAATGAAATCAAAAAGTCACATCAAAGAACCTTGAGTCCACTTGAGGCCACGTGTGGCCTCAGGGTCACAGATTCCCCATCCCTGCCAGACTTAATTCTATCAAGGTTGTCGCTATATAGTATAGTCCACTTGAAGAAAAATTTGACATAGCATATTTTATATAATATATCTAAATAATTAAGATCATATAATAGAGTTCATATTTGCTACAAATAAGACCATTTAGTTTCTTTCAGTGTCTTGGGTTTGTACCATAAAGTCTGTCCTTAATTTGGAAGGACTCTAGTTTACGGGGAAGTTAATTTTCCCCCTTAATTGTATTTAAATGTTTTCAACATTTTCTTGACATATTTTCTTTATTTGTAGATATTTAAAAATAGATTTGATATTTACTGCATGAATTTTCCCACATTTCTAATATGAATATTTATTTCATTAGTTTAGCTAATTGGAAGACTATAACTATTTATCCAAAGGTTGATGCTCTCCTTGAATTTCTTGGATTTTGTTGAGCATTAAATTACCCCCAATGAACCTGTTAAAATTGGAATATTAAGAACCAAAGTTGAGTATGTAAGCAGAAATCTGAGTAAAATATTCTACTAGGCTTTGGTATCTAGATCATAGTTCATAGGACTTAAGGATGGAAGAAACATTAAGGATCTTCTAATCCAACTCCTTGATTTACACATAAACAAACTGTGACCCAAAGAGGTGGGACTTATCTAAGGTCATATAGTTATCAGAATTTGAGCTTCAGATACAGTATTTTCTAGTGCACCACAATGTCACAGTAGGACTAGGTACGCTTTTCTCTTGAACTTCTTGAGGTTTTCCAATTCCTTGGGGATTGACTATAAGAACAGAGGATGATCTGCCTAGACAAAAGAAGATCTGGATCATTAAATATTTGAAAGATTATGAAGGGAAAGAGGCATTTGACATATTACATATAGTTCTAGAGGATTTAACTGGGACTTTTCATGTTCATTCATTCAATGAGATTTGAACACTTACTATGTGCCAAACACTATTCTAGGCACTGGATATACAAAAACAAAACTGCCTTCATGGAACTTACATTATATAGAAGAAAGTAGACCAAAAAAGTAACCCACAAGATATAAACAAAGTAATTGCAAAATAATTTTGGACTGGAAAAAAACAGTAGTCACTGGGGATAGCAGAATAGGTCTATAGGAGGTAAAGCTTAGATATGAGCTTTGGAGGATACTCATTCTACAACGCAGAGGTGAGAAACTAGTATATTCTGTATAAGAGGATAGCCTTTAGACAAAGACATGGAAGGCCATGTATGTGGAAAAATATGAAGACCAGCTTGACTTGAATTTATAGTATATAGGAGAGTAATGTTCAAGATACCTATAAAAGTACGTAGGTACCAAATTGTGAAAGCTTTGCAAAAAAAAAATGTGTATTATATCCTAGCATCATTAGAGAGTGACTGTGTTTTAAGAATATGAATTTGACAGTTGGGTACAGAATGGATTGTAAAAGGGAGAGACTGGAGGCAAGGAGATTACTTTGGAGGCAATTGCAGTAGTCTAAACAAAAACTTAGAACCATGGTAGCTCAAGGCATCTAGGTGCACAGTGGATAGAGTGCTGGACCTGGAGTCAGGAAAATGCAAGTTCAAACGCATCCTCAGACACTTAATAGCTGTGTGTCCCTGGATAAGCTACTTAACCTCTGTTTGCTTTAATCCACTGGAGAAATAAATGGCAAGCTGCTTTAGTATCTTTGACAAGAAAACTCCATGGACAGTATGATCCATGGGGTCATGAAGAGTTGGACACAACTGCATGACTAAACAACAAACTGTCGTCCAAACACCAGTGAATTCACCTTCAGTGTCACACAGAAGGCAAGATCTACACTAATGTTCTTAACTGGGGGACATAGGTGAGAATCCCAGGCTACACTTCTAGCTCTTCTACTGTGAAAACCTTGCCCTTTGATTCATTCAGGAAAGCTAAAAGAGCATTTCAGTCATAGTTATATTAGAGAACCAAGTAAAAAAAATAAACATTTCCTATTGGGTTTGGGGTATTTGTAATTATTCAGGTTGCTTGTTTACAATGTGAAGGGATTTTTCATGAACTTTTATGTGCGTGAACTGCACAGCATTCTTTCAGTCCTTTACAAAGCTTCTTTTTATGTTAAAGTTCAGGAAAGCCAGCCTAGATGAAGCATCACAGATGCTGAGGACAGGAGGAAGTATGTGCCAAGCAAGTCAACCACTGTCATCAGGTGGGCACAAGATTCCCTCAAACCCTAATAGAAATAGTGTAGCACCCTGAGTGTAAGAACCTTGGGAAAATTAGTGGTGCCCCTCCAGCTACTGGCACTGTCTTCTTCCAGTCTAAACCCCAGGGTCACAAACATGATCAATCACTATAGAGAAAAGAGCCATCTCCCTTGCCATCACCAACATCAACTATGACAGACTGACTCATAGACTAAGAGCCCTAGGAGTAAAAATATCTCCTATATCACTTTCCTGCAATCAGAACAGTCATCATCTGGAGAAGAAACCCTTGTGGAAAGGAATAGTAACTGTTTCTGCAGATACTCCTCAGCCTACAACAACATACATACTATTGAAGACCTGAAAAAGAAAGTTCTTGCTTCTAAAGTTCTTGAGATTGTCAAATATTTCAGCATCATAAATGATGTGATTTTTGATCATATGTAAAATAACATTTTTACTAACAAAGTAAGTGACATTAAGTAAGATGAATAACCATGTGCTTTGCTGATGCTCTGTAAAGAGCATGGGACCTTTCATTTGACTTATAGCTAAAACTTTATTTTATTTATTGTTTTCCCCATTAGAATATTATTTTCTTAACAAAAGGGACTCTTTTGCTTTTCTATCTTTAACACATAGTACAATACTTTGTAGGTAGTGTGTGCTCAATGTGTTTTTTCCCCATTTATTGGTTGGCAGCTTATTTTTTTTTGAGGGGGGAAGGCAAGGAATTGGGTTAAGTGACTTGCCCAAGGTCACACAGGTAGTAAGTATCAAGTGTCTGAGGCTGGATTTGAGCTCAGGTCTTCCTGACTGTAGGGTCCATGCTCTATTCACTGCTCCACCTAGCTGCCCCCAAACTGCTCTGGTCTTAAATAGAGTGCCTTCTGGTATATTATCATGTCTTCAAAAACACTACTTCCATGCTATATCATCTGCCCGGTTTCTGGAGCCTTAAATAAATCAAATTATAGATTTAGATAGGATGGCAAGTTCATGTTGTATGAGGATCCCTTAAATGAACCAGGGATGTTTAGCCTGGATGGGATCTAGCCAGAAGTGGTGCTAAAGAGGACCGCCAGGCCCCCTGCCCTTTGCCTCCAGGCCCCATGAGGATACTATGAGGGTTTTCTCACCTCAACCTCCTTACCTAGTTCAATTTTTCCTTCTTAGCTTTACATCTTCCCCTCCCTTATCTTCACCGGTGCTAGAAGGAACCCTGAATCTCAGCTCTACTGTGAGTCGGCTTCATACAGGTTCTTGAGAGTTGGTTGTTAAAATTTCAGTCTGAGCATTTACACCTTGCATGTCTGCAAAAGCTATGAATCATGAATTAATTTATCATTTTGTTGATTTGTTGACTTAATAAAAGTTAATATTGTAATTTAACTTAAAAATGTATCCTCTAGAAAGACATTTGTTAAATATTTATCTGGATACCCCTGGATCTATTTCCTCCTTAATGGTACACTCCTCCAGAGCTCCTGCCCTTCAGGGCAGACTCACTAATGCATCCCAAGGACTCTTGGACCTTGCCATCCACCTTGCTGTTGCACCCCTAGGAATTTGGGCCTTTCCATCAGCTCTACAGATGAACTCTTCCATATGTGCCATCTTGACCCATCAGAATATGAGCTTGTTAAGAGCAAGGTTTTGTCTTTGTGTCCCCAGTACTATACACAGTGCTTGGAATAAAGTAAGTGCTTAATAAATGCTTTCTTATGCATCATTTATTCCAGCAGGAGCTAGTGGGGAATGGTTTCTCTCTTCAAATATATGAACTGCTCTCGTGTCAGAGGACTGTTTAGACTTGTTATGTTTCGCCCCAACAAGCAGCAACAGAAATATGGAGTGGAAGTTTCAAAGAGGCTAATTTTGGCTTTATGTCAGGGAGGAAATCTCCTTAATAATAAAAGCTATTGGGAGAAGTAGTTGATTCCTCTTCTTGGAAGTCTTTAAGCAGAAGCTACTTGGGTATGTACTAGTGGAAATTTTCTCCATGTATAGAATAGACCAAATGGCTACTGACATCCCTTCCAATTCTCAAATTCTGTGATTCTGCGATACTTCAATCTCCTTCTTCTGTAGATGAGGAAGTTGAGGTTGAGAGATTTTGCAACTTATTTAAGGTCATGAGATAGTAGGGAGATCTCCACTAAGTTCTTTCATGCTAACATATTTGCAGTCTTCCTCCAGTCATTCTCTCCTAGCTTCTTCAACTTCCTGAATTGAATTCCATAAATTGCCAAGGAGGAACTCTATGTAAACCCCCCACTCACTTCTCATGATTAGTGAGATGAATACTGTCTAAGATGAGGAGAGGGTGCTACATGTATTATGACAAGCTAAGGCACTTTCTTTGAGACCAACAAAATCTCATTCTCAGCATGCCTTCCTCCTGGCCAGAGAGAAGTACCAGCTTCAGAGGGATGGCATAATTTTTCATTCTTGTGTTCCTATCACTTAATATTGTGTTTAAATTGTAGGTGCTTAGTAAATGTTTATTGATTAGATTTTCTTTTTACTCCCTTCAGGCTGTCCATGGAATCATCCTTCTGATGCTGCTATGAGAAGAGTATGAGGTCAGATATGAGGTGGTAAAACTTTCTATATGTCACAAAATTATGTTTGATAATTTCATTGTATTATAGGATTTTCATTTGGAAGGGGCCTTAGAGATCTAGTGAAGTCCAACCTCCTAATTTAATAGATGAAGAATAGCAAATGAAGAGAGAAGCAACTTACCTAAAAATCACTTAAGCAGCAGAACTGAAATTAGAACCTAGGTCTTCTCACTTCAAATCCAGTTCTCTGCAAATCTAGAAATGGTCTATAATTTTGGATCTTATCTTTGCATTTTTTAGGCTACCTTTTTTTAAACTTCCCAAAGCATTTATTAAGCTATTAAATGAGTGAGCTATGACTTAGTACTTGTTTGATAATGATAGAATTGGTAGATAAGGCTGGAGAGGGGAGAAGCTAAAGGGCTGATTAGTTCTTGAATGGGGAAATTGTATTAGAAATTGTCAAGTCTGCTGTAAGATTACAGCAAGACTGCTGGGCCTATGAGCATTCAAGTCACATTGAAACCTTTGACAGTAACTCTAATGTCAAATTCAGATCCTTTCCCTGGCAGGTCTCTGGCCTGCTAAAGTTCAGAGCTTAACATCCAGGAAGTTAACAATGATCAGACCCCTATGTTTACAGGGTATGATTTGTATTTATAACAAATCATTTATTTGGCTAAGGAGTCCCCAGTCACACAATTAATTAAATTGCAGATTGTTGCACAAAACACTTATAAGCCAATCAGATGTCTTCTTTCAAAATGCTCAGCTGGTGAAGAAATTGCTTTTAATTTGTGTTATTATTTATTACCCTAGAAAATGAGTGACTAATACCATGTGACAAGCAGATGTGTTAACTTCCTGAGTGACTTAGCCCTGGCCTGGCCCTAGCTTCTTTAGGCCTAGGCCTCAGGAGCTATCACAAATCACAGGCCAGGACAGAGAAGTACATGGGGTTGTTGGGGAAAAGAGTTTATTATTTTGTGCATTTCCTCACTATAGTAGATGTAAAGTTAGGGCCTCATGTGAGTTCCTTAACTCTTGCCCAATTTCAACCATTTTCTGCTGAGACTTGGCTTTGGCTATTAAACAGAAGAGAAATGGGAAAAGGGAGGAGAAGGAAGCAGAAGAAAACCAGAAGAAGGTGGATGCTGCACAACAGAGCTATGAGGCCCAGATTTGGAGCAAGGCAGTAAAGAGTTGGAGAAAGAGAGAGACAGATGGACAGACACAAATAGACAGAGACAGAGAGATAGAAGAAGAGGAAGGAGAGGGACCAAGAGAGAGATATGAAGAGACAGACAGACAGACACAGAAGGACACAAAGAGACAAACATGGACAGAGACACAGAGAAAGAGATATAGACAGAGAGAGATACAGAGGACAGACACATGGTTAGGAGTGGCACTCTGCTAAAGTTCAGCTATCTCTTTAGAGAAGAACAGAGTTTCATGAAGTCAGATGTCAAAGGACAAGGCTTTAGGGCTGATTGTTCAAGGGGACTTCAAATACATGGAAAAATAATTTTGTTACATGCAATTTACATGTACTTTCAATATAGTTGTACAATTTGGTGGCCTTAAAATATCTTTCTTGCTTCAGTAGTTGTGAGTTATGGGGGTGGGGAACCTGCGGCCTGGAGGCCACACATGTCCTTCTAGGTCCTTGGGTATGGCTTTTCGATTGAGTCCAAGTTTTACAGAACAAAAAACTTAGTCTTTGTCAAAAGACTGCACCTGAGGACCTAGAAAGCCACATGTGACTTTGAGGCCTCAGGTTCCCCACCCCTGGTAGGACAATGAAGTACTGATTTCTTTTCTCTGCTTCTCCATATTCCTATCATTCCTATCATTCATTTCTTGACCACTGTAAAAAGTATGAATAACCATTCAACTAAGTACCTTCTTAGAATGACACATTTCCTTTCGGGAAAGTCTGTGCTTAATTTTTTTACTACCTAAGTAATAAATCCCCAGATAAGGACCCTGAGACCTAGAGAGAGGAACTGATTTGCCTAAGGTCATATACATATAGAATCCCAGAGGCACAATTTAAACCCAGGAATTCTGACCCTAGATATACTTTCCAATAAAAGACCTTGACTCTCACTTTTTTCATTCTTTACTAAATGTATCCCAGCTTAGTCTTTTCTATGCTTCTTGATAGGCCCTTGAAATAAGAAAGGTATATATGACACTGCCATGAAGGAACGCAGGACGTTCTTTTTTGTCTTTTTAAAAATTACATTAATACATTTTTACAGAAAAAAAAACAAATATTCCCATAGCATAGTACAATAAAAAAGATGTTTGTACATGAAACTAAATCTATTATGCCCAACTTGCTATTCCTTTCAAACAGACAACAAAATTATCACATACATTTCTTTTTTTCTCCTTTTTTGTCTAGCCTTCCCACCCTGCCCTAGAGATGGCTACCATTAGACTTAAATATATATGTGTGTGTGAATACATACATATATATGTATATACACATATGTATACACACATATATAATCATTCCATATATACTTCTATTTTTCAGCTCATTCTCTGGATACAGAGAGTATTTTTCTTCATATGGCCTTTATAGTTAATCTAAGTATCTATAACAGTCAAAACAACTTATGTACTCAAAGTCATTTTTAAAACAATATTGCTGTTAATGTGTACAATGTTCTCTTGGTTCTGTTCATTTTGCTCTTCATTATTTCATGCAAGTCTTTCCATGTTTTTCTAAGATCATACATATACACATACACATACATATACATATACACATACGTTTATATATATGGGCAGAATTGGGAGCAATAAATAGAAGCTTCTCTGTAACTGATTTAGTCTTGATATAGAAAAAAAAAATTGTGTGATAATTAGAACTGTCCGAAAGGGGAACAGACAATCTTGGGAGACAGTGGGTTTTCCCTCACTTGATGTATTCAAGTGATGGATTTATGATTACCTACTGAGAAGTTGTGAAAAAGATCCTTGATTAGAATTAGTTGGATTAAATGGTTGCAAAGATCACTCCCACATCTGAGAGTCTGTGATTCCCTGATTGCATGTTTGGTTCATGAATTGTTGTGGCCAAAATTTCAAGGTGAAAAATTGTCATGTGAGGAGTCTTCCCGACCGAGATTTGTCTAGTCCTTATTTGACAAAGATAAGCCATCAGCTGGCCCGTACTTGAAGTCTTTCTAGAACTTGTTTGCTTGGCATAGCACTTGAAAATTGCTCATTCCGTAATCAGTCATTATAATAACAATGTTAATTAGCAACAATTATAACAAAAACATTTATGTAGCACTTACTATGGGCCAGGCATTGTGCTAAGCACTTTAACTATAAAGAGTACCTCTTATGATCCTTCTAACTATTCTGAAAGATAGGTACTATTAACTCCATTTTAGAGTTGAGGAAACAGAGGCAAAGTTTAAGTGACTTACCCAAGGTCACATAGCAAATGTCTGAAGCCAGATATGAACCCAGGTCTTCCTGACTTTAGATTCAGGTCTCTATCCACTATGTTACCTAGCTGCCATCAGAATGGAACTTTAGGGTAAAGAAAGCCCAATTTAGACCTGAATTATAATAAATATCCAAGTAAGAAATCAACAACTTTAGTTGGATGTCATGCCTGAAAATTTATTTATTTATTTATTTATTTGTTCGTTCCTTCATTCCTTTGTTTGTTTGTTTGCCTTTTGGAGGGCAATTGGGGTTAAGTAACTTGCCCAAGGTTACACGGCTAGTTTTTTTTGTGTGTGTGTGTGTGTGGGTGTTAAGTATCTGAGGCTGGAACTGAACTAGGATCCTCCTGACTCCAGGGCCAGCGCTTTACTCATTGTGCCACCTAGCCACCCCCCTTCCCATGTCTGAAAATTTAGTCTTCTTATCTACTGTATTCTAAAATAATTTTTATAAAAGCAATTATCAATGCTTTGTTCCATTATGATAAGTCCGTCAGGCTATGAAAATTGTTTTCCTCCATGAAAGTTTAAACTTAAAGTACAAAAAAAGATGTTAGACTAGAAACACCAAGAACAGAAAGAACTAACTTTGCTTAGACATCTCAGTGTCTTTTAAAAAAATAATGAACTCACCTATATCTCTACTTTTAAATAATAAAACAAAACAAACCTTTGGGGCTATACTATAAAATAGAGATGAAGTAGGAAAAGGGCAGGGTTAGACACAGGCCAGGAAATTGCTTCTTATTTTATTTTATGAATAACTTATTACATTATAATAATTGATATGCCTAGGCACAGTTTAGTAGATAATCCAGATGCTGGGGGAAAAACAAAACAAAACAAACAAAAACCCACCATTCTGGATTTTTAATACAAATAACTTGATCACTTCAGAGCACTTTATTATAGTAACATATGTTCCTGTGATGTGTCTATATACATTGTCTCTTGCTTTTCGTAACCACACTATGTGGGACAAAATGAAAGCATCTGTCTCCATTTATAAGAAAATATTATCTGAGAAGTTATGTGACTTACCCTCAGAGTCACATGGCTCCTAATAAATGATGAAATCCAGACTCAAACACAGGTCTCTATGCTAAGCCCAGAGGTCTGTTGTTGTTTTTTTTTCCCCACCAGTATATGATTACAAACTTTTAAAGAAAAAATTTATTTGGTTTTTAATTTAGGAAATAAATTAAGCACTTCAATAACATATTGTAATAAAGAAACATGGTTGCCCATGAAACTGCACCTCTATTATCTACAATTGACAATTCCTTTTGGATATATAAAAATGTTATCATGTAAATTTGTTTTTTTTTTCCTTTTATTCTCTCCTCACCATCCACTACAGATGGCTACCATTAGAGACAAATATGTATATGCATGCAAAATCATTCTATGTATACATCTTATACATATACATATCTGTTCTTTCTCTGGATACAGATAGCCTCTTCATATGTCTTTTGCAGTTAATTTGAGTATTTATAATAATCAAATGACATTCACTTAAAGTTGCTCTTAAAACAATATTGCTACACAAAATTCTCTTGGTTCTGATCATTTTGTTCTTCATTATTTTGTGTAAATCTTTCCATGTTTTTCTAAGATCATGGGCTCATCATTTTTTATAGGACAGTAGTATTCCATCACAATCATAGAGCACAACTTGTTCAGCCATTCCCCAATTCACAGGCATCCCTACAATTTCTAGTTCTTTGACATTACAAAGAGAGCTGCTATAAATATTTTAGAACATGACAGTTCTTTTCCCTTCCTCCTAATAATCTTTGGAAATAGACCTAGTAATGGTATTGCTGGGTCAAAAGGGATAGGCAGTTTTAATACTTCTTTGGGCATAATTCCAGATTGCTCTTCAAAATGGTTGGATCAGTTCACAATTCAACCAATAATGAATTAGTATAACAATTTTTTCACATCCCCTCCAATCATTTGTCACTTTCACTTTCTATTATTTTAGCCAATCTGTGAGGTGTAGAATGACATCTCAAGGTTGTTTTAATTTGCATTCCTTGAACCAATAATAATTTGGAGCATTTTATATGATTATAAATTTTGAGTTCTTCATTAGGCTTTAACCATTCATCAGTCGGGGAATGACTCATATTCTTAGAGATTTTATAAAATTTTTTATATATTTGAGATAGGAAAACTTTATCTGAGAAACTGTTTGTACATTTCCCCCTAATTTTATACTTTCCTTCTGATCTTGGTGGCATTTGTGTTATTTATACAAAACATATTTAATTTAATGTCTTCAAAATTATTCATTTTACACATCACTCTGCTCTCTATATATTCTTTATTCATAAATTGTTTGCCTATCCCTAAGCTTGATAAATAATAATTCCAAGTTCTTCCCATTTTCTTGTAATATCTCTCTTGATATCTGGATTTTTTATTCATTTTGACCTTAGCTTGGTGAACGGTGTAAGGTATAGGTCTATACCCAATTTCTACCATATTGCTTTCCAATGTTCCTAACAATTTTTTAAACCAAATAATGAATTCTTATCCCAAAATCTTAAGTCACTACACTTGTCAAATACAAAGTTACTATAATAATTTACTTCTGTATATCATATGTCTACACAGTTCCATTGCTTTACCTTTCTATTTCTTAGCCAGTACCACATAACTTTGATAATTATTGCCTTATGATATAGTTTAAAATCTGATGTTGTGAAGCCTCCTTCCTTTACATTTTTCATTGGTTCTTGTGAAATTCTTAACTTTTTGTTCTTACAAATGAATTTTTTATTTTTTTCTAGTTCAGTAAATTTTTTTTTTGGTAATTTAATTGAGATGGTGTTTAACGTATAAATTCGATTAGGTAAAATTGTTGTTTTTTTTTATATTGGCCCTGCATACTCATGGAAAATTACTATTTCTCCAATTATTTAAATCTTATTTTATTTGTATGAAAAGTTTACATATATATATATAGTTTCTGGATTTGCTTTGGCAGGTGTACTCCCAAAGTTTTTCATATTGTCTAGAGTTATTTTAAATGAGGCATCTTCTACCATCTCCTCTTGCAGGGTTTTTTGTGAAATATAGGAATGCTTATGATGTTCGTGGATTTATTTTATATTCTGTTACTTTGCTAAAATTATTCATTGTTTCAATTAACTTTTTAGTTGAGTCTTTGAGATTTTCCAAACATATCATCGTATCATCTGCAAAAAAAAGACAGTTTAATCACATCATTCCCTATTCTGAGTTCTTCTATCTTTTTTCTTCTCGTTATTATTTCTAGGATTTCCAGTACAATATTGAAAAATATTGGTGACAGTGGACATCTTTGTTTCATGCCTGACACACCTAAGAAAGCTTCTAGCTCTTCCCTATCATAAATAATGTTTGCTGACTGCTTTAGATGATTTTAAAATATATTTTATTTTAATTTGTCCCTCTTCAGTTTAATTAGGACTTAAGAGAACAAGTGCCTACTATGTGTCAGGCACTGTGCTGGGGATACAAAGAAATGTTCCCTTTGTTCACAAGGAGTTCAGAGTCTAATAGGCAAACAACATGCAAACAACTATGTACAAATAAATTATAAACAGGATAAATTAGAGATAACCTGAAGAAGGAAGCAGTAACATTAAGGGGGATCAGGAAAGACTTTTTATCAAAGGAAATATTTAACTGGGACTTGAGAGAAATCAATGAAGCCAGATAGAAATGATGAGGGAGAATACTTCAGGCATGAGGGACAGCCAGTGCAATTGCCTGGAGTTAGGTGACAGAGTGTGTTGTCTGAGAATAACAAGGAGGTCAGGATTGCTGAATAGAATGCGAGAGGAGTGTATATAAATACCAGAAAGGTAGAAGAGGGCCAGGTTATGAAAGACTTGGAATGCCAAACAGGATTTTATTTCATCCTCCAAATGATAGGGAGACAGTAGAATTTATTGAATAGGTAAGGCGACATGGTCAGACCCAGACTTGAGGAAGTTTAACTTTATAGTCCAGTTAGGATGTGGCAGCTTGCAGGGAAGCATTATTATCTTAATTTTAGAGACAAAGAAAATGAGATACTGAGAAAGTAAGTTTATGGTAGATAATGTGGTTTCCCTTTATTCCAATTTTTGTGCCTACTCATCTAAAATTCTAAGAAAACCTAACTGCTTGGTAATTTGGTTGTGATTATACTTCACCACGGACAACATTAAGAGAGGACCTGAGAGATTAGTATCATGGACATTTATAGCTAGAATGAAGATACATTTGAGCCACGAATTTAAATATGTCAGTAATGGTTTTAGGATTGCAAAGTACATTCTGTGCACTATCTTATCAGATCCTCATTGGCTGTCTTGTGAGATAGCTAACTACAGGTATAACTATCCCCATTAAACAGATGATGAAACTGAGCCTGGGGAGTTAATAGACTTGTCCATGGTCACACAATGCTGACTGGATAATGGTCTATAACTTATATAATGCTCTATAAACTTAGAGGTTTGACTAGGTCACCAAGAGGTTCAGTGACCTATTCAGGATCCCATAGCCAGTATGTATCAAAGGTGAGTCTTGAACCCATGTCCATGAAGACCTGTTATGCTGCCTTTCAGTGACACTTAAGTACATTTACCAAAAAATCAATTTTATTCTAGAGCTAAGGTGTCAAACATACCTCTGCAAGCACTGAAAGATTTCTGAATGTACAATAACTTGATTAAATTGCAATTGGGAAATATTTAACAAAAAAAAATTAAAACACGATATAATGTAGATAATGTTAACATGTAGTATTCAAAATCTCGCAGCAGGGATCCTTTTTTGTGGTTTAGCAACCCATTTCTATTTTGATTTGATACCTCTGTTATAGGATATTATGAATAATATAAAAAGAAATTTAAAAACATCTTTATAGATAATGCTTATATATTTATTTTGCCTATGCCTATGATTTCATTCATGGAGGGAATCCAGGGTATGGCATTTCCTATTAGTGCAAATTAGCAGTTTATCTATTATTTAAAGCCCTTGAGGGTTGTCTGGGGGCACTGAGTTTAAATTATTATCCTTGGTCACACAGCTATGTGTTAGAGGTAGCTTTTAAATCCTTGGTTTTACTGACCCCGAGCCTGGCTTTCTATCCACTACACTCCTTTATCTCCTTTACAACAATAATGAAATGAAAATACTCTTTATAGAACACAAATTAAAGGTACAAATTCATGATCTAAGTCATGGTATTCTGAATAATGATTGGGTCAAAGAAGCCAAGTTATTTTATTATGTAAAAGAGAATAACGGTGAGACAAATAGCAGAATTTGAAAGGTGAATTTGAAATAACCACAATAAGAAATTATATCTCTCTAAAAGAAGATATTAATAAAATTGAAAAAGTGAATAAGAAAATGAATATGAAGTTTTAAAAAAAAGCCTTGACAATAAGTAAACAGTCTTAAAGCAAGCACACAATATAATCTTGAAAATTAGAAAGCTGAGAAATTAAAAAAAGACCCTTGAAATGATACAACTAAGACATTTTTATTTTATTCTTAAAACTTTTCATTTACTTTTTATATTAATAAACATGAATATCCTAATACATAATTATTATTTATATATAATAATTATAATAATAATAAGACTGTATTTTTATTAGGTACAGTTTTTTAGGTGCATGTTAAATTGAGCATGATAGCAACAAAATTCTCCTGCTTGTCCAAGTCATTCTCTGAATTTCATTCTGTTTTATTTTATTGACTATATTCTTTATTTTCTTTTAATTTTTTTGATACACCATTATCAATACCCATTAACTTTCCCAAACACCCTCCCCACGCCCCATGGAAACTATTTCTTATAACAAAGAAGACTCAAATAAATCAACACATTTACCATATATGAAAATGTATAGTCCATGCTGCACTCCTACTCTCTATGACTCTTGAGCAATGTAGAAAGCATGCTACATTTCCAATCTTCTGATTGGTCATTACATTTATCAGACTTCTTAAGTCTTAATTTTTTTCCCCTGTACATTGTTCTAAACATCTTATACATTGCTCTTTTGGTTTTGCTCACTTCAGTTTCCATAAATTCATATGTGTGTACCCAAGTTTTTCCAAACCCATAAGAGCTGGTTAGAAACTAACAAAACTAATGAATTCAATTAACTAACTTGACTGAAAAAGCTGGAGGAAAATCAAATTAGCAACCTAAAAAAGAATAAATTCACCTTGAATAGAGAAAAAAATAGCCTGAATCATCAGAAACTGTTATGCAAAATCATATGAAAACTGAAACTGAAAGCAAATTTGAATTTGAGAGCAGACGAATATCTACAAAAAAATATGTTAAGATACCCCTGTGAATCTGTAGTCTTATCTATGTGGATTCTCCTCCTGATATAGATGACAACCCATCAACTTTGGCCCATCCTGTGTATCTCCTTTCCATGTCCTTCTATAAATAAATCACTCTTAAATACACCCAGTATGCTAGAAGACTTTCTAAAGTTATTTTGACTTCATGATAATATCATGAGATAATACCACCAGTCATTCCTTCTTCTTCTTCTTCCTCCTCCTCTTCTTCTACTTCTTTTGCTTCTTCTTCTTCTTTCAATTTTATAGGTGCTCTTGGTTTTTACATAAAAATAATTTCTGGATATATTCTAAGACCACTACCATCCACAACACCCCCCTCCCCAGCCTTCCCTTGTAGTAAGGAAAAAAATAATTAAGCAAAAATAGCAATAACAGAGTCTGCATCTGAGATCTTATTTATGGCATTCTCCACTCATAGTCTAACACCTCTCCAAGTACAGGAAAGAGGTATATTTGTTTCTTTTGCTCCTGAGGCTTTTATAGATCACTATAGTTATAAAGCATTTTGTTTTATTATAGTAATCTTTTCATTTATATTATAGGTGGCATTGTTCATATTGTTTTTTAGTTCTGATCATTTTACCCTGTATCAGTTTGTACAATTCTTCCCCTGTTTATTTACAAATTCCTCATATTTGTCTTTTCTAATTGCACAATAATATTCCATTCTATGGAATATTTTTTTTCAGTCAACTACATTCAATAGACTATCTTTCCAGGGTTAAGTTATTTGTAATTATCCTTAAAAATGGCCAAAATGTTCATTTCCTTTAATTTGGAGATCACACTCTTAAGTTTATATGCCAAAGAGGCAAAAGAAAAATCTCCATAGTGGAAATGGACACGAATACATGGGGCTGCATGTTGTTCACCAATAAATAAGTTGCAAATAATATGAACAGGTTTTAGGAGAAAAAAATTTGAATGAACAACAATCAGTTAAAAGTTTCACTTGAAACCAATGGAGCAGGGCCAGCTGTGAGAAATCAGGCTCTTGTCCTCAAGAAAAAAAATCCTTGTTAATTATCTCCTAATAAAATATAGAGGGCATGTCTCTGTCCACAGGTAGGGAACATGATGACTTATTATTTATTTTATATGATTAGAATTGGTAGTGAGACTAGAAAAGAGGTAGTAGATCAGTTTCTAATCCTGGCTACTCTTTTGGTCTTCTCTGTTGTAAATCTGGAAAAATCCCAGTATAGTCTTCCATATCCATTGAGTAATTTAACTGACAATCCTATTCAAATTTCTCATCACAGTGATATTGAGGTAAACATGAATCCTTGAAGGCTATGCCAGTAGGATGTAAATTCTGGAAGGCTATATCAATCTTGAAAGGTTTCTGGTCCAAGCTTAAGGATAAAATTTATTTTTCTTTTCCAAGGGCCGCCCTAGTTTAGTGGAGCTCACCAAGGCTGCCCTAAGAAGATGAATGCTTCCAAACTCTTGAAGTCCATCTACCTTAGCATAGTAGGGCTATGATCAAAACCAGCAGAAGGGGTACCCACATTGATGAAATCATAAATGTTGTGTTTGTGTATGTTTTTATGTATATATGCATGCATACATGCATATGCAAGAAAAGTGCTTTGAAATTCATATTTAAAAGTCTTATTATACAGAGGAATAACTGTCGGAACATAGAAGTAAAAATTTTCTTTTTAATTCCTTGTCCATTTTATATATTTATTTTTTTCTACCAATGAGTGCTGCATATCTCTTTTTTAAGGAATAAATTTGAAGTTAGGGCAGCTAGGTGGCACAGAGGATTAAGGACCAGGCCTGGAGTTAGGGAAACCTGAGTTCAAATCTGGTCTCAAATACTTGTTAGTTGTGTGATCCTGGGCAAGTCACTTGATCCTGTTTGTCTTAGTTTCTTCATTTGTAAAAATGAGCTGGAGAAGGAATGGCGAAACACTCCAGTATCTTTGCAAAGAAAACTCCAAGTGCATCCACAAAGAGTCCAACACAACTCAGCAATGAAAGCAGCAACAATGACAGCAACAACAACCTTTTTCAAGGCAGCTGGTTGGTTCATTGGATAGAAACTGGCCCTGGAGTCAGGAAGACCGAAGTTCAAAACCACTTACTAGCTATGTGACCCTAGGCAAATCACTTAACCTATGTTTACTTTAATCCAGTGGAGAAGGGAATGGCAAAACACTCCAGTATCTTTGCCAAGAAAGGTCCATACAGGGTCACAAGAAGTCCAACACAATGAAAGAACAGCAACAAAATTGGAAGTGATTAACCCAATTCCCTGGTCAGTAAGTAAGGACTAGAGAAAGGGCCAGTCCTCTTTATAGACAAACCTCTTAATCTTTGGTAGGAACAGGATACTAAGACATTACCCAGGCTAGGTTAATTTTTCCTTAAAACGTGTTGATACTGTCCTTGAGATTTAAGTGACCCAGGGGACTAAAGTTGAAATCAATGATGTAGCTTGCTAGGGTCCTAAGTGCAGAAAGCTAGCACACAAAAGCCTGGAGCTCATCTCTCAGGCTTCTCACCAGGCCAGGTGCAGTGGAGAAGCTGTCCAAGTGATCAATGGCTATAACTTTGCTGAGTACTCTGCCTGTTACAGCTAAGTAAACCTCATTTTGTTAACTATGAAAGATGATTTCTAAGTAACTTATTTCTTTCAGATCCAAACCTGAAGGACCAGACCAGCTTGAATCAGGCCTAGTCTCCAAAGCACCCTCTAAACCTCTAAACCACAGAATAGGCAACAGCAACCAATTCTTTTTGTGCTCCAACTTCTGTACTAACAGCTATATCCTAATTCCCACCAGGAATAAAAGTGTGAAGAAAAAACAAAATAGAAAAGTCAGAGATTTTGGGGACAGCTAGGATCATGAAATATTACATTCCTAGAGGTGCATCTATCCATTATTTGGCTTCAATCTATCCTCTCACGCTTATTTTTCAGTATTCTCCTTTGTGCACTTTTGCATTTCTACAAGTGGTTTCCTTGTCTCACTCTATCTTTTCCTCCCTCCCTCCCTTCCTCCTTCCTTCCCTCCTTCTATCTATCTATCTATCTATCTATCTATCTATCTATCTATCTATCT
>NW_027185764.1:53893117-53906711 GCF_028583685.1 Petaurus breviceps papuanus | reverse complement strand
TCTATCTATCTATCTATCTATCTATCTATCTATCTATCTATCTATCTATCTATTTATCTATCTAATCTATCTTTCTATCTACCATCTATCTATTTCTCTATCTCTAAGGATATATATATCCATATATATATCCATATATATATATATATATATGGAGAGAGACAGAGACAGAGACAGAAAGACAGACAGAAAGAGACAGAGAAAGAGAGATACCATCCCCCAGGTATGGAGTTTAATTTCTCTCTCTTCTTGTTAAAATCTTTTTCTTCATTTAAGGCCCAGCTCTAACATCCTTCTTCATGAAACCTCCCCTCATTCCCCCCTGCCCCCATTCAAGTCTTCTCTCCTTCCTCAGATTTCACAAAGCTCTTCTCCCGTATCACCTTCTACTTTGGCCAGGAGGAGACTATAGCTCCTTGGGGCCAAGAGCTGTACTACTTTTCAACTTTGTAGACCCAAGTTTTTGTGTTTTGCCCATAACATATGCTTAATGAATTTTTATAGAATTGAATTGCATTGTTTAATTTAAACTGCAATTTGCTCCAGTGGTAGTCTCAACTGGTGTGACTCTTCTCCCCTCTTCTTGTCCCAGGTCATATTCTTTTTTGTTCTTTCTTTCTTTTCCCTTTCATCTGTCCTTTTCCTAATAGCTTTTATGTTGGTGGCATTCAAAGATGCACATTTTGTAAAGATCCTTTGGACAATTTTTAGGCTTATTTCCTAGGTCCTTGAGCAAAAGTTGTTATATCAACCCCCTGTGATAAGAGAATAAATAAAAGGATAAAGAGGAATGGTTCAGGCAGGTGAAAATGTCACCAGTCTGATTGTGGTACTTTAAGAAAACCTCAATGTAAATCACCTGGGTTGAGAAGAGGCTGCAAAAGTGAAGCCCATGTCCCAGGAGGAGGAGCCAGGAGGGAAGGGAGGAAGTGCAGTCATTATGGGATTGGCTCTTTGTTTTGCTCCCCTGGAACAATGGACAACAAAATGATTTGTGCCATGCTTTAAAGCTCAATACCAGAATGCAGCCTGGATCCTGGTTTCTTTAAACGATGCTCCCTGCAATTTGTCAGAGATTAAATTATATGAAGAAGATATTCCTCTCGAGAGCTAGAGTATTATTATATTCCCTGTCATTCTGGGTTCTTGGAGTCAAAGCACCTGCCTTGCTTCATTTATTTTGCTACACCTACTCCCTATTACAGCAGGGTCTTGTCTTGTGATTTTTATATCTTTTTTTTTTAAAGCAATCGGGGTTTAGTAACTTGCTCAAGGTTACACGGCCAGTTATTTCTGGGTGTGGTGCTAAGTATCTGAGCCCAGATTTGATTCCTCAGGTCATCGTGACACTAGAGCCGGTGCTCTTACTCGCTGAGCCACCTGGCCACCCCTGTGATTTTTATATCTTACACAAAAAGTGAAAAGATCCAACAGCTATTAGATTCTTAATCTTTAGGTATGAACACAGCGTTTATTTCCATGATAGAGCAATTTGTAGAAGCACATGAAAAATCTGAAGGTCCTCACTTTTCTTCTGTCTAAAGATATTTGATTTTTTTTTAAAGGAAAAGAAAAATTAGGAGTAGAGTCTGGCAGAAAATAACTTTTGTGAATTTCAGATTCACAGGGGAGTTTGTCAGTAATTGTATTTGTTGCAAGAAGCAAAAGCAAATAAAATAATAAGCTATTGCCCTAGAAAACACCTACTCCTATTGCCTTCCTGTAGCAGCAGAGAAAACTACTGTTACCCTATGAGGCAAGATATTGTTTACTGAAAATATTTTGGAAGTGAATTTTTAATATATGTTTGGGGAATTCATTTTTTATTTTATTTTGTTTTCATTTAAGAGGCAATTGGGGTTATTTGCCCAGGGTCACACAGCTAGTAAGTGTCTGAGGTCAGATTTGAACTCAGCTCCTTCTGAAGCCAGTGCCAATGCTCCAACAACTGTGGCACCTAGCGGCTCTGTTTGGGGAATTTTGATACCTTAAATAAAATTAAAGTCAGCATTCAAATCTTTGGGGAAACAGTGAAGCCTGCTGAACATCAATTTCTTAGAATCAGAGAGGGCAGATGCTTCCAGTGGCATACAAGATCAATATGCTAGGTTCTGTATGAAGGGGAGAACAGAAACAACTTTCTAGACAAGGATGGCCATGATGCCACCCTTTTCTCCCTTATGTTGGCTTTTGCAAGGGCCTGAATTACTTCATATTTCTTGTTCTCTACTTTGCATTCATAGACAGATCCTTTTTCTGAGCTTACCCAGGGAATAAACATATACCTTTTATCTTCATCAATTTGAAGCAGCTTAAAAGGTTTGTTGAAGTATTTAGACACAATTCTACCCCTGACAGTGGTTCTCTGCTGGACTCATACAGTTGCATTTATGCATAATGTGGTACTATCAGCTACAGTAAAATAATAAATCTGACACCAGATGTGATGGGAAATAATGTCATTTTCTCTCAGCTATAGTGCTACAAATGGAGATTCAAAAGGAGAATGTGAGAAGTGGATAACTTGGAAAATACCATTATCTTCATTAAATAATATTATATTATTCCTTCTGAGTAAACTTAGATCACCCAAAGAAGGAATGCAGTCTGAAAAGGTATCAGCAGTTAAATTCACGCTATATCTTAGCATGGCAAAGGAATGTTTCTTTAGGAAAGTGGTTATTAGTGTCAACTGATCTACAATGTGGGTAAATTTCAACTTTATCACATAGTTCAAAATTGATATTCAAGTCTAATGCAGTTAATTCAGTTTTATGAGCACTTATTAATTCCCTATTATATACTTAGGTGCTGAGGATACAAAACTTGATAGGGGATAGAACCTTCTTCCATGTAGCTTCCCATTTTATAGGAATGGAAATATTTGTGTAGCAAGGGAGAGTATAATATGCAAAAGAGATGGGTCTGGGCCAGGGGTGAGGTACCTGCAGCCATGAGGCCACATGTGGCCCTCTAAGTCCTCGAGTGTGGCCCTTTGACTGAGTCCAAGCTTAACAGAACAAATCCCCTTAATAAAAGGATTAGTTCTGTGAAACTTGGACTCAATCAAAAGGCTGCATCCAAGGACCTAGAAGGGCACATATGGCCTCGAGGTCTCAGGTTCCCCACTCCTGCTCTAGACAAAATGCTGGGAATAAGCTGGGGAGGGGAGATAGAATGTGGGGGATGTTCAGAGTTCACCCTGAACCCCTTGTCCCCCTCGCACCCTCACTGAGATAAAGATTCCCTCCGGTATGCAGCACGTCTCCAGCATTTCTCACCCCCCTACAGAGGGCTTTGTTTAGATATACCCTGAGATTTTGATGTAGGAGATATATCACAACTGCCTTTTGAAATGGGCTATCAGTAATGGAATGTACTGCGTAATTCTTAACTATGTAGTTTAAGCAGAATTTCATGCACTGACGATATGTGTACTTTTGAAGAAAAAGTATCCCAATACATTTTTACTTTGAATATTGTCTCTTTGTATCACATGGGATCTCCCACCATGCCTTTGGAATCTGTTCCATTTTCTCCTACAAATCATTAATTCTGCAAGAAGCTGATTCTCAGTCAAAATTATTGACTTCTTATCTATTTGTGAAGAGTGTGAAGAGAAGTGGCATACTGATTTGTCACAATTAGCCTGGCTGACTCATTTCTTTTTTCTTCTTGGTTCATTAACTCTTTATATTTTTGATATTGAAAGTAATAAGCATGGTTGAGTGAAGAATTCTTAAGCAAACAAGAGTTGGAAGTGATGATAATACACAAAATGGGCAATTTTCCACATCCCAAGGAGATCAAGGAAAAAAAAAAAGATCAAGCTGATATTAAAATATTCATTGTAGCACTTTTTTGTGGGAGGGAATAACTAGAAACAAAGTGGGGACCCAACAGTTGGGTAATTTTACCATATGTGTGATGTATGAATGTAATAAAGGAATAAAGAAATCACAATGGTAGTTGAAAAATAGGATGGTATAGTAGAAAGAAGGATAAATGTGAAGTCAGAAGTCTGGAGATCAAATCTTGGCTCTGTCACTTAGTAAATTTGTGACCTTGGACAAGTCACTTAAATTCTCTGAGCCCCAGCTTCCTTATCTATAAAATGAAGGAATTGGACTAGGAGACCTCTTCATACTCTATGATGATCTATGACCACACAGGCTTGTGTTGGCTGATTCATTTCTAAGGAAGGAAAGAAATAAAGAAATGAACTAGTCTGGGGACCTTCCAGGCCTTTCTGTTTTACTTGGAGATTGTGTGTGTGTGTATGTATGTGTTTTCTTCCTTCTCTAGGAGCAGCCCTCTGATTACTATAGAAAGGGTTTATTTTTAGACCAGTGTGGTGAATGGTAGGATTGTTTTTTCTTCCTTATTGTTCAGATCACCACCACAAACTGCCCCCCTCCCTTTTGTCATAATCTATGCTTAGGGAAGCTTCCAGCCAGGCAAGAAAAAGCAAGGTGACGTGATTTACTCAGCCTTCCTGTAGCCTCTGCCTGAATGAGATGCAGTTTTCATTTTGTTTTTTTTTTTTGGAAAGGCAAGTGGGGTTAAGTGACTTGCTCAGGGTCACACAACTAGAAAGTGTCAAGAATCAGAAGCTGGGTTCTCCTGAATCCAGGGCCAATGCTATATCCACTGTACTGCCTAGCTGCCCTGAGTTGTGGGTTTTGGACATGGCAATAGACTCAATTTGCTTTTCAATGCTGGGCTGTATCCCCACTCAACAAAAGCCTCCGGTGTAGAGAGATTTCTGAAGAAGCAGATATTAATGCTTTAAATTTGGTTTCAAATGTGTTTTGTTTTTGTTGTTGCTGAGTCATGTCCGACTCTTCATGACCTCATGGGCTATGCTGTCTATGGTGTTTTCTTGGCAAAGATACTTGAGTGGTTTGCCATTTCCTCCTCCAGTGTATTAAAACAAACAGAGGTCAAGTGACTTGGGTTACAGGGTCACATAGTTAGTAAAAGACTGAAGTCAAATTTGAACTCAGATCTAGGACTTTATCCAATAGGCCACCTCACTGTGTTTAGCTTAACTTAAATTCAAGTGCTATAACACCTTGGTTTCAAATGGATACATGATTTGTATAATCATTTTCTGCCTTGCCATTGTACGATAGATCTCCATAATTTATGGATAAAGGGTTAAATATATTTTCAATGGAGAGCTGAAAGTGGAGAGAGGAGCACGTGCTTTCTCTTTGATCATGACGTTTTATGCTAATTGAAAGAAAAGGAATATTTTGCAGATAAATTGGTCTCTGCAATCACAATTGTGAATCCAGTGTTCAGATGTTTCTAGGAAAGGTTTTTGTGGAAGACTTTGCAAGTGCACAAAGGCTCTGAGAGGCCACACTAGGATAAAGCAATAGACTTAAACGTAGTATGTCAGTTAAAGGAAAGGTAATATAGAACTTTATAGCTATGAGAGAAACTTACATGATAGAATAATAACCGAATACATAAAGGAAACAAAATCATCTGTATGTAATTCAGCTTGACTGGTATTAATTGGTCATCTTCTGTGTACCCAATGTTATATATAAGATGTGATCCCTGTTCTCAAGGGACTTGCCTACATAGTTACAGAGATGAGGCCTACCTAAGCAATGAGTTTGATAACATCAGTAGGCAGTAGATAAAGTGCAGTACCAAATGTGTGTTAAAGTTATTGAGTACTACATAAGCCTAGAGAAAGAGAGGACCTTCACATATTTATGTGGATGAGAAAAATCATAAGGAAGAAGTGAAACCTGAGTTGAACCTTGAAAGATGGGTAGAATTGGAATAAGAAGAAGGATGGCATCTATCTGCTTTCCAAAGCAGCTGACATTTTACAGATTCTTTTAGTAATGAGTTACAAAGAACAGCTGTTTTTTAAAATTGCATTTCATGTCTTTTCTTTATTGACATTGGCTTTTCAGCTGTACCAGGCTATTGAGTTCATGGGTTTTTCTCTATTTCCACTATTCTATGGCATTTTCAATAAAATATGTTAAAATGATTACTAAAATTAATTTGTTAATTCCATTTCAGGGTTCTAATTGAATTCATAAGTAGCTTAGCACACCAGAGTCCCTTAATATAATCATAGACTGTGTGCAGTGGGCATACATCAATCCATATTTGTTTCCTAGCAACACATCATCTCATGACTAAACAGGTCATTCTAAGATATTCAGAGCTTTACAGAATGCTGCATTACTAACCTTTGCTTACAATACAAGAATAGTATTTTGTTGGCATCACAAGGAAGAAATCAATGGCCAAGACAGAGTGGCCTTCTACACATTTTTCCTTCTAATACCTATAGACATCTGGTCTCATTTATCTCTGGTGCTTTGCCAAGTATGATAGGAACATCCTGAATTCCTATTCATGGTCCATTGAAAGCTGCTGTTGCATAGAAATTCAGAAAAACACATTGGAAGCAAGAGTTTTCCAAGCTGTGCATAACAGGCAACATTGTTCATAATGTTAAGAATAGGATGAAATGGTTTCTTATTAAAAGTCTCTGGTTTGGGCCTAGTTCAGAAGCAGCTGAAAAGATGAAACATTGAAATGGGTGTCATTACCTTAGTTTTTCAGGAGTGACCAAAAAAGGCTGAATACTGGCCATCATATTGTAAGATCAATATAGTGAATATTCTCTCTAATGAAATTTGTGCTGCCCATGATAAGGATTAAGGAGTAAGTCAGTAAGTAAGGAGGAAGGTCTTAGGAGTAAGGAAACATTAAAATGAGATCCTTTCAGTATATTAATAATAGGAAGAACTCACAGTGTTTTTCTTATGTTGTGGAGGATGTAGGTAGTACTGGGGGAAGATGAATCCTCTTTTAGTAAAAGAATCTCTATCACACCTCAGAGAACCAGAGATCTTGAACTCAAAGGTGACAGGTAATCCAACCATCCCATTTTACAGATGAGAAAATTGAGTTTCATAGAGGTTAAGGGATATCAGCAGCCATATTTTAACTCAGATCCTCTGATGCTAGAACCAGGGCCCTTTCCATCGTACTACATAGCCTACAGACTGAGTTGTATTCCATAACCATGATACAGTTTAGGCTGCCTTTGCCAGGGTTATTAAAATGCATATGGTAAACATTTACGAGATTTTTAAAAATTATTCTTTCAAGTGATCAAAAGTGAAAAGGCTTAATTATCCCAGGGGCTCTTTATGAGAAATGAATTGCTAGAGAGTCAGCATTGCCAATGATATCCCAAAGGGTGACATTATGGAGGTCCAAGACTGGCATAAGTACAGGTTGGCAGTTTAGGGCAGACTCTGCATCAGACAAAAATGTGTTCATTAAACAGGCTTCATCCCACTGGTTTTTGCCATGGAAATGCTTTTTGCCTCATTGATTTTTGCTACTCAACAAATTTTTTCCCTATTAACAAGAGGTCTCATCACCTGGTCAGTTCTTTCCCTAACATGTCAGCTGTTTGGAATAATTGTGCTTACTGCCTATTGATGTAAGACTTCCCAACAGAAGGAATAAATAAACAAATTATTGAAATGGTAAACATATAGTTCTTGTTTTAAAAAATATGCGAAAATTTGTAATGATAATTATCATGTCTTACTTCTTCAGCGAACAGCTCTAGTTCCATTTTCCCTCTGACAGCTCTAGGTTTCACTGATGTATTGTATTGTATAAAATTTACTACCTCAGTTTATATTGTCTTATATTTCTTGCTAATACCTTACATATCTTGTTAAAATGGATTATAAGCTCTTTTAGGGCAGTTTCCAATATAGTTTGTATTTCTCTAAGCATCATTCATAGAATGTGCTGTGAATTTCTCATTGACAAATTAATGTCATAGTGTAATTTTACCTGGTGTTCTGGAAGAGTGACTGGAGTTTCAAAAAGGCCATAACATCATAATATCTGGAGTCCAGGATGACACTTTCAGCTTTACACAAATTTAGTCCAGTCTTGGGGATATCTTTCACAAATCTCTCTCTTTTTGATTGTTGAGCCATCCAGGGTTTCCTGCATGCATATCAGCACCTGTCTCATGTCTAGGAAATGCACCATCATTCATATGCATCACCTATATTTCTATGTGCTGCTTTGTGTGTGGGACTGTGTGTGTGTGTGTGTGTGTGCTCATTTCCTTCTCTAGGAACAGCTCTATAATTACTATAGAAAGAATTTATTTTTAGACCAGTTTGGTGAATGGTAGGATAGCTTTTCCTCCTTTTTATATTTAAATGCTCTATCTATATATACACTTCAATGTTTTATGATATTCCTCCAAAAGTGGTATGCATTCAGGGCCAATATTATTATTAATCACGAAAATAGCTAATATTTATATAGTGCTTTTATTCTTGAGATATCATATATATTTTAAATAACACATACATATCTATATATACACATGCATAATACAAATATATACATATATGTATATACACAGATCATTTGATCTTCACAACAACTCTGTAAGATAAGTACTATTATCATCTCCATTTAACAGATGAAAAAGCTGAGACAGACCAGTTAAAAGTCTTGCGCAAGGTCACATAATTAGTTTCTGAGATAAGATTTGAGCTCAGATCTTTCTGACGCCAAGTCCATCATGTTATTCATTCACTATGCCATCAGGCTGCCTCTTTCCCAGACCTGTGAGCTGTCCACATAAACCGGAATATCACTGAAGTACAAGGTCTAGGTTTTTCTTCCATCTGCAGCTATATTCATTTCTCCACTCTGGAGCTCTTTGCATCCAGAAACACTTGTGCTTAGTTTAGAAATTCCCCTGAAGCCCAGAAGTTATGGTCTAGGAATTTGTACACTAGTGAATTATCATCACTCCACTAATAGTAGCTTGCATTGCTACATCTCCCTAATTGACTCAGAAATGATTGGATGCTTATCTGATACCGCCATGTACTGCCATCCCTGGGATCACATTGTTTCTAAATAGATGATTCCCTGGTGCACATGGTTCCCTGGAGGGGAGACAAGGCTACAAAGGTGTCTCTTTAAAGAGCAGAATCTGAACAGAGCTAAGCATATTTTCTCAACTGACTTCCCACCTCTGGGTCATTGTTTTGCTCTACCCTCTTTTTAAAAGAAAGACTTTGAACATAGAACCAATATCTAAACAACATCCAGTTCACCAAGAGAGGGTGATTGCAAGTTTTAAATATTTTTCAGTTTCAGCAACTCATGAAGATGATCTACTAAGTGCAGGTGGGTTCATAATAGCATTGGTGAGAGGAGTACGTACCCATGCTGAAGAAATAACAGAACTTTGAAGGACTGGACATAAATGCTAAACTCCTCCTCTTTCCTATGATTAACCCAGCGTTCCAAGAATCTAGAAGAGATTAGAGCACAAAAGGAGCCATTACTCTGTTACTTTCTCATGCAGTGTTTCATCTCATTTCTATCCAAAGCAGTCCTCTGTAGGGTGTTTATTATGTTCTGCTGTGGAAAAGTTATTTGTGTCTGTAAACTAACTCCCTACTAAATTGAAAACCTTTAGAAGGTCAGGCCTTGGGTCTGATTTAATTTAAAAAAAGCAAACAACAAGACTATTAAGCATCCACTCTGGGAAAGGAACTAAGCTAATCTTTTTAAAAATGTATTCATTTTGGTAACTATTTCCCAATTACATGTTTAAAAAATTAACATTCATTTTAAAAATTTTGAATTTCAAATTTCCTTCCTCCTTCATACCCCTCTCTTACTCCTTGACTAGGCAATATATGTGAAATTATAAAACAAATATTTTAATATTAGCCATGTTGCAAAAGAAAAAAATATAAAAAAGAAAAAGGAAGTTAGAAAAGTATGCTTCACTCTGCTCCAGATTCCACCATTTCTCTCTTTGGAGGTGGATAGAATGTTTTCTCAAGGGGTCTTTGGAATTGTCTTGTCTCTTCTTGATCAGAATAGCTACGTCTTTCACAGTTGGTCATCCTTGTGTTACGGTTTGTCCTTTGTTCTTGAAGATGATCATGACATTAGGACGATGATATCATGACTTGCAAGTCAATTGGATTTAAGTGAGGGAGGGCTGTACAAAATCATCAGATTTATTTTTTTTCCTCTGGAGCCAACTGGACACAGTGGCCAGATATAGATCAGAAGAACTGGAGTTGGTCCAGCCACCAGACAAGGATTTCATAATTGGAGAATCAACAGTTAGGTTTATATATTGACTCCTTTTCTGTCACTCAAATACTATATTTGGTGAAGGAGAAGAGGGCTGCACAGAACTAGGGGCTATTCCGTGCTGTTCTTCATTTCACCTTATAATATTGCTGTTGCTATGTACAATGTTCTCCTGGTACTGCTTACTTCACTTTTCAATACTTCATGCAAGTCTTCCTGGGTTTTTCTAAAACCATCCTGCTCGTTATTTCTTATAATGATATTCTGTTATAATCATATGCCATAACTTGTTTAGCCATTAACCAATTGATGGGCATCTCCTCACTTTTTTAATTCCTTGCCACCACAAAAAAGAGTTGCCATAAATATTTTTGTACAAATACATCCTTTTCACTTTTATTTGATCTCTTTGGGATACAGATTTTTACCTTTTAAAAATATTTCATTCTTCCCCAATTACATGTATAAATGATTTTTGACATTTAAGAAAAATTTTTGAGATTCATATTCTCTCCCACTTACCTCCCCATATCACCTCCCTGAAATGATAAGCAATCTGATCTAGGTTATACATGTACAATTATGTAAAACACATTTCCATCATTTTGTGGAAGAAAACTCAATTCCTCCTCCAATTTTTTAAAAATAGTTTTCTTTGGCCTGCGTGCAGACTCTATCAGTTCTTTCTCTGGAGGCAGATAGCATTTTTTTTATTATGAGTTCTTTGGGATTATCTTAAATCTATTATATTGCTGAGAATAGTTAAGTCATTTACAATTGTTCATTACACAATACTATTATTACTGTGTATGGATTTTCTTGGTTCTGCTTACTTCACTCTGCATTAGTCCATGCAAATCTTTCAGGTCTTGTCTGAAATCATTCTGATAGTTATTCCTTAAAGCACAATAGATTCCGTTAAATCATATTTATTTATATATAACATATCATATATATATAAATCATATCTATTATATAATAAACTATTCCATAAAATCATATACCACAACTTGCTTATCCATTCTCCAATTGATAGGCAGCTTCTCAATTTCTATACTTTCCTAACCCAAAAAGAGCTACTATAAATATCTCTGTACAAATAGGTCCTTTTCCCTCTTTAAAAGAATCTTCTTGGGATATAGACCTAGTACTGGTGTTGCTAGATTAAAGATGGTATGCATAGTTTCATAATCTTTTGGGCATAGTTCCAATTTGCTTTCCAGAGTCGTTGGATCAGTTCACGGCTCCACCAACAATGCATTAGTATCCCAATTTTCCCACATTGCCTCCTAAATTAATAATTTTTCTTTTCTGTCCTATTGGTCAATCATTGATAGGTGTGAGGTGTTATCTCAGAATTGTTTTAATTTTCATCTTTCTAATCAATAGTGACTTAGAGCATTTTTTAATGTGCTATACATGGTTTTGATTTCTTTGACTGAAAACTGCTTGTCAATATCCTTTTACCATTTAGTAACTGGGGAATGATTTGTATTCTTATAAACTTGATTCAGCTCTCTATATTTTTTAAAAAACGAAGCCTTTATTAGAGAAACTTGCTGTACAATTTCACCCTAGCTTTCCTTCTAATCTTGGTTGCATTAGTTTTGTTATTATTTTTTCTGTCTTTCCTGAATAAGTAAATTAACTCACCCAGAATTATGATTTTTATTATATTGTCTCTGTCTTGTCATGAGAAATTAATATTTTTCCAATTTTTTACATCTGTATTTATGCAAAAGTGTTTTGTAGCCGTGTTCATATAGCACCTGGATTTGCCTTGTCAGGTTGACTCTCAGGTATTTTATATTGTCTATAATTATTTTAAACAGAAGTTCTCTTCCTTCTGGGTTGTATTGCTAGTATATAGACATGATGATTAATGTGAGTTTTTATATCCTTCAACTTTTCTAAAGTTATTAATTGTTTCAACCACATTTTTAGTTGATTCACTAGGATTCTCCTAGTATACCATCATGTCTTCTGCAAAGGGCCACAATTTTGTTTCCTCATTGCCTACTTTTATTTCTTCAATTTCTTTTTCTTGTCTTATTGCTACAGTTAGCATTTCAAATATAATATTGAATAGTAGTAGTGATGATTAGGCTAATTTTCGTATCACCCACAATACCGCTATATATTCAATATTCCCATGTGCTCAATAAATATATCATAATACCATGGGATTTAAAATAGGAAGGAACCTTACTGATCTAATTAACCCCCACATTATATAAATTAAGACAACTTAATGGGTATTACTATGAGTAAGCAGCTTCTTCGATGTCACATAACTAGTAAGTCAGCATTTATATCACTCTTTAAAGTTTGTAAAACATAGTAAACTATCCTTATAAAAGACCCTAGAAAGTAGATGGTATTATTATCCCTATTTTAGAGTTGAGAAAACTGAAACAGAGAGTTTAAAAGACTTATTCAGGGTATCACACAACTAGTGTCTGAGACTAGATTATGATGAGGTTTCCCTGAGTTTGGGTGCAAGGCTCTATTCACTGTGCTACCTAGTTGCACCTAATTATTTGATTGAAGAAGTGAGTCTAAAACACAGATGTCCTGACTTTGAATTCACACTTTTTCAACTCTATCCACTGTATTCACTATTGCAGCCTCCCATTTGTTGAATTAATGAGTGAATGAATAAATGAATGAATGAATTTATTTATTTATGCCAACATTCATCTTTCCTTTTTGGACTATGAATCAAATGATATAAAAAGGCACTGCAGTGACGTGAGTTTGGTCAGTCCAACTAATTTTTGTTGTCAAGGAGAGTCACAATTAGCATTTTCTTTACATTATGCAATATCTCTCAATACGCTCTCAAACTTAGAAAAGATAGTGTTGGACTATCATTTTAGTCACCCTGACATCAAGCTTTAGTAAAAGCAGTTATGTTTCCCTATTATTAAAAGAGCCTTTGAAAATTGGTAGAAAGGTTAAGTGGATTTTCATTAAAGAAAAAAAAATTAAATGTTTCTTGCTACTTATGTTTGAACATTTGTTTAAAGGGCCATAGATATTTAGTAAGTTTTGAATGTCTGCAAATTGATATTAGAATGAAAACTCATTTAGAGAAGTGCTGCTAATCACATCAATCATGTCCAAAGTGTTTTTTTTTCCTTTCACAGAAAAGGCTTCAGTATTCAGTGCCTTTTGAAGTCCCTAACTTCCCTGCTGTTATAAAAAACAAATTCATGTCCTTGTGCTTGAAATTCCTGTTTTTATCAAGCCTGCCTTCATCTCCTTCAGGAATACAAGGGAGGTCATGACAATCCCAAGTGCATCATTACTAGCTAGTGGAGTGTTAGCAAGGCAAAGTCTATAGAAAACAAAACAAAACAAAACAAAAACAAAAACACTGTTTAACTATCTCATTCCTTGAAGAAAGATGCTGTCTCATATTCACAGAAAATGAGAT
>NW_027185764.1:53862990-53892717 GCF_028583685.1 Petaurus breviceps papuanus | reverse complement strand
AGGAGGAGGAGGAGGAGGAGAAGAAAAATATTAAATGTATTTCCTTTGTTGACAAAGTCAGTAAATAGAAAAAATAAGGAGATCACATATAACATATATGTCATATATAGCATGTATATATGAACACATATGGGTATATATGTGTGTGCATGTATATATACACATACATGTGTATATATCTGTTATATCAGAGGGTTTAGAAAGACATTTGATAAAATATCTCATGTTCTTCTTTTGAAAAAGATGGTAGACAATAGTAAAATTAGTTGGATATAGAATAGTTGGATGGCTGTATAAAAATAGTACTTAACAATGATTCGTTTTCAGCCTCTCAGGAGTTCTTTTCTAGAGTGCCCCAGAGATCTGAGCTTGTCCATATGCTCTTTAATACTTTCTCTCAATGATGTGGAGAAAGACCTATATGAACTGCTTACAAAATGTGACCATGACAGAGCCCAGAGGGCTAGATAGAACACTAAATAATATAGGCAGATTACAAAAAATATCTTGGTTATATGGAATAGATATAATTACAAAGCATAAAGTTTTATACTTGGGATAAAAATAATTAACATGAAAAAGGCATAGTAGTACTGCAACATGTTCAAAAATAATCTTTGATATTAATGGTTTCTATTGAAATCCTGGGCTACATGAAGAGAATCCTATGCAAATTATCTGAGACAAAGTAAAATAATTTAATTTCTTAATAAATATAATAAATCTTGTGACATTTTAGATCTTAAAAATATTTAACGTATACTATAGTCTTCTTTTGTTGCAACCATTTGTTTTACACAATTTGATATTGAGTACGCCAGATTTCTTCATCACAAAACTACATTTTTATCATGTTGGATATTAAGCATACTTTTGATGAACAATTGGTTTTTCTAGTTTAGCCTATAGGTTTTTAATGGAGTTTGAGTCATACAAGTTCCCAAGCCACTGAAACATGTTTATCTACATTTTTTGGATAAATTTCTTAATGTCAGAGTAAAAGCCTATGTTTCTGTCTTCTATCTCCATTCAGGAATGTCTGTGATCCTAGACAGTTCTGATTCTCATTATGTTAATGTATGTGACAGAGTTTATCATTACCTCAGTAGTAACAAGACTTACAAGAAAAAAAACTGAAAAGATATTTTGGGGGATATGGATATTTTACATTATAATGGAGATAATCAGAATTTACAGGTTCCCTAACTTACTTCTGGGTACTTTTAGTATGGCTGTGAATGAAAGAGTTAATCCCAACAGGAATCAAAATTTACCTCCTTTTCTTTACTACTGGACAGAGACCTAACTAAAGGCCAGGGACAGGGGAAGCTCAATGCACTTTTATCTGGGCAAAGTCAGATGTTATGTGTCAGCCTGGATTCAGTGGAAGTACAAATGCATTACCAGTGCTATCACAAAATAGAACCATAATAACATTATTGCTCATCCCATATGATCCTCATATACCTCAATTTTCCAGGAAAAATGATGTGATAGCTCTCCTGTAGTTTCCTCTGGTCAGCTCAAACCATACAATTGTTTTTAGTTCTTAGCACCATAGTTTAGGAATGATATTGAAAACCTGGAGCAGGACTAGAGAGGCAGCTGGGATGGTGAAGAAAGAACTTAGAGTCCATGGTTTATGATGATATTATTTGAAAGAAATGGGGATGTTTCCTAGTAAAGATAAAACTCAGGAGAGGGTGTCTGTGTGGGGGGGACCTGGCAGCTATTGCATAACAAATGAAGGCTTGCAATGTGAAGATACATCATGTTTGCTATTTGTCAACAAGAGAATAAAATTTTGAGCAGTAAAACTTGCAAAGAGGCAACTTTAGGCTAGATGTAAGGAAAGATAGTGTTTGGTAAGTCAACTTTTTTGGGATGTAATGGGTTCTTTCTCTTTGGAATTCTCCAAGTAGTCACTGGATGTTCTCTTATTGTATATTTTGTCATCAAGATTTATTTTGAGGTATGGGTTAAATAAGTCAGTAATCAATTATTTAAGTATCAACTATGTGCCTGTACTGTGCTAAGTGCTAAAGGTGCACAGATAATCTTTGCTGTCAAAAATCTCCCAGTCTGAAGAGGCAGACAACATATAATACATACACACATACACTATATATATATATACACACACACACACACATACAGGATAAATTGAGGGTAATCTCAGAGGGAAATCATTGGGACTAAGGAGGATTGAGGTCTTCTTGCAGAAGATCAGAATTTAGCTGAGACTTGAAGCAAACCAGGAGATAGAGATAAAGAGAGACAGTGTTCTAACAATGTGGTACAACCAGTGAAAATATCTGTAGTCAGAAAATAATGTCTCATGTGAAGAAGAGAAAGGAGGCTGGTGTCACTGGATCATAGCATATGTGGTAGAGAGTATGTTGGAAGAAGTTTGGAAAGGGTGAGGAAGGTTATAAATGGCTTTGAATATCAAACACAGGATTCTATGTTTGGTCCAGGAAGAGATAGGGAGCCACTAGAGTTTATCAAGTATGGGGATGACATGGTCAGATTGCACTTTATGAAAGATAATTTGATAGTTGAATGGGAGATGTACTGGAGTGGGGAGAAACTTTCTGGCAGGCAGACCAATCAGCAGGCTATTACAATAGACCAGGAATGAGGTAATAAAGTCAATGGAATCAAATTCCTATACAGAAATGCTCAATTTCAGCCACAATCAAGATGAACCAGAAACACTAATGAAGTGAGGTAAACTTGACCTAAGTGGCATTGCTGAGTGTTGGTGAATGGATGGGCGGGGACTCATGACTGGAATACATTTCTGGACAAATATTCTTTTAAAAATTTATTTTCTTTGAGGTCAGAGCCAAGATGGTGGAGAAAAGGCATTGACCTGCCTGAGCGGTCCCCAAAGACTTAAATCTGGAATAGCAGAATCCACAAGAGGATGGAGTGAAACTATTTTCCAGCCCATGACAACTTAAAAGGTTAACAGGAAGGATTTGATGCAATGGGATGTGATGCACAGTCCAAGGCAGGCCATACCAATGTAGCAAATTAGGAGCAGGCCTGGGGAAGTGATTATAGTAGCATTAGTGACTGCTTCAAGATCTCTCAGTCCACATATGGTAAGGGGGTCAAAGAATTTTTCAGAAGAAGCTTACAGGAGTCTCTTTGGGACACTGGAAGCAGGATTCTGTTGCATTGCCCATACTTGGATTGGGGCACAGCCCTGGGTCTTAGTCCCAAGGCAAGGAGGAGAACTAGCACATAAGAGCTTGTGGCCACAGTGGAGTGGGGACCCTCTTCATAGTTTCAAGGCAGAAAAGAGTGCTTGTGGTCACTCACAGATCACATTATAGGCAAGAAGAGTAGGAAAACCTCTCTTAAATCACACTATCTTGGAAGAACGGAAAACTTACTGGTCCCTAGAAGTATCTCTGAAAAAAGCTGAAAGAAAAAAAAAACATGAAGTCTGCAACAGTGAGCCCTCCATCTGGAAGCAGAGGCCCACTTTAGCAAAGAGTTAAAAGTCAAGAAAGAGGCTGAAGAAAGGAACAAAGAACAGAAAAAAAATCTGACAGCAAAATTACTATGGTGACAAGGAAGATCAAAACACACTCAGAAGAAGACAACAAAGTCAAAACTCCTGTATCCAAAGCATTCAAAAGACTATGAATTGGGCTCAAGCCACGGAAGAGCTCAAAAAGGATTTTTAAAATCAAGTAATACAGGCAGAACAAAAATGGAAAGAGGAATGAAGGTGATGAACAAAAATCATGGAAAAAATATTCAAGAGCTTGGTAAAGGAGGCCAAAAATATTGAAGAAAATAACACCTTAAGGAGACACAAAGAATGATAAAGAAAATAAAATTTTTAAAAATACAATAGGTCAAATGGTAAAAAGAGAAAAAAATGTGCAAAAATCCAATAAGGTGGAGAATGTTTTGAAAAGCAAAATTGGCCAAATGGAAAAAAGATATAAAAAAATTCAACGAAGGTAAAAATTCCTTAAGAAGCAAAATTGGTAAAATGTAAAAGGAGGTTAAAAAACCTCACTGGAGAGAATAATTTTTAAAAAATTAGAATTGAGCAAGTAGAAGCTGAAGATTCTATGAGATATCAAGAAACAATAAAACAAAAACCAAAAGAATGAAAAAGAGAGAGACAATGTGAAATATCTCATTAGAAAAAATGACTGACCTGGAAAATAGATTCAGGAGAGATAATCTAAAAATTATTGAACCTCCTGAAAGTCATGATCAAAAAGAGCCTAGACATCATTTTTAAAAGAAATTATCAAGGAATACTTCACTGATATTCTAGAACCAGAGGGTGAAATGGAAATTGAAATAATTCACCAAAAGAGGTTCCAAATGAAAAGTCCAAGTTATAATATAGCCAAATTCCAGAGCTCACAGGGCAAGGGGATATTATTGCAAGCAGTTCAAATATCATGGAGACACAGTCAGGATAATACAAGACTTAGTTGCTTTTACATTAAGTGATCAGAGGGCTTGGGATATGATGTCCTGTAGGAAAAAGTAGCTAGGATTGCAATATGTAATCCTTCAGTGGAGAAAAATGGATATTCAATGAATGGAGGACTTTCAAGTGTTCCTGATAAAAAGACCAAGCTGAATAGAAAATTTGACTTTCAAGTATAAGCCTCAAGAGAAGCATAAAAAGGTAAACAGGGAAGGGAAATCATAAGAGACTTGATAACATTAAACTGTTTGCATTCCTGTTTAGCAACATCTTGATTTCTCATAAAGTCATTAGCTTCCATTTGCTCCAATCTAATTCTGAAACAATGATTCTCCTCAGTGAGCTTTTGAGATTCTTATTCCATCTGGCAAATTCGGCTTTTTAAGGCATTCTTCTCCTCATTGCTTTTTTGAGCCTCCTTTGCCATTTGAGTCAGTCTGTTTTTTAAGGTATTATTTTCCTCAGTCAGGCTGTTGACTCTCATTTCATAATTTTCTTGCATTGTTCTCATTTCTCTTCCCAATTTTTCCTACACTTCTCTTATCTGCTTCTTAAGGTCCTTTATGGCCTGTAACCAGCTTGTATTTTCCTTTGAAGCTTTTGGTGCAGGAGTTCTGACTTCACTGTTTTCCTCCTGTTCCATGCCTTGCTCCTTCTTGAACTCAAAATAGGAGTGTAATGTTGGAATCTTCTGTCTGCTTTGTTTCCTTTGCCTGCTCATTTTGCCACTCAATTACTTGACTTTTGGGCTTTTTGCCACAGTAGGACTCTGCCACCAGACGGGAGATTTCATCTCAAACGTTGGGGTTTTCTCAGCTGCTGGAGGTATTAGATGGGTACCCTGTCTGAGGTCTCCACACTCTCTGGCAAGCTGGACACACATGCCAGGACCTCCACCCTAGACTGCAATCCAGATCCAAGCAGGTTAAAGCAAGAGCGATAACCCCTCCGACTGGTGTTTGGTCCCCCTACACTCTGCAGGCCAGGAGCTGAACCTGCCATGTGGCGCTGGCTGGCAGTGGCTTCTCACACCAGGGGCAAAAGCCAAACACTCCCACTTACTGGTACAAAAGTCCAGACTGCACTGGCCTCTCACCTTGTCCTTTGCGTCTATGTGTTGATAAATCTGGAAACTGCCACTGCTGCTGCTGTTCTGGAGTCTCTATGGCTGCGGCTGGTCAGGCCCACCTGCGTGGTGCTGGGCTCGGCTCTTCCTGCCAGCCTGCCTGGCTGTCCTCAGTGGGAGGTTAGCTTATCTGTGTCATTTTGTGGGTTCTGCAGCTCCAAAGTTTGTTTAGAGACCCCTTTTTACATGGAGTGGGGAAGGTGGAAGCCAGAGCCATGGGGAGGTCCTGCTTCTACTCCGCCATGTTGGCTCCGCCCTTCAACTGTTTGCATTCCTACATGAGAGGATGATACTTGTGACTCATAAGAACTTTCTCATTATTAGGAGGGCAGTTATTAGGAGTATATATAGGCAGAAGGGCACTGGTGAGAGCTGAATGTCATTAAACAATAAAATTAAGGGGTAAGAAAAAGGAATTCTCTGGGAGAAATGGAAAGGGAGAGGTAGAATGGGGCAAATTATGTCACATAGAAGAAGAAAGAGAACTTTTACAGGGGAGAGGAAGAGAGGGCAGGTAGTGGGAGGATGCTTAAGCCTTACTCTTGTCAGAATTGGCTCAAAGAGGGAGTAACATACACACTTATTTAGGTAAAAAAATCTATCTTAGTTGACAGGAAAGTAGGAGGGGAAGGGGATAAGAGAAGGTAGGTGCTCATAGAAGGGAAGTTAGATCAGGGGAGGCAATAGTCAGAAGCAAAACACTTTTGAGGAAGGACAGGGTGAAAGGAGAGAGAGAATAGAATAAACAATGGGGAAATAGGATGGAGGGAAATACTGTAAGCAATCATAACCATAAAAAAAGTGTTGAAGAAGTTTCTCTGATAAAGACTTGATCTCTGAAATATATAGAGAAATGAATTATAAAAATATAAGCCATTCCCCAGGTGACAGAAGATCAAAAACTATGAAGTCAGATTTTCAGATGAAATAATCAAGGCTATCTCTAGTATATTTTTATATCTTTTCTGTAAAAAAAAAAAAAGCTTACTCAGGGGCGGCCAGGTAGCACAGCAAGTAAGAGCACTGGCTCCAGTGTCGGGATGACCTGGAGATCGAATCCCGGGCTCAGACACTTAGTACCCACCCAGAAACACCTGGCCGTGTAACCTTGAGCACGTTACTTAACCCCAATTCCTTAGGTGCAGATAGGTGGCTCAGCGAGTAAGAGCACTGGCTCCACTGTCAGGACGATCTGGAGATCCTGGAGATCGAATCCTGGTCTCAGACACTCAGCACCACACCCAGAAATAACTGGCTGTGTAACCTTGAGCAAGTTACTTAACCCTGATTGCTTTAAAAATAAAAAAAGAAAAGGAAAAAAAGAAAAAGCTTATTCATTATAATTTTATAGTATCTTGTCTTGACTATTTTCCTGTTATTCTTTCTATTTTCATTGTTCTAGTCATTGTATAGACTATTTCCTAGTTTTCCTTCACTTTGCATTATTAGTTCAGATAGCTATTCCCCTGCATCTCTCTGTTTTCCTATTCATTATTTCTTATAACACAGTAGTATGTCATTACATTTAGGTTACCCCAGTTTGGTTAACTATTCTTCAATAGATGAACATCTCTATTGTTTCAAATTCTTTGTGATTACCAAAAAATGGTGCTATAAAGAGCTTGGTCATTAGCATCCTTGGGATATAGGAATAGCTGATAGTAATGACCTTTCTGGGTTTATGTGTATGGACATTTTGATCACTTTCTTAGCAGAGGCCAAATGCTTTCTGAAATGGATCAATTCACAGTTCTTCTGACAGTGTATTAGTGTGCCTGTCACAAGTCTTTCAGCATTAACTATTCCTATCTTGTTTCCATTTTTGCTAATTTGCTGCATGCAAGATGAAACCTCAAGGCTGTTTTGATTTGCAGTTTATTTGTACTGATTTGGGGGCCATCATTCATATGATTATTAATCACTTGATATTCTTCTTTTGAGATTTCTTCTAATAACTTTGACAACTTATCCATTGGAGAAAGACTTTTGTTCTTACATATTTGTTTTGTTGATATTTGCAAATAGCAGAAATTGGAACTTTGTTAGACATATTTTGTGCAAAGATTTTTTAACCAATCAACTTGCCTCTTAAATGAATTGATTTTGTCCATTCAAAGGTTTTTCAATTTCATGTCATAAACAGCTATTTTATCTTTTATGATTGTATTTATCCCTTATTTGCTAAAGAATGCTGCTTCTAACTATAAAAGTTTCCTCATGTAGTTCTCTTATAATTCCAAATGAGGTTATATATCCATTTGAAGGTTATTGTGGCAGATAGCAAAAGGTGTTAACTCTAAAAATAACTTCTGCTAAACAGATTTTCTTTTTCCCTGCAATACTTGCCAAATAATCAGTTCTTTACCCAAGAAATTTAGGTTCTTGGTTTTATTGGACAGTATTATTGAGCTCAGTTAATTTTTTTACTCTTCTTTATTTAGTCTCTTCTACTAGTCTACTTTGCCATATTTAAACAACTACCAAATAGTTTTAATGATTGCTACTTTATAATATAACTTAAGGTCTGAAACTGCTCATTACCTTTGCAATCCTTGGTTTTTTTCCCCAAGTGAATTTCATAATTATTTTATCTAACTCTATAAAGTGTCCCTTTGATAGTTTGATTGGTATAATAATAAATCTGTAAATTATGCTCGGAAATTCCATGTTATTATATTGTCATGGCTCACCTGTGAGCACTGGATATCACTTCAGTGATTTAAACTATTCTTTATTTTTTAAGGGAACATTAGGAAATTGCACCTATAGATGTCTTGAGTATTCTGTGGCAGAAAGATTACCAGATATTTTAGACATGTGGAGATTTTCAATGAAACTTCCTTTTCTCTTATACTTCCTGGATTTTGCAGTATGGAAATACTATTCTTTTGTGGTTTAATTTACATCCCAACACATTGCTGAAGTTATTGTTTTGCTTAATTTCTTTTCTCATGCCCATGGATATTTTAAATAAGTCATCATTGCTTCGGCAAATTGGGATAGTTTTGTCTCCTCCTCATCAATCTGTATACCTTTCATTTTTTCTTGCTCTTGCATTTTTAGAACTACTACCAAAAAAGCCCCCACCAGAAAAAGAGGACATCTTTGTTTTTCCTGAGTTTTTAAGAAAGGTTTCGGTTTTTCCCCATGGTGCTATTGTTCAGTCATTTTAAGATTTGTGTGACTTTTCATAATTCCATCGAAGGTCTTCTTGGCAATGATACTGGAGTGGTTTTTCATTTTCTTCTCTAGTTCATTTTATAGATAAGAAAACTGAGGCAAACATGGTAAGAGACTTTTTCAGAGCCACATAAATACTACATGCATGAGGCCAGATCTGAACACAGGAACATAAGTCCTCCTAATTCTAGGCCGTTGTTCTATCCACTGTGCCAACTGCCCTTTTAGATAGATACTTTTTCATACTAAAAATAGTCCTGTGCCTAAGGGCTATAGAGTTTTTAGCATAAATGAATGTACTTTGTCAAAGTTTCCCCCCAAAAAATTTATTAACATAAACATGTCAATTAAGATTTTTAAAAATTATGTTTAAATAGGTTCAATATTTTTCTCATGAAATTTTAGAAAGAAAATTCTTTGTTATCTCTCTATTGTTATGATTTTGTTGTGTTTGTTTACTGTATTTACTAACTTTTATTTCTGTGATCTGGGATGCTTTCAAAGCAAATAATTTGTTCAGGTCTGTTTTTTTCCCCTTGCTTTGAACATTGCTTTTTAATTGGATAGCCATCTTTTTTTATATTTTTATTATTATATTATATATATTTATTATATTTTTTTATTAATAGTTAGGTTCAAATTTATCTCCTTGGGTTGCATCTTGAGCAACTTTGCTTTTTAGAATACATTATTCTATTTGCTGAAAAAAATATTCCTGTGCTTTTCTGGTGGGTATCAAAGTCTTCTGTAATTCAAATTTCCTTCCTTTATACATGAAGTTCTTTCTCTTGCTCACTAACAGAATTCTTTATTTGTCATTGAAATTGCTAAATTTAACCACTATTTATTCTGGAGTTTGAAACATAGTGATTGGTTTCTTTCTTTTTTTTTGCAGGGGTAGGTGGGAGGGAGATGTTTCTTTTCCTGGAATTGATATATAGATTTGTTCAACTGACACTTTGTTTTCTGTGTTCTTAAGTTATAGGCAGTTTTCTTGTAATATTTCTTTCATCATGGTGTTCAGGTTTTTGACCTTTTCTGTTCTTCTAGGAAATCCATAATCCTTAATTATCTCTACGCATCTTGTCATCACAATCAATATGTTTTGCTTATATGGAGACCTTTTTAAAAAAATATATGTGTATATATATATATATATATATATATATATATATATTTGCTCTCTGTTTCTTGTCTCCCAGACTGTACTTTTCTTCTGAATATTTGAATTCCCAATTTGCTATATTCTCTTTAATTTCTTTTGTGAGACTTGTCATCATTATTTCTTCTGTTCAGGCTCTAAATTCTGCTTTCATAATTCCCATTTTCCTTTTGGGCCATTCAGGAATATCCTATTATGTTTCTATGCTCTCTTGGGAATCCATAGGGTCCTGTGCCTCATTAAATGATAATATATTCTTCTTTTTCTTATAATATTTATTCATAGATCCGGGTATTCTTTTAGTTTATTTTGAAGGTTGTATTAACTTCTCTTCATATTATCTTTCCTGTTGACTTATCTGTTTGTGCATAAGATGTTAAATTGATTATTTTTTTCCTCCTGAGATATTTAGTAATCCCCTTCCCCATATATACCTCATATGCTCACTTTCTGACTCCTTCCCCATTGATTGTGGTTTACTTGGGGCCTAGATCTCAAAGACAAATCTCTTCTCATACTGGGCAATTCATACTTCTTGGGCATCATTCTCTGATCAAAAGTGACTTCTGTGAGGACAGAACTGACTCTGGTTGGAAGCTGGCCTCTTTCTTTCAGGCCTAATTGAGTATCACACAGCCATATATGTGTCCTGCCTCAAGTCCCTCTTTTCCCAGTTCTCTTCTTGAGTCCTGTTGCAGTGCAGAGTAGTACCACACTTCAGTCTCAGTCAGAGAAAGCTGCTAACTTTTTTTTCTTTCACAGGGAGGAAAGTGGACAGAGTTGAGGCTATAGCTCAGTTTGTATAGCCCTTCCTGTATGGTGGGCAGTAGTTGAAGAGGATGCTGGGTGAGTGTGGGCAAGGGTAAAGGATGAGATTTCTCGGTTGTTTTCACATCAGTTTTTTTAACTCTAGATTCTTGAGGTCCTTGACCATGGAGATAGCTGAAATTGCTTTATCTCTTGTGTAGAATTCCTATTTTATAGAGGTTTGAAAGGTTAAGAAGTTCAGAGAAAATGTCTAATTTTCCATCTTGCTAGTCATATGACCTTATTTTCTCATGCTCATTATTTTCCAAATGTTGAACCATAATTCCATAAATGATATAAATTCAGCTTCTTTAAAAGGGGAAGTACAGTTATTGATTTTTTGGTCAGGATTTTATTTAAAAATTTTAAATTGATATTATTAACACTGTTCTATAGTTCTTTCTTTACTTTATTAATCCACGGTTTAAATACTAGAAATATACTTATACTCTCTGAAGTTTGATTTCTTATGATTACAGACATTATCATTATCATAGGCCAACTGTAATAGTGGAAGATGAATGGATAGGGTGCCAGAGGACCTAGATTTGAATGTCAATTCAAGTATCAATTTCCTATATGATCTTGTGGGAACCATTTAAGACCTTTGTAAAATGAGGATGTTGTACCAGATGATATCTACAATCCTTTCCTGCTCTAAATGTGGGAACTTATTATTATTACCATACTCCACTCTAGGGATATTTCTAATCAATGAAGTGGAATTTGTCAAGGAATAGAGCAGCTTCTCCCAAATCAGTATTTGAAGACTACAAAAATATTATTCCTCTTCTTTTTTCTTTTTATGTGATTTTTATGTGATCCACTTCTTTCCTTTTTGGACTTATCTTTACAATATATTTTTCTTGCTCCTAGACTTTGCAATTTTATATTTATATATTATTGGTTTGTCATATCCAAACAGGTCAATGCTATGAAAACTGCAAAGGCTGTCTGGTTAAAGACAAATTAAAGTTCCAAATGGGAGAGGTAAAGGCGATAAGATAAGGCTATAGGTTTGGTGAGAGAGAACATAATTTCTATGAATGAATTCAAGCCCAGGATTAGAGGAATTCTATACCTCAACATATCAAAAGATCTCACTGATATACTAGAGTGAATATTTTCAAGTCAGTTACAAGGAATCATGAAGAATGGGAAAGGTGCCATGTTTTCAGACTGGATTAGGTAGATTCCAGAAATTATAGATGAGTTAGTTTGATGTTAATCCCTGCAAAGCTTCCATAATTATTCTAGTAATTATGATAGATTATTAAACAGATGGCCTGTGAGCTTTTAGGAAAAGAAGTGGAGATTACTGGGAGACAGCATAGTTTCATTAAGAACCAGTCATGCCAAACTAATCTAATTTCCTTTCTTGATAGGGTTACTACATTGCTAAATCCAGAGAATGCTATAGACATCATACATCTTGATTTCAGCAAGTCATTTGATGAAATCCCATAATGTTCTCCTGGAAAAGATGGAGATATGTAGTTTGTAAGATGTTTAGGTAGTTAGGAATATGTATAACTGGTAATTATAGATTTATTTAAATCTGAAGGGCAGGCTATAGTGGCATGCTTGAGGATTTTATACTTGACACTGTTCTTGCCAACATTTTTATCAGTGGCTTGTATGAACATAGATCAAGCATTTTAAAAATTCTATATAATGAAGACAGAAAGTAAAGAAGGATAGCTAATATGTTGAATGAAAGAATAGCTATTACAAATGATTTTAATGGATTGAAATGATAAGGTGATATGGACAAATATAAAGTCCTGAACAGAACTTCAACACATCCAGTTTTATAGATACTGAGAAGACCTGGTTTGCCATAAATTCATGTGAATAAAGGTTTAGGGGCTTTACCTGCAAGCAAAACTGACATGAGCACACAAAGGTTGATATGATCTTAGCTGGTATGCATAACAAGGTAGTGTTTGAGGGAATCATTCCATTGGGCCCTTTGTTTGCTTCATTGGCTAAACCACATATGGAGAAACGATGTTAGGATCTCAATACTATATTTTTCAGGTAGGTGTATGGATAGCATAGGGGAATCAACAAATTTGAATGTGTATAAAAGGGCATGAAAAACGTAGTAAGGAGTTTGGAACCCATGTGTACACACGTATGTGTGTCTGTATAGCAAGATAAAAGGAAGGCAGGGTGGTTCATCTACACAACACTCATTTTTAGAGTAATAGAGCCTGAGTTTGAATACTGAGGCCTCAAGAGGCTAAACGAGTATCCCAAGGTCACGTAAAAAATAAATAGCTAGGCCTAGATGCATAAACAGTTCCACTGCCTCCAACTTCAACACTATTTCATCTACAGTATCTTTTGCTGCTAAGTGCTTGTCACATAGTGTTCACTTGTAGTGCCAACATGATATTCATAGTGCCTACAGCAGCTACAAATATGCTGGCATAATTATGAATCCCAAAATATAATAGACTCTATACATGGAAGACAGAACCAAAACATTTATTCAAATACCAGAAAGCCAAATCCATCACAGTAAGAAAACAATCTATACAAAATAACCATGCAGGGGGCACCACCATCTCCAAGCCTTCCCCCTGCTGGGGCCTTCACACAAACAGACATTCACAGTTTGCTGCCTGCTTCCTCTCTCTTGCTCAGCTCTAACTACTCTTACTCCTAGCTCTGACTGCTCTGACCAACTCCCTCTCAGCTCTACTCTACCCTTTGCTACTTCATCCGTTCAACAAGCTCCTCCCACCACAGACTCATTCAACTCAGGCTTCCATGTGACTCAAGCAGATCACATGGGCCTATTAATGGATGGGAAAGATCTTCCCATTTACATGGCCATTATACCACTACCTTTTGTTCCATTAAATACATGGTTTGGGAGCTTTCCTCAATTACTTCTAGTCTCTGACTTTAGTAGGTGGAGTGTGTTACTCTACCATGCATTTTTTTTAATTTATAAAATTTCATAAGTTAAAAAAAATTAAACCTGTAGATTTAAGCTCAATCTCTTTTAGTGAGGGGGTAAGACTGTCACACTCCCCATATTAGATTAAAGAAAACCCTCATTTATTTCTTTGAGATAATGAAGAGTGTTAAGAGAAAAGTGGTCTGGGAAGAGCATGGTATACACACATAGTTACAGGTTCTAATATGTATGATGATCCATGAAAAAAAAATGGAAAAGGGTGACCAGATAGTCAGGAGAACCAAGAGGGCACTGTAACAGTGTTGTAGAGAAGGAGTATCCAAAAGGAAAGACTAGTCAACAGTCCTCAAATGCTACAGAGAGTTCAAGAAGGATGAATATTGAGAAGATCATCAGTTCTGGAATTAAAAGGTCAAAAATAACTTGAGTGAGTAGCTTCAATTATGGTGTAGTTGTAAGCTACTCTCAATGTTTCAAGAAGCGAGTGGAAAGAAAGGAAAAGGAAGCAATGATTGTAAACTGAGAATTTTGTATGATTACAACATATATATGTGAGACCTCTTATTGGAAGAAAGTTATAGTGTTCTCTGAGCAGTTGTCTATAATCAATTAACATTAAAGAAATAGTGTCTTGTCTCCTTTACTGCTCATAGTCAATTCTGAGACTGTTATAGAAAATAATTTTGTGTTTTCATAAAATGGTGATAATCAGTGATTATTCAAAGTTAGCAATGAAATGAGTCCCATGTTGATAATGAGTTGTTTCCTATCTATTAAAGCATATTCAACTTTAGGACTCAAACCTAAGACTTCCTATTTCTAATCCAGTATCCTTTCCATTACACTATGCTAATTGCTGGGGAAGAATTAGTGTAGATAGACAGTACATTCAAAATGGACAGATGCTCCTTGAAAAGAATTCTGGTAGGGGTGGCCAGGTAGCACAGCGAGTAAGAGCACCGGCTCCAGTGTTGAGAAGACCTGGAGATCGAATACCAGGCTCAGACACTTAGCACCCACCCAGAAACACCTGGCTGTGTAACCTTGAGCAAGTTACTTAACCCCAATTGCTTAGGGGTGGCCAGGTGGCTCAGTGAGTAAGAGCACCAGCTCCAGTGTTGGGATGACCTGGATCAAATCTGGGCTCAGATACTCAGCACCACACCCAGAAATAACTGGCCGTGTAACCTTGAGCAAGTTACTTGACCCGTATTTCTTAAAAAAAAGAAAAGAAAAGAATTCTGGTACTCTTACATGTGATTTGCATATTTGATAAAATATGTAATTTTAATATGTTTACCTTTACATTTTTTTTAGGAAAATATCACCAGAAGAATAGTGAAGTACCATAAAAACTAATTATCTTTGAATTTACAATCTAAAAGGATCTCTACCTATTAGTGGACAGTTGTACAATAATATTTTCCTGTTGTTGCTGTTGTTGGATCACTTCAGTTGTGTCTGACTCTTTTGTGACCCTTCTTGGGATTTTCTTGATAAGAGTAGGGAGTGGTTTGCCATTTCCTTCTCCAGCCCATTTTACAGGTGGGGAACTGAGGCAAACAGAGTTAAGCAAGTCACTCAGAGTCACACAGTAAGTATCTGACACCAGATTTGAACTCAGGAAGATGAATCTTCTGGATTCCAAGCCCAGTACTCTATCCCCTCCACCACAAATGATTATAAAATTATTTGCTTTTGATTGTTGAAAAACTGATGCCACAAAGCAATATAGCCACACTAACATAGAGGTGTTTTTAGCCAACATTTAAACCTGAGCAGATTCTGTGAAGTAGAAGGATATTCTGGCCCCTTTCCAATACCCCAGCTGTGCTTACCCTGGGTTTCTGACATTATAATGGTGGGCTTAGACTCTGATGTCTCTAAAATAAGGGTTGTTCCTAATTTACATTCCAAATAAAAGTTTCAAGCATGTAGTCACATGCACACACCCAAATGATCAAGATATCTAATTGTTAAAAATTTGAAGTATAATTGACCTCTAGCTGATGATTTAGTGAGAAGTTGTACATAGAACATGTGGTTTGGGTGGAGTTTAGATCAGATGACCACTTAGGTCCTTTTCAACACATATATAATTCAATTAATAACATTGTTAAAAAATACAAAAGCTAGACATTTTCTTCCCTGAAGAAGTTGATAGTCAATGTGTAAGCTAACTCACTCTATGAGTCTGTGATTGTTACTGAACATCATGATATTTCAAGCTACCTTGGCCTAGATTCACAGTAGGAGCTGTGTGCCTCAGGAGCAGATTTGTATCTGCTGGGAGGGGGAGATGGCTCATAACTTTATCAGTTGTCTTATTTCCTTTAACAAATCAATAGTAGGACTTCAAATTAATTTTGTTTTAACCTCTTCGGTACAACAGAAAAAATAACTTCTCAATTCAAATAATATTTGATTTTTCAGAATAAATGTAAAGTTTTAAAGGTTTACATGTTTCATTATCCAAGCCAAGATAAAACCCTCAGGTCAGAAAGTGTTATAAAAAAATGCTATAGAATACTCGGATCTTTCTCACAGGTATAGGACAGATGTCAAACACTCTCTTAAATTGGTAATTTCTTTTGTATTCTTCATTCTTTCTCCCTTTTAGAAGAAAAATCCATTGGAAGGAGATTATAGAAGGAAGGAGTTATAGTTTATAACTGGGGCTATTTTATTGCCTATACATCTCCCCACTGTATAAACTCAATCCAAAGTGTGACAGCTCTCTTAAATTATACGCAACTTGTGCTTCACTTTGTTTTCCAACATCTTAACCCTGCTTCATATCCATTGTGATGTTTGTTTATATAAAAGTATATTTTAAGATTCAAGTCTCTGACATCAGAATAGTTCATATATGCCAGTGACCAGAGTACTTACCAACATAGATTTGTGGCACCAACCCTTGAAAAGTGAAGAGATTACAGATACCAACTAATCTACAGATTCCCTGAAGAGAACTCATGCTGTAGCTATTAGTTGGGAAACTAGGCAATCTGGTTCAAAGTCTGTTTTATAAATGGTACAGCTTATGCCAACAAGAAAATCACAAGGCAAAAGCACTAAAATGAAAAATATTAAAAGTCTAGCACTGTTCTGTTTTGTAGCTGGGAAATTATTTACAGGTGTTGTTAAAGTTTGGTGCCTTCACTTGGGTCTCTCTCTGTCTTTCTGTTTCTCTGTCTCTACCTCTGTTTCTGTCTCTGTCTCTCTGTCTCTCTCTCTCTCATTCAAGCATATGACTGTATGCTTTATATTTTACCATTAAATCTCCAATTTCTCTACTTACTCCATGAAATTTTGTATACGTACATTAATTTGAATATCCAAATATATATTGTGGACATTTATGTATTTGGGCCTTTATTGGAGAGTATATGGTTCCCTATTATTCACTGGGAATTTCAACCATTTTAAAATCAAGGAATATTTTGTATTTTGAAAGAACAATGTGAAGAAATTGATTTTACCAGCAAATATGGCACAGATTCAGATGGAGAATGCCAGCTCAAAAGGATAGATGATTAAATAAATTTACTTCTACTCAATAATCATTTATTAAGTCCCTGCTTTCTACAAGGCACTCTTTTAGGTATTGGTCCTTGCTCTAAAACAGCTGAGTGCTCCTGGGGAAGGACAACACGCACATAGGTAAGTATATATACAATTATTTGAACAGGTAAATAAAGAACATTAACAACTAGATTAGTAATCAGGGAAATCTTTGATGCAATGTTACCTTCCAGAACAAGGGATAGCTTATTTGAATATGTGGAGTCTGGGTATGGGATGGTACATTTGAGGAATAGCAAATGATAATGTTTGTCCTAAATGCAACATACTTAGAGGGAGTATAAAATAACCCTAGATAGTTCTAATTGACCTGTACCATAATAACAAAATTTGCTTTTAAAAATCATATGATATCTATGAAAATAGGAATAACAATGCTTTCATATGCTGATTTCAAGTATAACTTCATATTTTGTCTTTCACCCAATGATTTCATATGATTAATTTTATATTTTATGTTTATTTTACAAAATAATATTGTGCTCACTTAACACACCAAAATGTTTCTATGAATGACTTCCTCTTATATTTCTCCTGTGGAAACTGCTTTCTAAGAATCTGAAGTGGTTAGCCATTGTGCCTAGCTTGTGTTTGCCTTGGAATCAATTTTCTATACTCATTAGCACTCTTTATCTCTCGGGCCCCTCTCTCCTTCTGATTGGAGGATGGAGACCTCTCCTTCTAAACCTCTATTTTAGGAGGGTCAACTACTCTTTCATTTCCCACCTGGCTGCATTCCTCTGGATTTTTCCATCATGCTCCCAAGGTGGACACCTTCATCTCTGTCTCCTGCTTTCTTTTTCCTTTTGTATCTTGTCTTTCCCCATTATCTTGTTAGCTCTTTGAAGGCAGGGAATGTCTTTCACCTTTTCCCAGTGCTTAGCACAGTGCCTGGCACATAGTAGGCACCTAATAAATTCTTATCCACTGACTGAATGAGAGAAATGTTGTCAGTGTTCATCATTGTTAGTACCTAGTTATTGCACAAAATGTATTTCAAATTTCCCTTCTCAGAGCTAGATAAATGTAACTTTAAAATCAACAAAAAAGAAGTTAAGGAGGTGACAAAATCTTAGAAAAATTATACCTCTGGAGAAAACTGAATGGGAATTTAAAAGAGTATACCTTTTTCTCAGCTGTTTCTCATATTATTTTGGCCAATTATATATCAGTAAAATTTACAGTCTAAGTGAAATGGGTGAATATTTTAAAAATATAATCTGCCCAGATTAACAGAAGTGGAAATATACTTCTTAAATAACTTTGCCATAGAAAAAGACATTGAACACACTCACTGAGAAAGAATTCCTAGGACCAGATTAATTTACAAGTGTATTCTACTAAACATTTAAAGAACAAATAATCCCAGTCTTATATAAACTTGAAAAAACAAAAGAAGTCCTACTTCCTTTTGTGACAAAAATGTGATCATGATACCTAAACTAGGTAGAACAAAAACAGAGAAAGAAAACTATAGACTAATTTCTTTAGTGAATATTGATGCAAAAATTGTAAATAAAATATTAGCAAGGAGATTATAGCAGTATATCAAAAATATCATACAATCTGAGCAGGTGGGATTTATATCAGGAATGCAGGACTGGCTCAATATTAAGAAAATTATTACTGTAATTGATCATATCAGTAAAAAAATAACAAAAACCATATGATTATATCAATAGGTACAGAAAAAGCTTTTGATTTGTCAAAAATACAGCACCCATTTTCATTAAAAATTAGAAAAATTAGAAGTAAAGGGAACTCTTTAAAAATGATAAGTAATATCTACCTAAAACCAAGAGCAAGCATAATTATTAAGGTAGACAACTTGAAGACTTCCCAGTAAGAGTAGGGGTGAATTAAGGATGTCCATTATTGCCATTGTTATTTACTATTGCTCTAGAAATGCTAGCAATAGCAATAAATCCAGAAAAAGAAATTGAAGGAATAAAAATAGACAATGAGGAAATAAAACTATCGCCTTTTGGAGATCATATGATGTTATACTTAGAGGACCTTAGAGAATCTACTAAAAAAAACTACTTGAGACAACTAACAACTTCAGCAAAGTTATAGTATATAAAATAAAAATATCGAAATCATCAGCATTTCCATATACAACAGAATCCATCAAGAAAATATAGGAGAAATCTATTTAAAATAACTGCTGACAATATGAAAACTTGAGAGTCTAACTACCAAAATAAATCCACATAAATAAAATTATAAAACATATTTTAGACAAATAAAGACAAATCTAAGCATTGGAGAAATATTAATTGCACATGTGTAAACTGAAGCAATACAAAAAATGACAATTCTACCTAACTTAATGACTTATTCAGTGTCTTATCAATCAAACTACCAAAGAATTATTACATAGAGCTAGAAAAAAGTAATCACAAAATTCATCTGGAAGAGAATATCAGGAGAATCAATGAAAATAAAAATGTGAAAGAAAGCAGATTAACAATTCCAGATTTCAAACTATATTACAAAGCAGTAATCATGAAAACAATCTGATACCAGCTAATAAATAGAGTGGTGGATCAGTGGAATAGATTTAGGTACACAATAAAACAAGTAAATGCCCATAGTAATCTAGTGTTTGATAAGTCCACCAATCTAAGCTTTTAGCAGTAAGAACACACCATTTGCCAAAAATTGCTGGAAAAACTGGAAAATAGTTTTGTAGGAACTAAGAAGAGGCCAACATCTCACACTGTATAACAAGATAAGGTCGAAATGGGTAAACGATTTAGACATAAAGTGTCCTATCATTAGTAAATTAGAAGGCCATGGAAAAAGTGGACCTGTAAGATCAATGGATAAAGGAAGGCTTTATGTCCAGAGCAGAAATAGAGATGATGGGAAGTAAAATGGATAATTTTGATTACAAGAAATTAAAAAGGTTTTGCTAAACTAACGCAGTCAAAATTAGAAAAAAAAATAGGAAACTGGGAAAAATGTACAGGTTTCTCTGATAAAGGCCTCCTCATTTCTGTAACATAGAAAAGTGAACCAAATGTATAAAAATATGAACCATTCACCAGTTGATAGATGGTTGAAGGATATGAACAGACAGGTTTCAGAAGAAATAAAAACTATCAATAGTCACATGAAAACATGTTATTTATCACTTCCAATAAGAGAAGTGCAAATTAAAACAATTCTGTGACACCACCTCATACTTATCAGATTAACTAACATGACAGAAAAAGAAAATGACAAATGATGGAGTCGATGTTGAAAAATTGGGACATGAATGCACCTGTGGTGGTGTTGAGAACTAGTCCAACCGTTCTGAAAAATAATTTGGAAGTTTGCCCAAAGAGCTCTCAAATTGGATGTATCATTTGACCTAGCTATACTGCTTCTAGTTCTGTATCCCAAAAAGGTCAAAGAAAAGGGAAAATAGCTTATTTATAGAAAAGCATTTATAGCAGCTCTTTTTGTAATAGCAAATACTGAAAATTGTGGGGATGCCCATCAATTTGGAATGGCTGAACAAGTTGTGGTTATGCTTGTGATGGAATACTAATGTGCTATAAGAAATTACAAGCAGGGTGGTTTCAGATAAATGTGGGAAGATGCATATGAACTCATATAAAGTGAAAGGAGTAGAATCAGGAGAATGTTATACACAGTTACAGCAGTGTAAGGATGACAAACTATGAAAAACTTAGCTACTTTGATCAACAGTAAGCCAAAACAGTCCCAAAATACCCATGATGAAAAAATGCTATTTACTTCCAGAGACAGAACTGGTGAACTCTGAATGCAGATTCAAGTATACTTTTTATTTAATTTTTGATCTGTTATTTTTTTGTGTTTTTTTTTTGCAACATGACTAATATGGAAGTATGTTTAGCATGACTTCACATGCATGATATCAAATTTCTTGCCTTCGATGGAGGGAGAGAATTTGGAACTCAAAATTTTTAAAAAATGTTAAATATTTTACCTGTAATTGAAAAATATTTAATGAAACAAATCAAATGCATTATAAATATTAAAAAAGAAAGAGAAGGGATAAATAGGTTCCGTGAGAGGAGCCTTGTGATAATGGAGGCCCCAAGATGTCTGAGTTCTCAATGGTGATTGTTATTACAATGCAACACAGGATAGATATCACTTACAAATAGGTCCACTGATTAAAAGCATCAATGTCAGGGGCAAAGAAACCTTCAAACTCAGTTCTTGACTGGGACCAAACACCTGGATTTTATGATAAGGAGTCCAAGGATAACTAAGTGTAGGATTATTGATGCTTGTGTCCTTCTCTGTCTCCTTTACTAGATCCTGATCATGCCCTCTAACTGCAGTTGTCATTTATGGTTCAGTCTTGGAAATTTCTTCTCTTCTCCTCCAGTATTACTACATTTGGTGATCTCATTAGTACCAATCAATTTATTTGCTTAAGATTTTCAAATCTGCCTTTCTTGTCCCTGGCTCTCTGGTGACCTCCAGTCTCACATATCCAACTGCCTTTCAGACATCTCAAACTGGATGTCCAATAGACATTTGAAACTCAATGTGTCTGAAACAGAACTCATTATCTTTTGCCCTATACCCTCCTTCATCCCTATTTCCCCCATTACTATAGAGGGCAAAACCATCTTCCCAGTCTCTCAGGCTTGCCACCCAGAAGTCATCCTGGACTCCTCACTATCTCTTCCTTTAAGTATCAACAAAAATGTCATATTTTTCTGGAAGTCTGTTAATTCTAGTGCCTTCCTTCTCTTAATTATTTCATGTTTATCCCGAATATCGCTTCCTTTGTATGTATTTGTCTGTATACTTTCCACTTCATTTTCTTAGAGGTCAGGGTCTATCTTTTCCTCTTTTTGTATCCCTAGCACTTAGCACAATGCCTGGCACACAATAGGCCCATAATAAATTTTATTGACGACTGATTGACTGACTGACTGGATGCCCTAACCTTCCTGGTTGGCTGTGGAGGGACTGGATGCAGAGTAGGGCAGGATGGAGTTAATGGGTCTCCAAACTTAGACTCTAATTGACCTGGGGGAGAGGTATCTATCCTCATTGCTCAAACAATGGTTTCATGTTGATAAGAATGGAAGGGTGTAGTGTTATTTGAATGACTCAGAGCACTGGAGAAGTAGATTGCACAGAAGTAAGCCCTCCAGAAGATTCAGGGGCAGTGGGCCTCCAAATACAGTCCTTGAGTGTGGCCAATATTGGGACATAGTACTATGGCTTCATAAAATTATAGAACACTATTTGCATTGTTGTATTTCCCACAACCAACATAACTAGAGAATTTTATCTGGCAGATTTATGTGACAGGGAGCACAGATTGCTCAGAGAAAACAGGGCAAAGATAACGAGATTAATGAGCCCTGGCACTCTTCATTCTGGCACATAGGTTCATTCGTGTCACAACCTTGGTCATTATGGCAGTTGAAAAGCATCTCTTCACCTCGCCTCTACTTAGATTCTTTTCCTTGGATAAATTGATAAAGACGTAGCTAGCAACTTTGGGTATGATATGAATTAAAAGACATTTTAGATCATAATTCAAATAGTTTAGAGACTCTTAAAGTGCCCTCTTGAGTCCAAAATATGTAAGAACTTTTGTATTTAGCTATTTGTGGCTGACTCAGTTCTACATATCAAAAAAGCTGAAATTACCTGAGGTTTATGAGCTTTTCAGAACTCAGCTCTTACTAGTAGTGTGATTATCAGCGGCTCAATCTAAAAAATAAATATGTCACAGTTATAGACCAGCAGGTGTCAGCAAAGAGAAGCAGCATCTCAGCAGAGTTCCCTAGCAGAAAGCACTGGATGGACAATTGTCTGTCCAAAACTTAAAACTAAAAACAAAACCAAAAACGACAGAATACATAATTAGAAGACATAAGTGGTTCCACAGCATTGGATCCATGAATAAACCAGTCATGCATGTTTCTTGGCTACATGTATTCTTTATGTAACAAAACTAACAGCCTACTGAAGCCATCCCAGGAAGCATGGGCCCATAGCTTCCTTAAAAAATCCCAAACTCTCCAAGGATAAGGTGATTACATTGCTTAGGCCTTGTAGATGACAAATGTCCAGTGTTCCAGCACTGTAGAACCTTTTTGGTCTTTGAAAAAAGGTGTGATTAAATCTTTCATGATATTTTGGTCATTTATTGGTCTTGGGACAGCACAATAGGAATGACATGCTGAGTCTGATCAAAGAACATCCTTCTGGCTGGCAGCTCTCCTCTGTTGTAGTTTCCCAAATAACAAGGTTTGGTGCCAGTGTGGGAAGAGGAAAAACATGGTCTCCCATCCCTCCTCCTGGCGATGAGGAGATCTCACTCATGTGGCATCTAGGGCCAGGAGAATTAACCTGGTGTACCTCTACAAGGTCTTCTGGCTGCTTTTGTCTCCCGCTTTGTGTTTCCTTTAGCTGGTTTGCAGTATGAGTGGCTACAGAATCCCGGTAGTGCCAAGGACAAAGGCTACCAGAAAGTTTGTGGTGGAAGACTTGAGAGAAGACTAATGGCAAGGAAAGAGTTGGCATGAGAGAAGTCACTGGAAAGAAAATCCTACTTGGCATTTGGTTAGAATTCACTTAGTGGAGGTGAAATATAAACTGGTTAATTAGGAGCTTTGGAAAAGTAATGTGTATTTCCCACCCAGTTTTGAATATTATACTTTTGACTAGTTGTCCTAGGAATGATAAATTAATAATTCTGTCATACACATCATGATTATTATATGCTTTTCTATATTAAAGCAATCTTATTTTATCTAAATTTTATATTTGTATATTGTATACTGTGTTAACTTTCTTACTTCCTTTGGCAGTACCCTATAGTGGAGCCAAAAGTAACATTACTATAAATAGCAACTTTCTTATGAAAGTCAAGGTGAGAAGGTGATGAACCAATGAATGTCAGAATTAAAGAATTTTCTTCTACTGACTGGAGGTTAGGCTCCCCCTCAATGTTAAAATCAGCATCCCTATATCCACCTCTTCTTGGGATACTGGACCCTTGGGACCAGAACTGATAATGTTCCTCAGGGTCACTGAAGCCTTATGACCAAAACAATACTGTCCTGTCAGAGCTTTTGCTCCTGCTTGACTGAAAGCGCTCCTCTCTACCTTTGAACTACTACCCAGGAGAGGATATACCCAAGGGAGCTGTCAAACAGCATCTGGTCCTGTGTCCAGTGATATAGCACAGGGGTCTCCTATCATCTCTTTCTGATTAGTTCCCAGTCCCCCTTACCATCTTTGTCTTGAAAATTCAGAAAGCTGCTTCTGCTTCTATCACCACTACCTAGTCTGAATGCTGGTGCTTCATCCACATGGGTTCTGGGCTAGCCTCTAACTCATGTCACAGATCTCTCTTTCCAACCTCCCAAGTTTTCTTGGGCTGTATAAATGTCTCTCTCTGATCTTTCTTTTTCTTTGCTACTCCAGAATTTGATTTGAGGCATTGTTTTACAGCTGTTTGTATGGGAATGTTGGAAGAGCTCAGCTAAGTACTTTTCATACTCTGGCATCTTGGCTCCATCCCTGGAGGCTCATGAGATTTGGTTTTGAGTGAATATAAATTCATAAATGACTTCAAATCTGAAATAGTATTCTATGGACTATATGTGTAAAGGGTCCCCAGAAGCTACATCTTCAAAAATATGTGTTGTCTGCCCCTAGCCAAAGCATGCCCTTCTTTAGAATCTCTTGGTTTCATGCTGATTATTGCCTTTCTAAAACATATTTGTGTACACTTGTTTGCTTGTTGTTTCCCCTATTAAATTGTGAGCTCCTTGAGAGCAAGAGTTGCTTTTTACATCTATTTCTTACCCCAGTAACAAATGTCTGACACATAGTATGCATTCAATAAATGTTTACTCACTGACCTTTTTCAACCATGGATCCCCACATATCCTATAGCTAACATACATTTGAGTATTTAGAACCCTTACAAATAAGTTACAGTCCATTCTGAAAATGGGTAGGATGACTTACAAGCAGTTTGCACTTCCATCAGGCTTCTAGCAAGTATCTATGAAATCAAACTAGCTGTGAATATACAGAAGGTCTTACCCAGTCATCCCTCTCAGTTTTTAAAATTATCTAACTCAGGGATTCTTAAACTGTCACAGACCCCTGTGTCAGTCAAGTGAAGCCTATGAGCCCCTGCTCAGAATGTTTTTAAAAGAATAAAATAGTATCCATAAGGTCGCAACAGAAACCAATTATATTGAAATAAAGAAGTAATCTTCCCCCATCCAGGTTCACAGCACTGAACTTTGCAGTTGTAATTGTGTTGGATCATTCTATTTCTCAGATTAACTAAGTCTTTTACAGTTGGTCATCATGCCAACCTTGCTGTTTCAGTGCACAATGACCTTCTGGTTTTTCTCACTTCACTTTGTTCATCTAAGTCTTATCATGTTTTTTTTTTCTTGAAACCACTCCTATCACATGCCAAAACTTGTTCAGCTATTTCCAAAATTTCCCTATATATATATAGCTTTTTGGAGGGGGGAAGGCAGGGCAATTGGGGTTAAGTGATTTGCCCAACGTCACGCAGCTAGTAAGTGTTAAATGTCTGAGGCCAGATTTGAAATCAGCTCCACCTAACTCCAGGGCTGGTGCTCTATTCACTGTGCCACCTAGCCACCCCAATATATTTTTATATATGTAAGTTCTTTTCCTTTTTCTTTGAACTCTTTGGGAAATAGACCTTGTAGTGATATTGCTGGGTCAAAGGGTATGCAGAGTTTTATTGCCCTCTATAGAACTATTGCATAGTTCTAAATTGTTTTTTAAAAGGGTTCAACCAGTTCCCAAGTCAACCAACAGTTCAATAGTGTAACTATTTTCTCTTATCCTCTTCAGAATTTGTCATTTCTGACAGGGATGAGGTTGTACTTCAGAGTTATTTTAATTTGCAATTCTCTAATCAATAGTGATAAAGCATTTTTACATATGACTATAGAGAGCTTGATTTATTTGTTTTTTGAAAACTGTTCTAATCCTTTGACCATTTAGCAATTGGGGAATGGCAGTTATTTTTATAAATTTGAATCAATTTTCTACATATTTGAGAAATGAGCTCTTTATCTGAGAAATGTGCTATATATTTTTTAATATTACTTGATTGTTTATGGTATCTTTTATCCAAATGTAGCTTCTCTGATTATCTCTTTTAATTATGTCTATTTTTGCTTTTTGTCTTCTAGGATATCATATCCCAAGCTCTCTACTCCTTTAAGGTAGAAGTTATTTGTGTGATCCTGACTGGCCTCATGATATTTGAATTGTTTCTTTATGGCTATTTGCAATACTTTCTTCTTGATCTGGGCGCTTTGGAATTTGAGAATAATATTCCTGGTTGTTTTCACTTTGGGATCTTTTTCAAATGATTGGTTGATTCTTTTAACTTCGATTTTACCGTCTGAATCTAAGATATCATGACAGTTTTCCTGAATTATTTCTTAAAATATGGTGTTTAGCTCTTTTTATTTTAATCACAACCTTCAGGTAGTCCAATTACAGACAATTCTCACTTTATATAAATTCTCATTATGCAAAAATGACTTTACATAAAAAAATTCTGAAAGAAATCAGCATTACAAAAATGACTTTACTTTAACATACCTACCACTTAGCTCAGTGCTTTTTTGCCCTCCACTCCCCTACCAAAAAACAAACAAAAAAAAATCTTAAACAAAAGGTGCCCCCCAAATCCTCCAAGTGAAAGCAGAATGGAGATATGGAGATACAGTTCTGCCATGGGATCTGGGGCTTGACTTGAGACCTCCCACACTGATAAAGAAGACTTCTTCCTCATTCTGCCCATGTGCCTTGAATCATCCTTTGATTGATCTGTCTTCTGTTTGTGCTTAAGTATTGCATGTGTTACAAGAGGTAACCCTTATATGTTACCTGTTATCTCCTATTTGTGTCTGTGTCTGGGCCCCATATGTTTGTTCCCACGTGTTCTTTCTCTCAGACTCTGAGGTCACTGGCCCTGGCCCCTGCCTATTCCTCTTGCTGCTCTTGCTGCTCTGTCCCCAGACCTCATGTGATCTCAAACTGTAACCCAGTCCCCTCCTTCCACAGGTGCTGGGCTCCATTACTTCCTCCCAGGCTCTTTCCCTTCCTCACATATTTGACAAATTTGCATTATATAAAAATAACTTTGCATAGAGGTCAGCAGAACAATTAACCTACATAAAATAAGAACTGTCTGTGTTCTTAAGTTAGTTCTCCTTGATCTATTTTTCAGGTCAATTGTTTTTCTAATGAGATATTTCACATTTTCTTCTGTTTTTTTTTTCTTCATTCTTTTGACTTTGCTTTTATTGCTTTTTTGATGTCTCACGGAATCATTAACTTCCACTTGCCCAATTCTGATTTTTAAGGAATTATTTTATTCAGTGAGCTTTGGCACCTCCTTTTCCATTTGGTCAATTCTGCTTTTTAAGTTCTTTTCTTCAGTGAAATTTTGTGTCTATTTTGCCATTGGGCCAATTATTTTTTTAAAGGTGTTATTTTCTTCAGTAACTTTTATGTCTCTTATCAAGCTGTTAATTCTCTTGTCATAATTATCCTGTATTCTCATTTCTTTGCCCCTTTTTTCCTGTGCCACTCTCATCTCTTTCTTTAACTCTTCCAGGAATTCTTGTTGATCTTGTGTCCAATTAACATTTTTCTTTGAGGCTTTAGTTGTAACTGTTTTTACATTGTTATCTTCTGCTTAATTTATATCTGCATCTGCTCTTCCACTTTATTAGTTTTTATGGTCGTTATTTTTTTGTTGCTTGCTTATTTTTTCCAACCTATATTTTGACTTTCAACTTAATGTGAATGTTGGTCTCTGCTTACCTGAGGGAGGGGAGGTATTTTCAGCCTTTTTCAAGTGTCTGTTTTCAGAGGTATGGGAGGAGGGATGTTTGCAAGTTTTTGGTGCTTCCAAGGTGATGTGATCAAAGTAGAGATGTGGTCTCTGTTCTCCTAGTGTGCACTCTGGCATTACCCAGGAAAGGTCCCTCTTCCCCTGTAGTTACAAGTACTAGTAGTATTCTTAACCCTAGAACTGTGACAAGGTCATTTGTTTCCCTGCTGCTGAGAATGGTAATGTCCTCTTGTCCTTGAAACTGTGACTAGGGCCCCTGCTTCCTTGTAACTGACCACAAGCTTTCCTCTTTTCCCTGAAACTGGGATTCAGAACTACATATGAACAATAGAGTTGCCAATTAGTGCCAGCTGTACCCAATAGAAATAGCAGATCCCCTGTAAATTCTCTCTGACCAGTTATCCAATCCCATTATAGTTTCTGGGTTGTAAATTCCCCAAATTGCTGCTGCTGAGGCTGCTGCTGTGTATGCAGGAGTGTATTCCACTTCAGAGCTCTCCTACAGACCTCCTAAGTTTTCTTTGATAAGAAAAAATGCCTCACTCTGATCTTTTTTGGTTCTGTCACCCCAAAATTTCACTTGAGGCATTATTTAAAATTGTGTGGAGAGGAAATTATGGAAGTGTTTTGGAGGGGAATGTTAAGGGAGGGGAGCATTCAGCTAGGTTACTGAATCAACCATCTTGGCTTCATCCTCTCAAGGGATCTTTCTATACAGTAATGAGATGACATATTATAAGCCAATTCACAGGGATAATCCTCTTTTTGAAAGTTTGGTATTATTAAGGTATAGCTAAGTGGTATAGTAGTTAGAGTGCTGTACCTGAACTCAAGAAGACCTGGATTCAAACCTGACTTCAGATGCTTACCAACTGTGTGACTCTGGGTGAGTCCCTTTATTTTTATTTGTTTCAGTTTCCTCAACTGTACAATGGCATAATAATATTTACCTTCCAAGGTTATCATGAAGATAAAATGAGATGATATTTGTGAAGCACTTAACACAATATATAGCACATAGAAGGTGCCATATAATTAGTTATTATTATTATTATTATTATATCTCATATATAGGACTATAAGTGCATGTGTAAGATTAGGAGTGTATGATTTTCTATGAACCTATAACTATAAGGGGGGGGTGAGGTAGTATTTGCCTCTGGTCTTTTCATCAGAAATGTTTGAAAGTCCTGTTCTGTTAAAAAATTCTGTTAAAAAAAATCTATTTTATCACCTGAAGGATTATACTGTTTTGCTGGGCACATTATTCTTGATTGTAGACCTAGATCCTTTACATTCTGAAATATCATATTTTAAAGATGTTGTGGTTCCACAATACGTGAATTCTTTCTTCCTGGCTGCTTGTAGTATTTTTCTTTACATTTTGGCTATAATATTCCTGGGAGTTTTAATTTTGAAGTTTCTTTCAGGAAGTAACTGGTAGAGCCTTTCAATTTTTACTTTGTTCTTTGGTTCTAATGTAATTGGAAAATTTTATTTTATGATTTCTTTAAATGTAACAACTAGTTTCCTTCCTTCCTTCCTTCCTTCCTTCCTTCCTTCCTTCCTTCCT
>NW_027185764.1:53852157-53862980 GCF_028583685.1 Petaurus breviceps papuanus | reverse complement strand
CTTTCTTTCTTTCTTTCTTTCTTTCTTTCTTTCTTTCTTTCTTTCTTTTTCTTCTTTAGTTCATACATTTCAGGTTAGTCCAAGGATTCCTAAATTACTTCTCCTTGATCTGTTTTTCAGGTTGATTGTTTTTCTATGAGATATTTCACATTTCCTTCCACTTTTTTCAGCTTTTAAAATTTTGTTTTATCATTTCTTGTTGACTTATGGACTTATTAGTTTTTCTATGGCCAATCCTAATTTCTAGGAGGTAATTTTTATTGAGGATTTGTTCCTTTTTTCCCAACTATTTATTATCTTTTCATATCTTTCTTCCCTACCTTTTATCTATTTTTCTATTCTTTTCACTACTGCTTTCATTTGTTGTTGCTTCTTTTTTTTTGTTTTGTTTTTTGGTCTTTATTAATTTGTTTGTTTACTTTTAGTTTACAAGATTCAATTCCACAAGTCCTTGAGTTTCAAATTTTCTCTCCCTTCCTCCTGCCCCCCCATGACAGCATACAATAAAGTATAGGATCTGCAAATACTTTCACATTAGACATTAGTCAGGTTACAAAGATGGATCGTATCAGATGGAATGAAAAATGGTAAAGAGGAAACAAAACCAAACAAGAAAAAGAAAAAAGATCAGGTAGTTTGCTTCAATCTGGATTCATACTCAGTCCTTTCTAGTTCTTTCTCTGAATGTAGACATCTCTCTGCATCATGAGTCTTTTGGGATTGACTTATATCGCTTGTTGTTTCTTAATCAATTTTTAATTCCTTCTTCTCTTGCTTTAGTTCTTCTAGGAATTCATGTTGAATTTGTGTTGCAGCTGCATTTTTCTTTGAGACTTTGCTTATAGAAGTTTTTGAGCCAATCTCTTATTCTGTACTGGTTAGATACAGCTATTTCTGGCAGAGTTCTTTTTCTATTTGCTTGTTCTTCTATCACACTTCTTGGGAGCCATGTCTGTCCTGATTATCTATCTTTTTGTGTTCTGCAGTTTTCACAACTCAATCTGGTGGGCTGCAAGCTTTCAGAGGTCCCGAAGTCATCCTGAATTTGGAGGGGGAGGTCTGTTCACTGCCCTCCTGGTCTGAGTTCAGCAAATTCATGATCCAAGTTTGGATCTATTAACTTTTTCTGATTGAAAGTTTCCATAGACTGCTAATTGACAGTCACCATTGAATGCTGGAAATCTCTGTAGATTCATAGTAACTGAACTATTAACTCTCCTTTTAGACTAGGACACTTAACTTTGCTCCTGGAATCAGAACCACATGGTTACTGTTTGCTTCCTAGAACTTGTTCTGTTCTCAGTCACAGCTTGTACCTACACTCTCAGCTGCTCCTCTCTACCCTTGATTTGAGACCCCACAATAGGAGGTAAGTAACAAAGTTGCTGGATGGCATTTGTTCCTATACCCACTACTTGCCCATGGTTCCCTTGGGATCTCCATCTGGTGCCTTATCTTTGCCCTTTCTTAGTCTCGGGGGTACTGCAATGCTCCTCAGCACCACTGCCACATGTAATCCTGGCCAGACTCCCTCTCCAGTTTCTGTAAGTCTTTCTATCTTAAGTCATCTTGAGCCAAAAAAATAACTCACTGTGACTTCCTGGCTCCATCAATTAAAATTCAGTCCTGTGCATTCTCAAAATCTTTGTTGAGGAGATTTGGAGAGAGACTCATACTTGCTCTCACTGTGCCATTTTGATTTCCCTCTCACGCAGAAATTCTAGTTCACAAAATACCTTCCTTTTTCAGATAGTCTAATTCAAATTCCGGGGATCTTGCTGTGCTAATCTGGAGATGCATGAGAGTGGCTCAAAAATTAATATTTATCAATAGCCCACTATAGTAGTTTCCACATCTCTTTGGGAAATTTTCAACAGTAAAACATTAAATGCTTAATCAATGTCTCATTCAGTAGATCTTAATAGACTGAAAGTTTTCCACATATAATAAAAATTAAAGCAAAAACTTAGAAAATGAGATTAATAGTCATAAGAGGTAAAATGCTTTTAGCAAGTTAAAATAATAGTGTTTCAGTTAGAAAGGACATCTCTTCAAACCCTCTCATTTTGTAATTGGTAACTTAAGAGAATCTAAATGAAATACTAACAGCTGTAGAGTTTACAACTTTGGCCCCTGATGTGATCACTAGTAAGATATGGAGTGCACATGCTGTCTGATATAATGAAAGTCTGTGGAAGTGTTCAATTGTAAGAAACAGGAATTTAGTATGTCTATGTGATTTCCTGTCTGTTTTTCCCCTATGTAGCAAGTCCTTCGGCAAAAAGACATCTGTGTGTGTGTTTTTCTCCTTTTTTCAAGAATGAACATCATGATTTAAGATAGTTTCTCCTCTGACTGCCTGCTGGTTTATTTCATGCACCTGCTTTTGTGGAAAAGAGAGGGGATTTGTAAGTGACCATTTTGGGGCCTACTCTGCTAACATTTGGCCTGCATAGTATCCCATAGGAACAAAGCAAACTAAAGAACTCATGAGGGGTGATCTAAACCCAGGAATGGTTTTAAAATCATATGTATATACCAATGCCTCAGAATATTGCCAAATTCCTTAGGTGAGGTTTACTAATTGTGTGGAAATTAATTTTAAAATTTAGTTTTCTATTTCTAATCAATAGGGACATTTTAATTCAAAGGTTAGAATTTTTAAATGCTTTAAATTACTTAAAAACTAAACCTTTTTTTTTCTGTAGGCTGATTTCCAAGTTGCTTTGATAATTCATTTTTCATTTTGATTATTTGAGAATTTAATATTTAATAATTTCATTGAATTTTTTCTTCCTATACTCAAACTGAGTGTTTCATGCATATTGAAAGGTTATATTAGCCAGGCATTTAGTTAAAAAATAATCCTATGAGAGTCAACATATTAGGGGCTAATTAAATAAATAATAGCCCATTTAATTAGCATTAAAATGAATAACAGTCCATTCTATGAATCAATATATGTTTAACTTTTCTTTAGCAACTAAGTATGTTTCTAATTTTCAAGAAGAAGAAAGTATAAAGATGGAAAGAAGCCAATGAAGACAGAAGGAAAGATGGAAGGAAGGAAGGAAGGAAGGAAGGAAGGAAGGAAGGAAGGAAGGGGAAAAGAAAGAGAAAGAAAGAGAGAAAGAAGCACTTCCAGACCTTAAACTATATTATAAAATAGCAGTCATCAAAACCATTGGTCTTGGATAGAATTAGAGAAATAGATCAATGGAACAACAGACTAGGAAAGAGAATCAGTAATAACAAAATTACCTAAAAACATGAATTATTTAGGAAAGAATTACATATTTCATATGAATTTCTAAGAAAATGGTATGAAAGAAATTAGGTTTAGAGTAATACCATATACCTTATTTTACAATATATTAAAAATGGATATGCTACCTGAATATTAAAAGGATTGGAAGAGTAAAATATTATACATATCTATATATACATATATATATATTTCACAGCTATAGATAGGCTATTTATTCCTAACTAAAGAAAGGATAGAAGCAATTACAGAAGACAAAATAGAATAATTACTGTTCAACTGAAATGAATAAATATAGGAAAAGAATGGAAGCAGTCAAATGAGAAAAAAAAAACAACTACATATATTTTTGGATGAGGATTTGGCATCTGAAATAGATGCATAGGCATGGCTAGGTGGCTCAATGAACAGAGCACCGGCCGTGGAGTCAGGAGGACCTGAGTTCAAATTCCTCCTCAAACACTTAACACTTATTAGCTGTGTGACCCTGGGCAAGTCACTTAACTAACCCTAATTGCCCTCCAAAAAGAAAAAAAAAAAGAAATAGATGAATAGATGTGAGAAATAAGGAGATATAGTTAGAGATAAAATATATCTCCATTTCTATCATCTATATATCTAGATCTATGTATGTATCACTTATTTATAGAGATATAGATATATCAATATCTGTATGTAATCCAAGTCATTTCTATCTTTATATGACAAAGAGCTACTTCTAAATAGTTAAGTGGTTGAAGGATATTCCCAAAAAAAGTCCTCGAAAGGATTGTAAATATTAGTAACCATGTGAAAGAATATTTCATATTCATTTCTAAAAGAAATCCATACAAAAATAATACTTCATGTTTATATAGTGCTTTAAATTTATAAAGTGTCCTCACTTTGTCTCAATTTATCCTTATAGTAGTCCCAGAATGCAGGTGGTATTATTATCCCTATGCATCAGATGAGTAGTCTGAGGCAGAAACTAAACGAGTTACCCAGGGTCACATAGAGACAACCTGAGGCAGGATCTGAATTCAGGTTTTCTGTCTCTATTTCCAGTGCTCTAACCACTAAGCCCCTAGTTTCCTGAGGTTTTGCCTTAAACAAGATGAAATAGATAGGAAAAATCAAATTTAGAGGGATTGTGGGAAGATAAGCTCACTAATGAATTATTAGTGGAGTTGTGGATTAGTACAACCATTTCAGAAAACAATTTGGAATTATGCAAGTGATATTTATATCCTTTAATTTGGGGATTCCATTGCTATGCATATACTTCAAGGAGATCACTGAAAACAAAGAAAGCTTCCTATATACGAAATATTTGTAGTAGCACTTTATTTGTTGGTAGTATCAAAGACCTAGAAAGAAAATATCAATTTGAGAACAGCAAAAGTAATTGTTATATTAATTCATTAGGGTAGCTAGATGGCACAGGGGCTAGAGTGCCAAGCTTGAGGCCAGGAAGACTTATCTTCCTGAGTTCAGTTCTGACCTCAGTCCCTTACTAGTTGTGTGACTCTGGGCAAATCACTTAACCCTCTTTGCCTCAGTTTCCTCATCTGTAAAATGAGTTGGAGAAAGAAATGACAAACCACTCCAACATATTTGCCAAGAAAAGCTCAAATGGAGTCATGAAGAATCAGACATGACTGAAACAACTCAACAAGAGAAAGATTAAATAACCTATTGCTTTAGGAAAAGATATGTATTATGAATAAAGAAAAGCTTGGAAAGACTTATTTGAACTGATACAAAGTAAAGTGAATAGAGACAGGAGAACAATTTACACAATTATTATAATAACGTAAATAAACAAATGTGTTATATAATACAAAACAATTGAAAATGAATATTGAAAAATTATAAAGAACAAGCTTGGCCCCCTTCCAAAGAAGAAATATGAGAAGACACCTTCTTCTACACCTTTAAAGAGTCAAGCCAAGTCAACAAGCTTTTAGCAAGTACTTATTATATGCCAGACTCTGTGTTAAATGCTAGGAATACAAATACAAGTAAAAAGATTCCTTCCCCATAGGTGCTTACATTCTAATGGGGGTGGGGGAGAAGGGGAGGAAGATGAAAAGTGGGGAGTGGAAAGCAGAGAGCAGGGCATGGTGGAGAAAAAATATAAACAGAGAGGCAAGAGTGGAGAGCCTGGAGAGTATAGAAAGAGTGAACATGACTGCCCTGCACATTCCCTTAAAATAAAGGTTCTGGGAGGAACTAAACAATTAGTGGGTTGGGCTATAAGAGCATAGGGATCTTCCAGGGTAAGAGACCTGCAGAAGTAGAGCCATCTTCCAGAGTGAGAAGGCTTTCAAGGAATGGGGTGGGAAGGCGAAGGAAGTCTTCTGGAAGAGGAACAAAGGAGTGAACATAGGTACTTCTTTAAAAGTGTAGGTCTTAGGGGTGGCTAGGTGGTGCAGTGAATAGAGAGCACCAGCCCTGAAATCTGGAAGAACTGAGTTCAAATCTGGCCTCAGACACTTAACACAAAAACTAGCCACGTGACCTTGGGCAAGTCACTTAATCCCAATTGCCCTCCAAAAAAAGCAAAAAAAAAATGTAGATCTGAGGAGTAAATGACTAATAAGAGAAATGGACTTCAAATACAGAGGGATCTTCTACAGTGGGAAGTTCACAGATATAGAAGTGAGTGGGACAGTCCATAGATGTGGAACATCACATATATTTTCATATCCTTTTGATATATTGATTGATCAGCTTTGCTGATTTTTTTCTGATTCCTTTTTTACTTTAATTCTTTGTTATATTAGGATCATTCTCTTAGGGGGAGAGGCAGAATGTGGTGAAATTTAAGTGATGTAAAAACAAAAGTTATCAACAAAATATGTTTTAAAAACAAAGAACAGAAGGAGGGAAAGAATGGAGGGAGGGAGATGAAGGCTGAAGGAAGGAAAGGACCAAGAAAGGGAGATAGGGAAAAAAGGAAGGGAGGAAGGAAAAGAAAGAAGGAAGGGGGGGGAGAATGAATGAAGGAAAAATGGCAGAGAGAGGGAGGAAAGAAAGGAAGGAGGGAGGGAAAGAAGGAACAAAGGAAGGGAGGGAGGAAATAAGGAAAGAAAAGGAGACAGGGAGGGAAGGAAGGAAAAAAAATAAGGAAGGAAAGGATTTTTATTTACAAAATGCTCTTCAGGTCTTTTGCTTGGTAAAAGTATAAGACTTAGCAGAAACAATTGTGGTACCTTGAATTAAGGGAGTCTATCTGAACTGTTAAAGAACAAAAACTGCTCCAAATAACTATCTCCTTCGGGTTTCTTTACAAGTTGTATAAGCAAGGGGGAAAAAGTGGGACAAGCTCAAGGTTGTACATAAAAGAGTAATATATTGATTTTTTAGTGTCAGCATATACAGCATTCGACTGGAATTGATGAACAGCAGATGTCTCAAGACTCATAAAAACATCTGCAACAATACTTGTAGGTGGGAAAATAACTGATTAATTTCCTTCCTTTCCCTTTTTCCTTTTTGTTTGTCCTGTGATTCCCTTACAAATTATTCTTTTGCCAAGTCTCCTTTTCAATTGTTGCTTTATAAAACATTGGAGAAAAATGAGAAGGCTCTTGGTTTCAGAATATTTCTACAAAAGTTACATAGAAATAGAAGATTTGATCTATCTTTTCTTTTTTAAATTTACCCCACACCTAGGTACAAGGGATAAAACCTCACCTTTGACATCTGAACATCTCTAAGTCTTTGTTCTGCAGGGCAGAGACATAAACACGATGTGACTTGTAGCTTTTCTTAGGAGTTGGAATATTTTCTTCCTCTGTAGGGGTGATATTCTATGACTGTTATATTCAATAAGGGAGATAGGAGTCTAGCTCTATGAAAGGCGCACCATGTGGCCTTTTATTGTAGGTTAATTAACTCAACTTCAGTGGTAGAGGCACAAATTTAGCCTCTGTAATGGCAAAACAAAGAAGTAGTTAATGCCTTGTTTCAGCTATTTAATTATTTAGCACCTTGTTTCAGTCCAAGTTTCTTTTAAGCCTTGCCCATGATTGTATCAAGTCTTTGTTAAGAAACAGAACTTGGGAACCCCAGTTGTTGATGCAACAGAAAGGGATGGAAGAGAGAGGAGCTTAATGACCATATATAAGGAGAAGCCCAGGCTGGGAGAGAGCAGAACTGAAAGAGCACATGTGGTGGCAGATTTTGAGAAGGGAGCATTTGTGGTTGAGGCACTCTGCCTCTTCTATCTGTGTTGATTTTTGTTTGTGATGTGTGTTGAGTTCTCATTTTAGTGATAGCTATAATATTGTAAATGCTGTACTTTGGTTTCTGTCAATGTTTTGTCTTAGTTTATTATTGAATAAATAGAGAGTTCACTATACTATGTAATCAGAACCTTGAAGCTGTTCACAGCAGAAGTCCTCTGGAAAGGTGCTTGTGCTTGGCTTTACAGCCTCTCAGACTTGTTTCCATCTTACTATTTTGTAAAGCTCTCAGGACATTTTAGTCATAAGACTAATAACATGTTGGACACTGGTAGGCACTCTGCAACCCTTTACAGTGGAGATAGTTACCCTGGGAATGATGGTTTATATCATTGAAGAAGTAGTTCTGGCTAAGAGAAACAGAAATGTAAAAGAAACCCTCTTCAAGTGAATATAATTATGGCTTGTGCTGAGCTAGAAAAGATCAAGAGACTATGAAATCACATAAAATTAAATCATCATCTATTTTCTTCCACCTTTTCTAGACAGAAACCATCCATTTGTGTAAAAATACAGTTTCAAATGAGTAGAAGAGTGGCTGCAGGAGAATCTGCTGGACTCTAGAATTACTGGATGGTTCCATTGATCTCTGACTTGAAAAGAGCCAGGGCAAGCTGAAGAAAAAGGATTCCTGGTGAACAACAGTTAGCAGCATGGGAGGCAGCCAGGTAGCACAGCGAGTAAGAGCACCGGCTCCAGTGTTGAGAAGACCTGGAGATCGAATCCCGGGCTCAGACACTTAGCACCCACCCAGAAACACCTGGACGTGTAACCTTGAGCAAGTTACTTAACCCCAGTTGCTTAGGGGCGGCCGGGTGGCTCAGCGAGTAACAGCACCGGCCCCAGTGTTGGGATGACCTGGATCAAATCCGGGCTCAGATACTCAGCACCACACCCAGAAATAACTGGCCATGTAACCTTGAGCAAGTTACTTAACCCCAATTGCTTTAAAAAAAATGAAAAAAAAAACAGTTAGCAGCATGGGAATGCCCCAGGAAAAGAGGGGAAAAAACTTTATAGGTGAACACTGACTCAATAGAAACAATGGCATAAAAAAGGAGAGATCTGCTCATCAATATTACTCTCCACTCTAATGGCAGAGGAACAGTGTGGGTACAGAATGAGGAAGGATGTTTTATAGGTGGAGAAGTCCTCCAGATAATCATGTCTGTAAATGACATCATGCTGATTATATCAAACCATAGAACATTTCAGAACCTTCTAAATGAGATCAATGATCACCCAAAAGTTTGGTATATAATTATAAACAAAGAAAAATAAGTAGATAAATAATGACTATTGTATAGATCATAGTACGTAGTTAAATTGGATCACCCATAGTCCTCATCCATCAGAAGCTATATTTTGGAAAGCAACTGCTAATAAGCAATGAGTGTGGCCATGTAATTTATGTCTCTCTGGTTATTTGTTATCCATTGGCATTAGCTCTGAAGGATACTCTGGTTCAAGAATGAGTAGATTAGCTGAGAATGCCTTCTTTTCAAGTAAAATTAAATTTCAGAAGTCTTTTTCACTATTTCAGAAGCATATAAAATCTCAATGGAGATCACTTTTAAGCACATGTTTTGAAAAACAAGTTAAGTGGGTCTCTTTCAGGAAACAATTACCTTATTGCAATGAAAATTTGTTATAAAAGATATTTTGCTGGTTTACTAACAAACCAATATTTTAATTTGAAAATAAGTGTCAAAAATGACACTAAAATTTATAGCTTTTTTGGTGTATGATGCTTGAGTTAGAATCAGAGAACCTATGTATTTTGTCACTTATTACTTGTGTGATGTTGGATGAATCACTTGCTGGGCCTTAGTTTCTTCAACTATAAAATGAGGGCATTGATTGCCTCTAAGGCCTATTCCAGCTTCAAATGTATGCTATATGTAGGATAAGATTAGGAGTCTCTATTTCCCTTCAGCAGGGATTAGTTTTCCCTAAAAGTTAATCAAACTGTCCTTTGACCTGATAGACTTCTTTTCCCTGTGATCAAAGCTTCCTGATCACCCTAGGGAATGAAAAACCCTATTTATAAGGTTCATAAGGAATCAGGGCCCCTCTGACATGGTGGATGTCTGAAGACAAAGCATGTCTTGCCCTCTAAACCAAATGTGTTTCCCAAAAGATATGAAAAGTGCTATGTCTATAGAAGGAAAATACCACTCTATCCTTGTTGCATGTTTTTGCTATATTATGGACAAGTAAATCTCCTTTGTTCATCTTTTAATGAGTTATTAGTGTTTTATTTCATTACAAAATTGAACCTGAAATGATAGAGTTCTAGCATCAGACTGTGGTCTGCCATAACATTTGGCAACAAGATGAGATAACTTTCTGGATAATATCATGTTTGAGCTGGGGGAAGGACACTGTGAATATGGAGGGTGGGATGACTAGATTGGGGACACTGCACAGCATCAGGCCACAAGAGTCTTTCTGGTCATGTATGGAGATTCCTTTCAATGGAACTGTTGACAAGTTTTTCCATGTACACAGAGTAGTTAGTTGAATGAATGCAAGAAGAGGCTGCCCAGGAGGCTGGTGACCAAGTCTAGCATTCCCTTATTGTTTTGGACTGTCTTGTAGAAATTCAATTGCCAGAATAATAAAATGAAAGTGAACTGGTTCAGTGCATCTGACAGAGACAGAGCCCTCAATTTTTTGGTACTGTATAATAAAGACAGAGGGATTGTTAATAGAACTGGTTGCGATGAGCAAGTGAAAGGATCTCTCCTGACAGGGACAGGACAGGAACCTAGCCCATGGCCTCCATACCCAAAGCTTTAGCTTCCACAGGTTTTGTTTCTATGCATCCTACTGAATGAGATCAAAGTCAAACAAGAGTAAAAGGGGAGGAATAAGAATTTATATAGCACCTACTACATGCGAGGCATTGCTCTAAGTGCTTTTCAAATATTCTCATGTGATCCTCACAATGACCCCATAAGCTATTATCCTTATTTTACAATGAAAGAAATTGAGGCAATCAGAGGTTAAAGGACTTGCTCATAATCCAGCACCTAATAGGTATCTGAGTTCAGATTTGAAGTCAAATATTTCTGATTCCAGGCTCTGCGCTCTATCCACTGAGGCTGTGTTGTATACACAGCTGGCTGTGTTATAAAAGAGCAGAAGTGAGAAAGAAAGAAAGAAAGAAAGAAAGAAAGAAAGAAAGAAAGAAAGAAAGAAAGAAAGAAAGAAAGAAAGAAAGAAAGAAAGAAAGAAAGAAAGAAAGAAAGAAAGAAAGAAAGAAAGAAAGGAAGGAAGGAAGGAAGGAAGGAAGGAAGGAAGGAAGGAAGGAAGGGAGGGAA
>NW_027185764.1:53815759-53851757 GCF_028583685.1 Petaurus breviceps papuanus | reverse complement strand
GAAGGAAGGAAGGAAGGGAGGGAGGGAGGGAGGGAGGGAGGGAAAGACAGGAAGGATATAAAGGAAGGAAGGTAGATTTTTTTTTTATTGCTCCTGAAAGGAGGGTGATTCTCTGCCCTGACAGAGTAGGGATTGGGTTGACCTTCAACAGCAGCTTCACCCAAGATGTGCAGTTTGTATGAGTTTAAACATAAACTTCAATCACTGGAGCAATGGTTTCTGAGAGTCTGGCCTAATGGAGCCACAGTGAGATGCTCTCCACAGCTGAGTTCCATTGGCTTTATTGCTACAGAGTTAGATAAATCTATTAAAGGTTTCAGGTTGGGTCTCTCCTTTTTTCCCTTTTGGGAAGGGGATAACATACAGAGTTATTCACAGCTGACTTTATAAAGATGAATTCTAATTACAGACAGAAGTCCAAAGGGAATATGCAAGAGGGGTGGGGAGCAAAGTTTCTTTAAAAAGAGAACATGGGTTTGGTAGATTGGATTTGTGGGATTCTCCCCTGCCCTACCTCTACTTTTGATCAGTCTACCTAGGGGCCAATTAGATTATGCCTTCTGGATGGACACAGGAACATATGGTCCCTATAACTAAGAGCAAGATCTGATTCCTGACCACCTGGGATCCTTTTATGAGTTATCCATTTGAACCTAGTGACCCTCAACCTGACCCAACTAGCAAAATGTCACTCATCCATCTCAACGCAAGAGGTTTGACTTTGCTAATAAACAACTATATATCATCATGCCTCTGACTATTCAAATTGGATGTCCAACTTCCCAGAAGCTCTGTCTGTGACAAAAAAAAAACCATCCCAGGAAGGAAAATAGCTCTCCACCAGCAGTTCCTAGGATCTGGTCTTCAGGAAGTCTTACTTAATAATAGAATCTTTTTGGACATAGTTTCAAATGATCCTTTCTGACCCTTTCTTATTCCTTCCCAGTACAATCTCCTGGACCTCAAAGTTCTTGCCTTTTCAGAGGGCTTCTGGGAGAAGTATCTCAAGCACCACTCATACTTCCTTCCATCTGGAATAGTTTAAACAAATCTTTTCCAAAGTGGGTTTAGGGTACCAAGAGGTGATATAATTGGAAGGTGCCTTGCTTTCTAAAAGTATGGAGAAGGTGAAATCCTCATTATATGAACATGGTTGATTATTTAGAAGAAAGGTAATTCCCTAGGTGACTTAGTAGTAAGTAAGAATCCCTAGTTGGGGACAAGGGAAAGTCATCATTTAATGCCTGTGGAAGAAGGGGGAAATCTCTCCACAGAGGCCTCTAAGAGAGCAAAGACTTAGTATTATTTCCCTGATGCAGTTCTTGGGGAGGGGGAATTTCAGTAGATGAGACAGGAAATATTGAGTGGTCAGCAGTATTGAGAGATCAGTAATTAAATGGTAGAAATCCTGGTATAGGTGGCATGCAAGAAACTTCTGATCTGTCAGCTACAGTTGGCCCTGATGCTTGATTAAGAATTGGTTATGATGTTGGAAATACCATCTTCTATGCTTTGTCTTTGATGTTATTCATGCTATTCTAGCTCATTATTGCATTAAGACATCCATTGTGAGTTGAAAAGATGTGGCTCACCATGTAGATCAGATTTTAAAATCTAAGACATTTCTTCTGAATGGGGGAAAAAGTCTAGAATTTCTAACCTTTTTCCTCCTTCACATTTTTCTTTTATATTTTTCTTTATGTGACCTATGCTGGGAGAGTAATCCAGTAAATGTTGTGAAAGTATTTAAATGGTATAAAGCCCTGTATAAGATTGTAGGTCCTTCATATCATGGAAGTGATATGTGATAGGCTTATGATTCTCTCCATTTCCCTGCAAATGGGATTAATTTTTCTTAGAAGTAAAAATGAAACAAAACCTTCCCCAAGACCTGATTGGTCACAGCCTTCTTTGACTGAAGTTTCCTGATCATTTAAGGTTATAAAAAGTCCCAGTCATAAAGAATTGAGGTCCTTCCAACTTGGTGGATATCTAAAGACCATGGGTCACCATATCCTTCACCATATGGGTCACCATACCCTTCCCTGAACAAAGGAATACTTTCCATATGAAGAATGACAAGGGGTCATATCTATAGAAGCTAAGCATCACTGTATTATTGTTGAATATCTTTGCTGTGTAGGGGAAAGTAAAACATTTTGTTAACTGATTGGCAATTTATGAGTGTTTCATGTCCTAAAATCAGATCTGAACTACATGGGTTCTAGCATCAGGTCTGCCCTTATCAATATGATTAAAACAACAACAAGCACTTATATTGCATGGAGGTTAGCCTGCTATCCATTGTCGCCGAAATACTAATACAGAAATTAAGTATCAGCATTAATGGAAAAATAATGTTAAACCTTGCTATTTTACACTGAGAGAATGATTATTAATAACCAATTATATGTGGAGATCCAAACTTCCACTTTTTCTAAAGTCCTCATTTCAAAAGCTCAGTCTCTGAAGGTTCAACTTTCTCCTCAGTCCTGGTCATATTTTACCCAATCTTATAAAGAATCTCTAATCTAAGATGAATCCCTGCCCATTTTGTTCCACTCAAGCAAGTTTGGGTGGAGGTAGATCCTTTGCCTAGATTGTCCAAGACTGGGGGTGATCTGGTTGTAGAGATAGTCTCTCTGCCAAAGAGTGACATCATGTCACTCTCTCAGTCCCTTATTGGAGTGAGCCCACTTTTCATTGTATTATTCATTCTCTCATTAATTGTTAACCAATCAGAGTTGATTGCCACCCTCAAGAACACCCACTCTTCCAAGGATATATAAATTGTGAGCCTACTGCCATGAATGGTCTTTCCCATTCAAGAGTGCCACTGACCGCTTTCATTAATAAAATGCTAGAATTATTAATAAAATGACTAATTTCCCAGGAACTATGTCTCTCAAACTGTTTTAAATGTCACAGCACTTACCTTTTTCGATATCCATAGTGATTTATCAAGAGAATAAATTCAGCTACATTTGAGGCTCCATTTTCTTCAATTTTCCAAACCCCAACAAAAATGAATTATTTTAAAATGTTACAGGAGCTTTTGTAAAAAAATTGAGTCACCTCTCTCATATGCTTCTCTTTTCATGCCCCTAACCCTACTTGAAGCAGTCAGGGTGTTATATCTAGTAGAGATAGCACCAGAGGGGGAGAGCTGGGTTCTGATCTTGACTCTGCCACCCATCTCTCTAAGCATGAGTGTTCAAAACATAGTGCTTAGGAGCTATTGCTATTTTCATTTGATCCTAAGACAATAATACATTGATACAAACATTACATTTTTCAATCTAGAAAGAATCTTAGAGTACATCTATCCCAAATCCCCTTCTTCCCCTCATCAATCATAGATGAAGATACTTTAAAGCTCAGACCATTTAAAGGCTTTGACCTCAAACAACAAACAATGGTCTTCCTTTTTCCTCCCACTTTCATACTTCAGTAGAAGACAAAAGAGTCTTTTGCTGTTGTTTAGTCACATCCTGTTCTTTGGGATACCATTTGGGGTTTTCTTGGCAGAGATCCTGGAGTGGTTTACCATTTCTGTCCCCAGCTCATTTTACAGAGGAGGAAACTGATGTTAACAGTGTTAAGTGACTTGCTCAAGGTCATACAGGTAGTAAATATCTGAGGTCAGATTTGAATTAAGGTCTTCCTGCTTCTAGACCCAACACACTACCCACTGCCTCATCTAGCTGCCTCATTTCAAAACTAGAAAGGAAATGAGATATCATCTGGTCAAATCTCTCTCAATTTACAGATAAGAAAAATGAGGTCTCCAGAGTGGAAGTGAAAGTTACCTAGGTGATGTGTGGCAGAGACAAGATAAGAACCCATCTCTCCTGCTTCCCACTCCCTCTGCTATAATGTGCTGCCTTTCCAAAATGCCCTCTCTACTCTCTGAATGAGTTGAGCTTATTCAAGATAATTGAGAGTGTCCTGCTGTATATGAAATAGTGTAATATCGTGTAAAGAAAACTAGTTTAAAGCCAGATGACCTGTGGTTCTGGTTGCCACTTATTACCAATGTCATCTTGGGAAAGTCCCTCCACTCATTCCACACTAGAAAATAAGAAGGTTAGATTAGATGATATCTGAAGTCTCTTCCAGCTCTAAATATATAATCCCACAATCTTACTATATCACACAGGTTGTATGGCACAGTGGAGAATTGACTGGGTATAATGTTCATTTCCTTCCATTTAAGAAGCATTTGTTAAATTCCTCCTGTATATCAGGTTCTATGGTAGTGCTTAAAGAGTCCCTCAAGGAGCATATATTCTATTGAGCGAAGAGATAAATACAGATAAGTAAATGTAAAATAAACACAAAATAAAGGCAATTTGAAAGATGGAAAATAGACACTATGGGATAGGGATAGATTTCTTTTTGGTAGTAGCATTTGAGAAACAAGGCATTCCATGGGGAGGAGATAAGAAGGGAGACTGCTGTAAATATGAGGGAAAGCCTTTGCAAAGGCAAGGCAGAGAAGCATACTGTAAAGAGAATATTGAGCAGACTAGTTTCTCTAACATGTATGGTGAATGAAGGAGAGTAATATGTAATAAGTATTTTCCTTCCTTCCTTTCTTCCTTCCTTCCTTCCTTCCTTCCTTCTTTCCTTCCTTCCTTCCTTCCTTCCTTCCTTCCTTCCTTCCTTCCTTCCTTCCTTCCTTCCTTTCTTCCTTCCTTCCTTCCTTCCTTTCTTCCTTCCTTCCTTCTTCCTCTTCTAAGTAACCTGAGAGGTTTGGTCTTTCTTTCATCTCTTTAGAAGAAAAGTCTCATATTCACCAACTCTCAAGGTCAAGGAGATTTCCTGATTTACATCTTAGATTTTTCTTTCTTAATTTTATCCCCTTACTTCTATGTCCAAGTATTTGATAACAATTACATCCTTCTCCTCCCAAGCATTTAGACCTTTAATGTCAAGTGAGTCACCCCTGTGTGGATTTTGTTCAGAGGTCATACCATAGCCAAGATTTCACAAATATAGCTCTTTGTCTTGGTCTGTAGATCAATTTCTTCTTTCCACTAATCATTTTTACTGTTCTTCCCTGAATTCCTTGCAATCTGTCTAGATCTTTTGGGCAACATGAAGCACAAAATTGAATGTTATATTTCAGGTACAGTCTCATCAGTCATATAGAAAGAGACAGTCATATCATATTTCCTTTTTCATGGCACAGTCTCTCTTGGCATGGAGTCCAACAGAGGACAATAAAATTCTGTGATTTTGTTATATTGAAGATTTGTGTTTTGTTTGACATAATTTGTGGACTTAAATATCTGTACTTTTCAAAAAATACTGATTTATATCTTTGGGGCTAAGTATCGTGTTCTTTTCTTGTCCACAAATTTCTTCCTATTTGTAGGATATAAATTTGTAAGATCACAGATTCAAATTAATTTCCTAATTAGGACTGGGGAATAATCACTCAAAGGATAGAAGTGAGAAGTGTCTTTTTGATGGCCCAACCAGCTCACCCACCCCACAGCCCCCAAATGACAGCAAAGGGAACCTTCATTTACGGACCAGCTCGAGAAGGTAGTATGAAGACTGTGAAAGAAAAATGAAGGAGAGAATCAATTGGCCTTCCCCATGTACTTGCGATAAAACTATTGACAGCATAGTAGGGAGATCAGGGCCTTGGATGGAAGAGTGGTAGAAGGGAACATAGGTAATGTTGTGAGAAGAAAGGGAAATATTTTATTTGGCTGTACCTACCCCCAGGAAAGGGGAGACAACAGTTCATAAGTTAATATACTTAGGACTTAAAGGGACCTTAGATTTGCTACTTTTACTAGTTGTATAAGCATGGTTGCCGGTTTCTGGGCCTATGTAAAGTAAAGTTGGGGTGGGGGAAAAACTAAATCTAAAGTCTTTCCAAAAATCTAAGAATACCTAGTCTAATTTTATGTTCGTCTAATTTCATCACTTCTTTTTTTTACCAAGGAAGAAATTAAGGCCAATTGAAATTAAATGGCCAAAGAAGTTGTGGTATATGATTGTAATTGAGTACTACTGTGTTATAAGAAAAGATGAACTTAATGATCTTAGAAAAATGTGGATAGACTTGCATGATGAGTGAAATGAGCAGAACCAAGAGAAGATTGTATACAATAACAGCAATGCTGTTTTAAGAACAACTTTAAGTGACTAAGTCATTTAGCCTATTATAAATATACAAATTAACAACAAAGGACATATGAATGAAGATGCTATTTGCATCCAGAGAAAGAACTGATAAATAAAAGTGTGTATAGAATGATTTTAAATATATACATATTTGTGTGTAAGGGTAGCCATCTCTGGGGTCGGGGGAGGGAAGAAAAAAAGGAAAAAAAAAGAAACTTACATGATAGTTTTATTATATATTTAGAAGAAGTACAATTGACATAATAGATTTGTCATTTCATGTGCAATTATCTTTTTTTTCTTTTTAATATTATGTCATAGAAATTCTTGTTTTATTGCATAAATTAAAAATAAAAGAAATTTTTAAAAAAGGAATTAAATGACTTGTCCAAGGTCACAGCTGAGAAACCAGATTCAAACCTAGATTTCCTGACTCCAGGTCCAATGCTCCTTCCACTTGTTGGGAAAACAGCTAATTTCACCAAAATAATGCAGTACTTAAGATGTGAATCATTAGGAATGGGAGATACTGTGAAGTGTTTTTGAAGGTATGTGGCTGCCCGCCTATTCTTGTTAACAGGGAACATTTGTTGTTTTGTATTCAGCATATTAACTGGTTGGTGCTGTGAAATATCTGTGGGGTCCTGGTCTTGTTTACTTATTTTTTTTTTTTGTAATTTTTGGGCATGTCTATAAGAGTTTGTGATCATCCAGACAAATTTCTAAGGTTATTGTAGATCCGATTTATAGACTATGCAAGAACTAGGGAAGTAACGGATGATGGAGGATGTGGTCATATTCAATTTCATGTTCTTTATTTGAATTATACAAGATTACACCTATTTTTCTATCCCTACAGAAAAGGAGATCAGGCAAATGTGATTTTGTATGTTTTCCAAAAGATCTCCAAGATTTTGGAAGGGATGGTAATCTATCTCAGAATAATCAAGCAGTTCTTTTCTTCTCTTTTCTGTTCACTCTTTCCCATGCAGTTGCTATTGCTGAAATCTCTCTCTACCCAAATCCCTCACCACCTACCAAGTGTAAGGAAAAGTTAGTTGAGTCCTAAGTGATACACTCAAGAGAGACACAGAGAGAGAGAGAGATGGTGGGGTGGGGGAAGGTTCTCTGCTTTTTTTTTTTTAAGCAATTGGGGTTAAGTAACTTGCTCAAGGTTACACGGCCAGTTATTATTTCTGGGTTGGTGCTGAGTATCTGAGCCCGGATTTGATCCAGGTCATCCCGACACTGGAGCCGGTGCTCTTACTCGCTGAGCCACCTGGCCGCCCCTAAGCAATTGGGGTTAAGTAACTTGCTCAAGGTTACATGGCCAGGTGTTTCTGGGTGGGTGCTAAGTGTCTGAGCCTGGGATTTGATCTCCAGGTCTTCTCAACACTGGAGCCGGTGCTCTTACTTGCTGTGCTACCTGGCCGCCCCGGTTCTCTGCTTCTATAACCTACTGAGGGATGGCTTTTCTTGGCTCTATCACAAATCATTTTTAACACAGTCTCTGGTCATGAGAACAAAATATCCAACTAGCAGCTGGCATTGTACATGTCCTTAATAAGAGGCCATAGTACATGCTCACTTCATGCAGGAAGGGTTACAGCCTAATCAGCTGCTCCATAGGAAAGATAGTCAAGAGGGAAAAAAACTGAAAGAGGATCCTGACTATAATTCCACATGTTGGTCATCTCCATGAGATTTGTGTCATTTTTAAATTTAACAACTAGGTTGCATTTGCTTTAGTCAAGGAATCTATAAAACACTGAACAAACTTGTCCAAAAAATTACACATGAGGGGGAAGCTAGGTGGAGCAGTGAGTAGAGCACTAGCCCTGGAGTCAGGAGGACCTGAGTTCAAATCTGGCCTCAGACACTTAACACAAAAACTAGCTCTGTGACCTTGGGCAAGTCACTTAACCCCAATTGCCCTCCAAAAAAAAAATTACACATGGACAAGGTACCATAGAATTCCAACCTCATTGACATAAAGACATTAATTACCACCATGTACAGTCTTCCTGCTCCATCTCTATCTGCCTGGTTATATTATTATCTTTCTCATGTATGCATGTCCTGTACTCAAGGATAATGAGGAAGACTTGGTCAAATGCTTTATGAAAATCCAGGGGCAGGTGGGTGGTGCAGTGGATAAAGCACTGGTCCTGGAATCAGGAGGAGCTGAGTTAAAATCCAGCCTCAGAAATTTGCTAGCTATGTGACCTTGGGTAAGTCATTTAATCCTTATTGCCTCCTCTCCTTCCCCCACAACCCCAAAAAAGAAAATCATGATTTACTGTATCTATGGCATTTTCTTTTTTAAATGTTTTTTTGTGGGGAGGAGGGCAGGGCAATTGGGGTTAAGTGACTTGCCCAAGGTCACAGGGCTAGTAAGTGTTAAGTGTCTGAGATCAGATTTGAACTCAGGTCCTCCTGACTTCAGGGCCAGTACTCTATTCACTGCACCACCTAGCTTCCCCTATGGTATTTTCTTGATCTCTCAGGTTAGTGACCCCTCTCAACAAGGGAGATGAAATCATTTTGCCATGACCTGTTCTTTCTGAGCTGAAGCTGGCTCTTAGGGATGACAACATGACTTTCAAAATGTTTGTGTCCCCTGATAGAAGCAATTTCTACTTCAGCCAGTAGCCATTGATTTTCTCTTGCATTCCTGTGTCATCAGAAGTTATTATCAGAGGAGCGGCTAGGTGTAGAAGTGAGTAAAGTGCTGGCCCCAGAGTCTGGAGGACCTGAGTTTGGTTCTAGCCTCAGACAGTTAACACCCACACAAAAAAAAAACTAGCCATGTAACCTTGGGCAAGTTACTTAACCCCAATTGCCCTCCAAAAGAAAAAAAAAAAAGTTATCATCAGAGAACATGGAAAATCTTGGCTATTGTAAGGGATAGCTGATAGGGTAAGAAATAGATCACAAGTTCTAGCAAATTTTTTCTCTTTCTGTCCTTGTTTTTAATCTGTCTCTGTGACCCTCCTTTTCTATCACTGTCTTAGTCTGTTGGTCAATAAACATTAAGCTTCAACTAAGTGGAGATGCTGTGATAAGCTTTGGGGGTACAAATATGGAAAAAGGAAGACAATCCATGCCCCCCCAAAAGGGGGAAAAATGCACAAGAGACTGAAGGAGGAGTATCAAGACTGGTGCAATCTTTCAGGATGATGAGGTTCTTGGGGGAGCAAGCATAAGTAAAGTGGGATTTTGTTGTTATTGTTGTTGTTTGTGGAGTTCAGTTTCCTAGCTTAGACTAAATTGTAAACATCTGAAGGATTAATCTCCTCTGAACCCTGATAATTCACAGCTGTGCTGAGTCAAGTAGGTTTTGTGCCTTTTGATTCTGAGCCAATCAGGGGCCAACTCTTTGTTATAAATTCTGGGAGGTTGGCATTTTGTTTTGGGGATTTGCTTCTGAGAAGGACCTTTGATTCCTTGGACAGGACTCTGAGTAGTCATTTGTTAAGAGTTCCCCAACTACGCAGAGGTTTGTGCACTCTAGATTTAGTGGTGTATATATGTGGTTGTATTACTTTGTTAAGACAGTAGGAGTCCTGTCTGTTGAATCTCTGTGTTAATTTCTCTGCTTGGATTTTCTACTTATCTGTGATTAAAGTAAGATTGTGGATCCCTTTAAAAGTTGTCTTTCCTTTAGCAAAGCAGATCAAAGAACCTGTGCTAGCAGGCCAATCTGGGTGTGCTAGGGTACTTGCTAATACAGGGTGGCAAATAGGAAGGTCCAAAGAACTGAGGCCACGTGGAAAATGAAGAAGTGGCTGGCCTATGCACCTTATTTAAATGGAGATTTGGGGAGGAGTTATTTGCCCTGCCCTTGAATCAGAAGGTGTCAATTCAAAGGTTGGTTAATCTTGCTGGATAGTGAGAGTCCTAGGGATGTGATAGAGAAATCCAAAGGAAGGCAACTGGGTGGGCTACCAGGCTCTGCCTCTCTGCCTCTCTTTCTCTTTGTCTCTTTTTCCTCTGCCTCAAGGATAGATCTAGTAAGATGCACTGGGTAGGTAGTTGTTTATTCAATCTGATTGGTATTAACTCTAGAAGAAGATGCCAATAACCTCTCACCATATTTTCACCAGTCCATAAAGTTATGAGGCAGAATAGTCACCTGGCTACCAACCAGGTCAGAAGGAAAATGTTATGGGAATAGTTACATGGTGGAAGCTGGTGATTTGGAAACCAAGTAGCACTTCTTGGTAAAAAGGCCTTTGGATGTGTCTGTAAAAAGCAGATGTTAAAATAAATGACAAGAGTTGGAAATTCAGACATTATTGGGAGTAGCTTTGGAGTTTCTGAAAGTTATCTTTTTTTCTTTTAACCTTGCTTCACTAAAAGCATTGGAATTTACGTGCTAACTGTAAGAATTCATTTGGGGGTCATGATGAGGAATGGAGCTCATCTAGGGCTGATGACATGAACTAATTGAAGGCAGCTAGGTACTTCCTTAACATCTCTCTATTTATCTTTGATTTTATTCATTGTCAAAACAGGAAAAAAAATGAAAGTGAACCCTTTATTATTACTCTTTTGTTGTCCTATCTACCCCAGGCCACAAACATCCTTTCCTCTTTCTGCCTTTTGGCATAACTGTAATAATCCTTTCTGTTGTCTTTTTAATATTCATTCTTAGTTTTAGCTTGTTCTGGGATTCTGACAATTTGTCGAAAAAAGCTGCCATTTATATTCAGTTATATACCTTTGCTTCACCTTCTATACATGTGATTTCAAAATATAAGTTGATATGTCCCTGGGCATTGGTTTCTACAACAGTAAGAAATATGAAAACCAACATTTATTTTATAAATATTTTCATCCTTTGGAACGTGGTACATGTCTTTCTATCAACAGCGTGGTCCAATTCTCATACTTTTATGTCCCTGTAGTGGAAAATCACCTTCCTCCACAATCTTCCAGAAGCAAGTCTTCATGACTCACAAAGACAACCCTGTGAGGAGAGACTTAAGTTAGTACTGACTGGAAAAAAATTTAGGATCTGAAGAAAAACTGAACTATGTTTCTCCTGGCCATGTCCCTTAAGGCATCTAGATTCTGTCACTACATAGAATTAATTGAATCTGGACCTCATGTAGGAGAGAGTAAAGATACTTAAGTCAGAATATTTAGGCTGGTTTCAAAGATGAAAAAACAAATGTTAAACCTATATTTTCATAGATGAAATTATTCATAAATAAAACAATAAGATGATATATTCCATATTTTATATATTTACATATTGTCTTAGAGAAAAACAAAATATTACTACTTTCTTCATCATTGGAATTGAATGCATATTTCTAGAATTTCCTGCTTTAATATATTTATCATAATATTTGAAAAGAGGAAAATTCCTATCTATTCTGCAAATAGAATAAATCATTGGAGGATAAATATACGGATTTGGTTGTACAAAATATCTTCATAAGAAAAATTCACTCAGAATAAAACTGAATTTTAAAATCTTCTCATAAATATTTCTGATGAATATATGAGATACAAAATCCATGAAGAGTTGGCACAAATTTATAAGTAGAAGATCCATTCCCCAATAGATAAATTCTTGAAGTAATAAGAAAATTTTCAACCAATAAACATTTATTAAGTGTCTATTACATTCCAGGCACTGTGCTTGGAAATGAGGCTACAAAGACAAAAATTAAAAAAAAGCCTCTGTCATTAATCTTCCATTTGAATATGGAAATTTCAGGGATGTGTTAGCTGTCTAGGAAAAAAAAAATATACACAGGATGCAATTTTAAATTTAATCTCCATTATTAACATTTTCTTAAATCTAGATCATCAACAAAATAAGAAATTAAGTCCTGATTTGTAGTGTTTTCCAGTTCCTCAGATCTAAGTACTCATATTCACAATTAGGTCATTGTTTCTCACAGGTATAATTCAGCCCCAGCCCCCCTCCCCCCACCTCTGCCCCTGTGATATTCTATAAAGCATGTACACTAAACACATACTAAATTATTTTGGGAAGTAGGGAACAAGTCGCTAAAGGATCATGAAAAGCTTCATGTAGAACAGAAATGTCAAATATGGCCAACAGGCCCCCTCAGTGTGGCTCAAACCATATTAAAATGTAATTGGAAAATATTTAACAAAATAACTATGAATGCAATAGAAAACATTACATTTTAAAACTAAGTCAATATACAATCTGCAGGGATCTTGATGCATAGTATATGGCTGGCTCCCATTTCTATTTCAGTTGGATATCACTGATATAGAAAGTGGTAAATGAACTGTCTTAAACGGATTCCAAAAAGTGAAAGTGGGGAGGGTGGACATTCCGAGTGTGGAGGAAAGCCAATGCAAAGGTAAGGAGATGTGTGAGGAACAATAAATCGATTGGTCTGGCTGGATCATAGAGTACATGAAGGAAAGTAATCATAAGAAATCTGGAAAGGTAGGAAGGGACAAGGTTTTGAAGCACTTTTAATAACCAGATAAAGAAATTTATATCTAATCTTTGAGGTAATATGAAGTGACTGGAATTTATTCAGTAGAGAAATAACACAATCAGACTTATGTTTCAAGAAAATTATTTTGACTTTGACCCAACTTCTAGGTCTGTATCCCAAAGAGATCATAAAAATAGAAAAAGGACCCACATGTACAATAACATTTGTAGCGGCCCTTTTTGTGGTGATAAAGAATTGGAAATCAAGGGGATGTCCATCAGTTGTGGAAAGGCTGAACAAGTTGTGCTATATTAATGTAATGGAATACTATTGTGCTATAAGAAATGATGAGCAGGTAGACTTCAGAAAAACCTGGAAAGACTTATATGAACTGATGCAGAGTGAAATGAGCAGAACCATTGTGCACAGTAACAGTCACATTGTGTGATGACTGACTTTGAAAGACTTAGCCCTTCTCAGCAATGCAAGGATCTAAGACACAATTCCAAAAGACTAGCAATGGAAAATGCTGTCCACATCCAGAGAAAGAATTTTGGAGTCTGAATACAGATGGAAGCATGGTATTTGCTCTCCTATTCTTTCGTTGTTTTGTTTTGTTTCTTCTTTGTCATAGTTCCTCCCATTAGTTCTAACTCATCTTTACATCATGACTAATGTGAAAATATGTTTAATCTGAATGTATAAGTAGAGCCTATATCAGATTGCATACAGTCTTGGGGAGGGGGGAGAAGAAGGTGGGGGAAAAAATTCAAAACTCAAAATATTACAGAAGTGAATGTTAAAAACTAAAAGTTAATTAATTAAAAAAAAAGAAAATCATTTTGATGATTGGGTGAAGATTGTATTGAAGTATAGAGAGACTTGTACTAGGTTAATGAAAGGGGAGTAAATTGCAATAGTTCAAGGTTAGAAGTAATAAAAGGTCTGAACTAGGGTGGTGGCTGTGAATAGTTAGAGGCAGATATATTGGAGACATGCTTTGGAAAGATTTGACAATTGATGACATACATAGAGTGAGTAAGATTGATGAATCGTGATGCTGAGATTGTAAAGCTAGGTTGCTAAATGATTGTGGTGCTGTTGACAGTTAGTTATAGGGTAATTCTGAAGAAGGATAAGTTTGGGGAGAATGAAAACAAGTACAGCTTTGGACCCACGGATGGTCTTGAAACAAAAGGCACAGATTGTCAACAACTACCTGAAAAAAATTAAATTCTCTGATAATCAGAAAAAAGAATAATAAAATAGTTCTAAGATGTTACCATCAAGTAAATCGGGAGAGTTAAAAATGATGAAATTCACTTCTGTCAGAAAAAAAAATAGGTATAGAGAGACATTGTTGGTAAAATTGCAAATTGTGAAAATTATCTTTAGAAATATCTTTGTAATGTAAAATGAAAATATGTAATAACAACCTTTTGTTCCAGTGTTTGATTCTCCACTCTTAAGACTATATGTAATGAATGCTATTTCTAGGAGGAGACATGATATAATGGAACACATTGGACAAGTCAGTTCATCTCTCTGGGACTCAGTTTCTCATCTGCACCAAAAAGGTTGGACTAAATAGAGTTCAAAATAAAACTATGCTTGTGTTACAGGAGGAAAAACACCTATCTATAAAAAAATATTCCTAACAGCATTATTGATCTAGAGTAAAAAAAAATATGGAACTAACCTGTGTGCCCAAAAATAAGGAAATGGATGAAAAGATTGTGAGATGTGTGTGTGTGTGTGGGGGGGGGGGATGTTATTGATCCTTAAGGACTCATAAATATAAAGAGTACAAAGAAGTACAAGCAGATATATGAACAGAGAAGAAATATGCAACAGAACAATATAAATGCAATCAATGTGAATAATTGTATCAAAATAGGAAAATACATAATAGAAATTTTTTCAAAGAGAACATGGAAACTTTTAGGACATGTTTTTTTTTATTTGTATACCTCTTTTTGGCTGGGGGCAGGGGGAAGTTGGACCTGTGATTTCATTGGAATTGGGAATATTCAAGGAGGAATCTTCTTATATCAATGCAGAGGGATACCCATTCTACAACTTAGAATCTTAGAGAATTTTGATTAATTTTAACCAAATTACAAATTCTCAAAGTTGATGATTACATGTACAAATTATTTTGTTCTTGTTTGTATATCTGAATGGTTATTTTTATTGATGGTTACAGTTTTAAAATAAGTAAAATTAATTTCAGTTTAAGATATCCATATTGTTCATGGGGCTGTCTTTACCAGTGAGATTTTAAACCGTAGACATTACAAATCTTTTCCTTAAAACCTTTGGAATTTGCTCTTAAAACCTAGGATTTACTTCATGCAGTTCCTGAGAAACTCATACTCTATTAAGAAAAATGAAGCAAAGTGGTTGTTTCCTTCCAAGATTTCAATCACCTTTATTTAAGCAACCAGGTCTTAAAAAAAAAAAAACACAGTAAAAACCAAGTCCAGAATAGGATTATACCCTATCACTTTTTCCATTTCCTCTTTTGAAGAATGAAACCATCATCATAGAAAGTCAACATTTATTAAGATTATAAAGCTTATAAATTGTTTTACTTTTGGTGGATATTTATTGAAGTGTGACTTCAAGATACTGCAGTAGGAGGCTGAAATAGGAATCTTACTCTCCTCTGATCCCCACTCTTGGAATGTCAGTATCTCTACTCTTTTCTGGCCATTCCTCTCTTTCTCCCTTTGGGTGTGATTTACTTTTTAGTCACTACCTTCAGCTCTCCCCCACAAAGCAAGTCTCTGTGAGCATGCCTGAAGTTGGGGAAAGGGTTTCATGACCACAATATCCACTCTCCCTTCCCTCACCCCCTAGCTCATATTTTGGCAAGGTAGAAAAAGGATCCACAAGCCTGATCTGTTTTGGGGAGATCTGCTATGAAGTCAATATCAGTAAGATTCTCAAATACCTCCAGAGCACCTGCCTTGGGCAACTTAGACTGACAGGGTCTGTGCTCTCTGTCCTTTTCTTTCTCATCTATATACTTTGACTAACCATTATTCCTATCTTTTTTAAGCTTCCTGTTCACACATAATAAAAGCACACAAATGAGAAGCTGTTATGATTTAATTATTTAATTTAAAAGAATTTAGTGTGAATAAAAATAATGTAAACTAACTTTAAAGAACAGAAAAGATGTTTTTTTAACATTTTTATTAGCATTATATTATATTAAATTAGCATTTAACACCTTCCCTCCTGGGCAGTGATGGGAAAGAAAGAGGTTCTTCATCAACAGTTTTCAGTTCCCCTTTAATTAAGGAAAAGATCCCAAAAGATCAGTCTGCTCTAAATATGTCTCTCCTTGAGGTTGAGACTTTTCTGCCAGGCTTCATGGAATTGACAGTGGCATGGGTAGGGCCCCAGTTGCTACTTAAACTTATTCAATTTGAAGAAGAAAAAAATCCTTGGAATTCTGTCCAAAAGTCTTTGCCCTTCCTCTTTCCTCAAGTCTATCCACTGCCCCCCTCTTTCAGGAAGAAGGGAGAGTGGACATCTTTTCCCAGGAGGCAGCCAACCCCTTTACTCTTCCCAGAGCCATGAGTAGATAGGCATTCAGGGCTCTTAATTCTTTCAGCATAAACTGATCTGTTATTCCCTACTAAAAAAATCACATAGCAGTTAAAATTTGTGAAGCTGTTTATATAGATAATCTCATTTGAGCCATACAACAACCTGTAAGATAGTTTTACAAGTATTATTATCATCTTTTTAAAATAAGTATAGAGACTAGAGCTGGAGTTCTTACAAATAAAAAAAGACCAAGGGATGTTAAATAATTTTCCCAAGATCATATAGTTTATTCTTATTGGCATATAGAAAGGATCAGAGGAAGAAAACCTTCGCTCTAGCTCTGTGTGGTGCAATGACTTGCAGGATAACATTGAGCAAGCCATTTCAACCTTAATGGTGTCACCCAAAAAACTGATTTTCAAGGTTCTTTCCAGCTTTAAAATTTTTCCACCTTGTGAAATGCTTAAGGATGTGTAACATAGGAACAGTCACAGTGTGAGGAATTCATTCAAGAAGTCTTTCTTTATAGGATCTTAGTGAACTGGAAAATTGTTATGTAGCTATCTTTTTCTAAGAACAATCAACACACTGGATTCAGTTGAATTAAAATGGGCAAAGGAAATCACACACTAAATTTCTCTAATTTTTCATCAATAGCCTTTCCAGTACAATACAGTCTCTCAAACATATGAATCCTTGACTAGCCCTGTTATCTGGGGATGTGGCATTGATGTTTTGTTAAAGTGCTTATAATTTACCATAATCTTTATGTAGCCTTATCTCCCAGCTGGACTTGGTAAACCCCTGAAGGACAGCCCTGGAGGATGCTATGAATGTATAGGGAAAGAAGACTCCTGATTGGCTGGGAAACTTCTTGGAAAGAGAAACAGAAGAGAAGAAGAGAGTTTCCAAGGATTTGAGTGGTAAACAAGAGCCAGAGATTTTTTAATGGTGGCGGGGACCAGAATTCCAGTGTATCCTTTGATTTCCAGCACCTGCAGCACCAAAGGCTACTCAGACTGAGTTACTTTGGTGAGAACATTCTTTTTCTGGCTGGGTTAAGATTTTATCTCACATTACCCACAGAGCCCCCTGCATTCTTCCAAGTTCTATTGCCTTAAACTTTAGTTCACGCGACTTCCTCCATTATTATCTTACTGTTTCCTTTGATAAATATGTTAACTCACTAATATTTTCTTTTGTATAATAAGAATATAGTGGAGAGGGGAACAAAAATTGTTTGAGATTAAATTAAGTGTTATTTGCTATGAGCTTCTGGAACCCCTCCCCCTCCCACAGCCAATGGAATGATGAAGAGATGTAGATTTTAGCCTGAATCCCAAGGAATCACACATCTGTACTACAAACATATCATGTGATATCTGATAAATTCTAAGACCCATACTCACCCACAACCTTGAAGATAAAAGAGCAAATGAACAATTGCCTGGAATTGGCCATTTTCCTAATCCCCAGACAGGTAGAACTGCTTTCTCTCAGAGACATGGAATGATGTATTCCATCACCCCAATGGAGATAGTCAAGAATCTTGACCCCCAAATCCTTACAAAAAGCAGTGCCCTCAAATCACCTTTTTTCCACAGCCCAGCCCCGCCCTTACATTCATCAATTGGACAAAGAATTCCTGTGAAGAGTGGGCCAGCCATCCCCCCCAATGTTAACCAATTGCTACCCCTAGGGCAGCAAAACCAGTCTAACTGAAGCAATAAGGCACCCTGAGGAAGCAATAGGGAATCAACATGTAGCAGGCAAGTGAAATCATTATCACCACCACCACTCTCTTGACTACAATCACCCTTCAGACTCTAATGGAGACAGCCTAGGAGACTGAACTCAAGAACCTTCGGGAATATTGGTGCATCATATTGGTGAGTTCTTTCCAGAATCTTCATTTGAAGGAAGGGGCCAAGACTAGCCATGCTTGACTCTAAGGATTTAACCACCATAATTCAACTGCCTCCTGACTCCATGTCTGTGGACCCCTTCTCCATTGGCTTCCCACGTTTCTGTTACATAGTGTTTATATTACCAAAAAATTCTCATTATTATTGATATTTGCTTATACATCCTTATCATTTTTGGAATATATTTTCCTTCCTATACCAAGAAAGTCTTTAATTGTAATAAAAATAATAAAAAAAGGAAGAAAGCAGTCCAGATAAAAACAATATGTTGACAAAGTCTGATGGTATATACACTCCACATTCATGTCCCTCACCTGGACAGTGAAAGGTAGAAGATATAAACTAAACCAGATTTAAAAGGAAATGGTAAAGCCTAACAAGCTATGAGTGTGATTATCCTTTTCAGGTAAAGAATTTCCTTTGACTTTGGAATGCCCTGTTTAGATTCTCTCATCCCCTAATTGCCGCTCATTCATTTTTGAACACATCCCTCCATGTACAGTAGTGGTTGTAAAGCTCCAATTTCTCTCAAAAGTGAAAGGGATCAAAGGAGAAACTAAACAAAGTTTTCTGATTAGTGAAATCATAAGCTTTTATTAAGTACTTACTGTGTGCCAGGCACTCTGCTAAACACTGGGGACACAAAGGGGGAAAAGCTCTTACCCTCAATGAGCTTACATTCTAATTAGAGAAGCAAGAAGTAAATATCAGGGTTCATAGAAGAGATCAAATACACATGTACGCATGCATATACGTATGCATACATATGTATGCATACATGTATCATATAAATGGGTGTATATATGGAGATGTGGGAGAGGAAGGGGGAGGGAGAGAGAAAGACAGAGAGAGACAGAGAGAGACAGAGAGAGGAAGGAGAGAGAGACATGTGGAAGGAGGGGGGAAGAGAATAGATGGAATAACCGAATGTTATCTCATAAGGGAAGGCACTAGCCTTTGGAAAGACTGAGACAGGCCTCCTGAAGAACATGAAGTTTGAGTTTTGAAGGAAGCCAGGGCAACTAAAAGGTGGAAATGACAAGAGAGAATATTCTGGGAATGGTGCCAGTCAGTGGTAAGGTGCAAAGGACCAGAGATAAAAGATATTCAAGGAACAAGAAGGGTAGTGTTGCAGTGTAAGAAGGATCGAAAGGTAGAAAGGGCCGACATTGTGAAAAGCATTTATACACCCAACATAGACATTTATATTTGATCCTCAAGGAAGAATGAGTCACTGAAATTTACTGAGTGGGGTAATATGGTCAGATCCATGCTTTCCAAAAACTCTACAAAAAACCTGGCAGCTAAGTGGGGGTGGTTTGGAGAGGGAAGAGACTTGGGCTAGGAAAACAGTTCAAGAGTGATTGCAATGGTCTAGAGGGGAGTTAATACAATTCATGTGCTCATTTAAAAACATATATGCTTTTTAATCCTAGATTTCAAGCTTATGATATACTGATATTTGTGAAATACATTAGAAACACCCCCCCCCCCCAATCATCTGTGTGTGTATAATTGCCCCTTGGCATGATCTTATTCTCAAACAATTCATACACAAACAAGCCATGAGACAGTATGAAAGAGGTATATTTTCCTTTCTTAATGACAGTTGATTATTTGTTCATTGTTAGGTGTCATGGAAATTCAGTCTTGAAATCAACAGACTTGCAGTGAGGAAGTTCCTCAGGGAATTGAGGACTCATTAGAAAAAGTGACATGATGACTACTTCAAAGAAAATAAACTTGAAAGATATTTTTAAGCTGCTGAGAAATGTCTATAAAATGCTGCATTCCATCTTCTCTTCAAAGTTAATTCTAGTTCATTTTAGTTTGTTTCATAGAGGTCACAACACTAATAAAAGATATAAGTGCTTAGCACAACAATTTTTAGCAAATTAATTGTCATCTTTAATGGAAATACCTTGGCTTGGAGGTGTGAGAATTCAGCTGCTTCTTGAAAGTCATTGACAATATCTACTGCAAGAAATAAAATTCTTCATAGTAGGAATAGTACTAAAAACAAAAGAAATAAACCCTGGTTTATTCATATAGGTTGATAAATTATTATTCTTCCTTTATTAGTCCAGCAATAACAAGCCATGATCTAAAGTGGCCAAGAAGAGTTTCCTTCCTTTGTCCCTGTACAGTCACCAGGCAGGTCCCCATGATAAGCCCCCTATGGCCTACAATTATGATGTTTTACAGGGCATTTTATTTGATTGTCAGAAAACACCTTTAGGAAAGGTACTATTGTCCCCATGACCAGGGTGACAAAGAGACTAGAAACAATGTCACCTAAGAATTGGGTGAAGGAAGTGGTTTTAAGAAGTTAAGGTTCAATAACAGGTCAAAAATGCCAGCAAGGCCTGATAAGGTAAATGGTGAGGTCTGGTAGTCCTTTATCTCATTAGAACAAATAGAGTTGGTGACTCCTATTTCAACCAAGTCAAATAAACAGTCTAGCAACCCACATGTGTTCTGGACAATCCTTGCTGGAGAAGGGGTGAAAGTAAGGAGATGAATGTGTTCCCTATGGGTGACAAGTCTTATTGCTGATGATCTTGGAGGGATTTTACATTAGCCCACAGTAGGAGAAGGGGGTAAGAGGAGAAGGTGGGGGAGAAGAGTGTGCCTGATTGTGGAGAGGTGACTATTGTGTGAATACATTAAAATAGTTTCCACTTTAAAGAGTTGTTTCAATAGCACAACCAGTTGAAATGTAAACAACAGTCTAACAAACTGGTGATTTTTCTTTGATTCTATCAGTGGCTCTCAATATTTATGATGTGAAAACGCCTACACTCATGTTTCTGGCATGAATTAATAATGATGAGATTTAAACCAAACCAGATAGCATCTTGTAAGTGGCCCCTTAAAAACAGCAGCAAGATTCCAATCCTGGCAAACTAGATTTTTGTACGTTTTTGCTGCCTTTTCTAGAATTGGTAAATAGTATTCATGTTACATTGCTCTTTTGGATAGAGATAGGACTAGGAATTTTTGCCTCAGAGGTAAATTCCACAAATGGCCCCAAGGAAAGCAAGGTGAAAGGGACTCCCACTGGGTGTGAGGCTGGAAACTTGAGTATTTCCAGTCCAATTCATTGTCCTTATAAAGTGTCTTCTAAAACTACATTGGTATGCAAAGTAATTAGGACTAAGTAAAATAATGAAATTTATTGACCTAATTTGGAATAAATTTGACAACACTTTCATATACTAAAAAAAAAAATGTAGTGGGAAATATGTCCTCCACTTGCTACAGCCATTAGTTTTACACTATTTTGCACTCAGATCACATGATTTTGACATACATTCTTGAATTCTTCATTGTAAAACCACTTTTTATCACATTGGATACTAAGCAGAGAGCACAACTCCAAGTGGCTGGCTATGTTGTCCAAATGCCAAACATATATTTACCTAAAAGATTATTTTACAGAGAACTTACAGAAGGTAAGTGTTCACACAAAGGAAGAGATACAAGGATACTCTCAAGGTCTCTCTGAAGAACTTTAGTATGAGCCACGTGAGATGCAGGCACAGGACTGCCCAGCATGGTGTAACCACATCAAAGAAGGCCGTGTGCTCTATAAGCAAAGCAAAATTGCGGTAGCTCAAAAGAAATTTAAGATTCACATATATATCTAAAGATATCTCTATCCCAAATGTTCAGATGGACTATTTGTGCCTGACCTGTGGGTCTTATTGTTCTGATTATCCACAGTCTAACACACTGTATCCTGACCTCAATATCATGATATCATTTTGGTCCTTGTCAAATACAGCAGACACAACATGGAACCACTTTTATTACATTGGATAAGAAGTGTCCTTTTCTAAAAACAATCCATTTTTAAAGTTTTGTTTTATTTATATTTTATAGGTTTTCAATGGAGTTTAAATAAGATGAATTCACATGACATTAAAGTATGTTTATCTTTATTTGTATCAGATAAACTTGTCAGTTTTTCATGATATGTGGTATGGTATAAAGTTGTATTGCAGCATTATATTCAGATTTGGGAATTTCTGTGATTCTAGCACAATTTTAATTCTTGGTAGAATTACTTGAAATTGCATATTATTTGCCCTCAATCCTCTTTTATCTGGTCATCCTACTCATCACACAGGACATAACATCATTAATAAAATGAAACTGTATCGAAATTTTTGTCCAAAGTAATTACTTCATCACTTTATTTCAGTAAAGGAACACTAAGGATGATGGGGGTGACCTGGACTTTGACCAAGAAAGGGCAAAGTTAGAGCCACTTACAAGTTATTATATTTCTCTAAGGAAAAAGCCAAAGTAGAATGTAGTGGTAGGGAAGAAGCAGAGCCTTATTGTAGAGTGAGATGGAGCCAAACTATTAGCTAGGCAGAGCCAATGACATGATAATAAGAGTAGAGAGAGGAGTAGACTCACAAAAAGGAAGTGAATTGGTTCTTTCAGTGTGATTCCTCAGGGAAAATACTGAAAGGCTTTGGAGTGGGGAGGGAAGCCCAGACCTGGTCTATCTGTCCTTCAGTTTGGATAGGCGGTATCCCTTCTGTTGATATTCTCAGTGTACTTAGCATATAGCAGCCATTTAACAAATGGTTTTTTCATGCCTTCAATGAGAGTTGACACAGTAAATAGTTCAAATAACATATGTGTAAAACCTGTAAGATAGATAGTCAAATATCACTGTGGCAATTAAAAGAACACTGAGCAAACTGATTTTGTTACAGAAAATGAACATAATTTTTCCATATTCTTGTGAAAATGACAAAAGAGAATTTTAAAAGCCATAAAAATCATGGCATATGAGTTTACATACATATGAGTATGTGTATACATATATGTATGTGAACATATGTACATATATATTTGATAAAAGAAATAAAGTCTCAGTGAAGTGAAACCAATCCTGATGAGCAATTTTTTAATGTCCCAGTTGACTTTTGTCTAGAATTAAAAAGTGGAAACAAAACAAAAACAAGAAATATCATATGAGAACACAAAAATTATCTTGAAAATATTTTGTCTTATCTCTGAAAGTTTTTCTTTTTAAAATGGTGCTGTTGCAGAAAATTTTATTCTGTAATATTCCTTATTTAAAGTGTCCCCTTAAAAATCTCATTAGTTTTCCTACATTGAACCATTTTTTTCATTGCTAAAGTGATAAAAAAAAACACAGGATGCAACTTTTCTACCTCTAGTGATTTTTGCCTTGCATGTGAAAGTAGCTAGTTGAGGCATAGTCTTTAGAATTTTATTAAGATCTGTTACCTTCTGAGTTTGTAGTTTTTTCTTTCTTTAGTGCAATTTGAAATTGGTCTTTTTTCTCAATCTATTATTGAATGTTTAGTTTTGGTGTCCAAACCATATGCAATATTTGAAGAAAAAGTTAATTTCTTTAACTGAGGAAGTCGTAGTTGAAGACAATGATATTTACAAACTTATTATTTTATTTAAAATTTTTTTAATTTAATGAATAAAACAAGCATTTCTATAACATAGTTCAATAAAAAGATGATTGTACATGAAACTGCAAATCTACTATGCACAACTTGCTAGTCCACTCAAATGTACAACAAAATTATCATGTAAATTGCCTTTTTTCTCTACACCTCCTCCCCAAAATGACAATGATTAGACATAAGTAATAAATGTATTTAAAATGATTCTTTACATAGTTCTATTTATCAATTCTTTCTCTGGATGTAGAGGACATATTTCTTCACATGTCCTTTATAGTTATTTTTCCCCATAATATTGTACAATAACATAGCTCTTTTTAACAGTTCATTATCTAGATGCAGATAGTTACTGGCATATGTGTGTGTGAGTGTGTGTGTGTGTGTGTGTGTGTATGTGTGTGTGCATAGTTACTGCCCAGTAACTCTTTGGAGATACTGCCCTAGGTTCCATTCCCATTGATTAATGACTCAGTCTATGTTTACTAGCTCACTATATTTATTGGCTAATCCTAGATCCTTGCCCATCTTTAAATACCATTCAATCATCCTCTCAGAAAATCTTCCTCCTGGATCATGCCCCATCTAGCTCACCACAAAAAAATTCTCTTCCCAGGTCACTTTTCTCTTATGTGTGTTGTCTTCTCCTATTAGACTATACCTCCTTTAAGGATGTTTCCTTTTTTAATTGTCATGTACTCAGCACTTATCACAGTCCCTGGAGCATAGGAAGGGTGTAAAAATGCTTTTTCATCCATCCATCCATCCAGTTATTCATTCATTCATCCATTCATCCCCTCTGTCTTATTTCTAACCATTAACTAAAAGTTAAATGATATTTGGGTGACTTTATGTTCTTTCAATATGCCATAATATTCTCTCAAACTAGAAGTAATCTCCAAAGGGAAAAAACAAATACACACAAAGCAAACAAGCAAATAAAATTGACAAATACTAAAAGCTATAAAAATGTTTTAACTTAACTCTAAAATAAACTGGATTCAATAACAGTTTAGTTGAAGATTTGAATGAATTGTTTTTTTTTTTAAGGGCGTGAGGTGAGGGGTGGCCAGGTGGCACAGTAAGTAAGAGCTCCAGCCCCAGAGTCAGGATGACCTGGGATTGAATCCAGGCTCAGATACTTAGCATCACACCCAGAAATAACTGGCAGTGTAAGCTTGAGCAAGTTACTTAACACAATTGCTTAAAAAATGAAAAAATAAAATAAAAAATAAAAGGGTGTGAAGTGGAGGTTAGTTAAGGAAGCCCCAAAGTACATTCAGTGGAACATATTATTGGAGGGGGCAAAGAGTCATTGGGAAATGTGCTTTCTCATAATGGGTTCTTCTGGTTTAATGTAGTTGTTGAAGCACCTGGATGCACACTATGTGTGTGTGTGTGTGTGTGTGAGAGAGAGAGAGAGAGAGAGAGAGAGTGAGACATAAATAAGCAAATACATACACATATACATATATCTATATTTATATCTATACATACATATATTTGCATCAACTAGACAGGCATTTTCTGCTTTTCATTTGGTCTTTCTTTAGGGGTTGTTCACACAGGGTTATACTAAGGAGTATCCTGAAAATATTTTTATCATAAAATTTCCCCCAAGATATTAATATATTAATTTGAGGTCCGGTTTACTTCCAGACCCTAATCAAACCAGCTTTTACAGCAAATCAATATATTTGTAAAACACTACATTTTAAACTCTTTAATAGATTTTGTTTAATTAAATATTTCCTAATTATATATTTAAAATCCCTAATATGCATGGTTTAAAATTTTGAATTCCAAATTTTTTCTCTCGCTAGTGCCCCTCCCCCAGAGCTTAAGAAGGCAAATGATTGAAGTCATACAAAATATATTTCCACATTAACAGTGCTGCAAAAGAAAATGCACAAAAAAACCACAAGAAAAATAAAGAAGCACTGCATTTTTAACAGAAAAAGAAAGTGTTTATATATATTTATATATGTATGTATATAATATGTACATATACACAAATACATATATGTATTTGTATATATACATATATGTAAATTTTAAATTTATTCATTCATAAATTCATCAATTCATTGATTCATTTGTTCATTTTCCCAGATGATTCTTTTATGTTGATACTATGAGAGTTCTTTTATTTTTTTCCTTGAATTTTTGGGACTTAGATGCTATATGCAATTCTTGTATATATTGAAGAACCCCACCCCACCCCCCAAAAATAGGCTCAAAAAATCCTTTTAAAACTTGACTTTATGCCTATGGGTAGAGGTGAGAAGGGATTATAGGACTACCCTGATCCTGATTTATTCATATGAAATATGGCTGGAAATTATCTTTTCTGTAGCAAAAATCTCTAGCTCAGCATCAGTTGTGGCACAATGTATAGAGTCCTAGGCCTGGAGGCAAGAAAACCTCAGCCCAAATCCATTCTCAGACACTTACTAGCTGTGTGACCCTTGAATTTTAAGAAAATAAATACTATATGCTTGTCCTCCTTCCCTTTCTTCCTTCCTCCATCTCTTTCTTCCTTCCTTCCTTCCTTCCTTCCTTCCTTCCTTCCTTCCTTCCTTCCTTCCTTCCTTCCTTCCTTCCTTCCTTCCTTCCTTCCTTCCTTCCTTCCTTCCTCCTACCATTCCTCCTTCTTTCCCTCCCTTCCTTCTCCAGATCCCCATATAATTCACAGACATGATCTGTGGAAGTGGAAACCCAATTCCCCTACCATTAGCCTACCTCTAATTAGGAGCCATATCAATTGTGCCCCTTCCCATTTCTTATGTTTATGTACCTTGTCTTTCCATTATACCCTATGGTTTTATTGTTAACAAATTTTCCCTTTATCCTAAATATCTTTCTCTCTCAGTCTTTCCATTGTAGTAATAGAAATGGGAGTGTGTCCCATATGGGTAGAGAGGCTAACATATTTAGAGGGGACACTGTCCTTATGTGGTTCAAAGAGGCAGAATAAGTATCTTTATTCTCTTCTTCTCCCACTTTTTTCCAAGGGAAGATTTTATGCCTGCCAAGAGAGGTAACTGGAGTTTGGGACCAGAGCTCACCACTCAGTTCCATCAGAAAAAAGAGGTACTAGGCTAGAATTATATATATTCCCTTAAATATTATTATTTTAGGGAATATGATAGAGTTTCATTTAACCTTTAATTGATTTGTCATTTGGGGGGCACCCCTTTTCTACCTAAGTAACAGAATAACAGTTCCACAATGAACACACAGAATAGCAAAGAAGTCTATTTATCAAAATTGTAACAAAACAGAAATCACAGAAGGCATATATGTAGAAGAATATATACCAGACAATACAGAGTGAAAGAACTCTCCCAATGGGAGCATGGTAACTCAGCTCAACCTTTTGTGATTCTTGAACCAAGAGTTACCTTTGAATTCTTCTTTGAGGACACTCTAAGCAAGTCTTCTTTGAGTGTCAAGTCACTTCAGGTACTCCAGGCTTCCATTTTGGAGAGACTAGAAAATGGAAGAGGCCAACCCTACTTTAGGATGATGAAGGAAAAGACTCTAGGAAGATATGAGAGGAACAGGCAATCTCCATTAATGTCCTTATTCTCAGTTACTGCTATGAAGTCTTTGGGGGAGTTTCCCTTGGGTGAGATCAAGGACTTAAAAAAATCTTCCCTTGACACTCCCCTCTGCTTTCTTCAAGCTATCATTCCATATGTTTTCTGCCTTTCAGAATCAAAATCTTAGAAAATGTAATTTATTCTAAATTCCTTCTTTGCTTCATTTCTAATCCCTTTGAATCCCATTACACAAGTGTTAATGTTCTCAAATCTTCTAGCAAAATTCAGGTAATGATCAGTGAGGAAAACTTTGGAGTTTGGAATTAAGGAGAGGGGCATTGTTATCGAGGTTGTAACTGCATGGTAGAGTAGGAAAATATTGGATTTAGAATCAGAGGACCTAAGCTCTATTAGTTACTTACTACCTGGGTGACCTTGGCAAGTCACTTAGCCTCTGGTCTCAGTTTCCTGAACTAAAAAATAAGAACGGGGGTGGCTAGGTGGCACAATGAATAGAGCATCAGTCCTGGAGTCAGGAGAACCTGAGTTCAAATCTGGCCTCAGGCACTTAACACACACAAACACACACATACTAGCTGTGTGACCTTGGGCAAGTCACTTAACCCCAATTGCCCTACCTTCTCCCCTCTAAAAAAAGGCACACAAAAAAAGAAGAAGGTTAGACTCCATGCTTTTAAGGAACTTTCTTTTTCTAGATATATGATCCTACAGAAGCAAGATGATGTTATGAGAAGATATTTATTAAGTAGAAAATACTTTAAAAAGAAAGCAGATTCCAGAGGATATATCTAGTTTTAAACTAGGAGTATGTATATGCACTAAGAGTATATGATTTAATGCAAAATATAAATGTAGAATTGAAAATATCGATCCTTCAGCCCATAGAACTGGTCCATCAGTACTTTGGGAAGACACCCACATCAATAAAATCACAGATTCATCAAAGTATTAGAAGTAATTGGAGAGGTCACCAAACCTAAAGTCAGAAACCTGGGTTTGGGTTCGGATTTCCACTTTTGTTAGGTCAAAGGTCATGGGGTCTCTGACTTTGGGTCTCTGAACCATCAGTGACATTTGTAAAAATAGGAATAATAATACTTCAACTTTTTGCCTCACAGGATTATTATTGTGAGAAAATTACTGTGTAATATTATGCACTATTTAAATTCAAACTATTAAAGAGGGTTTCTATCTTAATTGGCATTGGGTCATGCCAATAATCTGAAGAATACAAATGTAGAAGCATTTATAATTCTTCAAAATAACTAAATATCTAAAAATATAGGACCCAGCTGAACTACATGAATTAGTCTGTATAAAAACTAATGGGGGAGAGGGTGGCAGGGTTTCTACTTTATGTCTCTGTAGTTCTCAGTTTGTGCTTTATTGGATGAGCAGCGGAAAGGAATTTCAAGGAGTGTAACTTAAAGCTGAAAATGGAACATTTATTAATCTTCTTACTGGAATGTTTCTTGCTGAATGTGAGTGGTTGGGTTTTATGGGAGTCCAACGAAGAAAATTTAAACACGTTGAATGTAGACTCAGCTTCGGTACTGAGCAGCTTGGTTTATTTGGATAGGAATAGAGGTTGTGGATTAGTTAAAGGTATAAAAAACAAAGACGTGGAATACTTCGCATGCATATAAAGTCACACCTACCCTAGTGTAAATTATTTCCCAGACCATGTGCTGGTTTTTCTGTCTCATTGGGAAGAGAAAAGGTTAAAATGATACTATATACCAATCTACTTCACAATATGTTCATTTAGGACTCCTAATATTCAAACAAAAAGAAAAAGGAAATGTCAAGTTAATGAGAAGACTCCTGATGGACATAGCTGCAGGCTATACCACATATGTGTTTTTCTCCTAATGAAATGTGTATGTGCCCCCATCACCAAGATTCAATGATTTAAGACACCAGGCCTGGCAAAAAAGGGAACAATTATAACTCATTGGCAGTTTTTACTAGAAATATGACATCATATTTATTTGTAATAAAGCAAGGCAAAAGCGCTCACAATGCATTCCTAAAAGGAAAAGGTGCCTGGATCCTATTCCAGATCATCAGTGAAACGTGCTTCACCATATAATATTATTTAGCCATATGAGAGAAAAGGATAAGTCTAACCTTAGTAGGGTTAGTCTAAAATTGAACAGTGGAGCTAAAAGTGTAAGAAAGGATATTTTATAATGTTTAGATGAAATTCAACAATGAGGAATAGAAATGACATTTTCTACTTCAGTCAATTCATATTTCTGGACCATGACAATAGCAATTAAAAAGGAAAATCATACCAGTGAACTATTGCCATGGGCTCTAAAGTACCTTCCCAAATTCCCGTTAACTATTTGAATGAAACATAAAAAGCAAAATTGCCTGTTTAATTTTCCAGACACAGCCATCCTTTCTTTCTCTACTCTGAGGCAAATAATCTTTAGAAGACCCAGCCAAGAGCCTATTTGGTTCCTTAGGAGAATGCATCTGAATATTATCTTGATCATTCTTTAGCATATTATGCAGCATTCCACCCCAGAAAAGTGAAAAAGCTTTGCCAATCTATTCTCACACATCCTAACAGGAATCCCAGGAGATTCAAAAGATAAGATAAATTTGTATGTGTTTTAGCCTCTGAACACACCTATGAATGTAGGCATACATTTTCCCCCAACATTGCTCTTGATCAAGTTGTCATTACTGTTTCCTCAAACTCTTCTTGTCTTTTCCAACCTCTGAGTCTTTGCTCATGCCATCCCCTAAACCTATAATAGTTTCCTGCCTCCTCCCAGAAATCCTTCTCATCCTTTACAACTTATCACAGTGCCTGGTACAGAGTAAGTGCTTAATAAATATTTGTTGACCAACTGATAGAGGTTCCATGATTTCAATTAATCCTTTTTCTGATCTCTCCAATTAAAAGTTATAGCTTCTTCTTTGATTCACTCATAGCCTCTTATCTATGTATCCCCCAAAGCACAATGTCTTACACATAGTTGTCACTTTTGTTAAGTTGAATTGAATTAGTGGTGGTTGCTATATTGGATGAATGTCTTTCTGATTAGATAAAGAAGTCATATGAGTGCAAGGACACCAAAGTGCCCCTGGGTAGGTGTAAAACCTTATAATCAATGGGCAGACAGAAACCATTACTGACAATTGAGATGAGATCATTCTTAAATTCTCCTGACAAAAGGTACAGCCCCTTTAAAAATTAGAAACAGGTTTGCAAAGAATTAGAAGCCTGCTACAACTGTTACCAAGGAAACCAGTTATATGGGAGAGGTAACTAAAAAATAAGACAGAACTAACTGAAAGAGAGAATGATGCTTTGGGAGTCCTTGATTAAAAAAGGGAGTTATGGGATGCACACAACATAGTGCATATAACAAATTTAATCCTCCTTTTATTTCTTATTTGTTTTTTATGAGAGAGACAGAGACAGAGAGAGACACAAAGAGAGAGAAAGGCAGAGAGACAGAGAGAGGCAGAGAGAGAGAGACAGAGACAGAAAGGGAGAGGATCCTTAGAAGGAAAATGAGGCTATACTCTGCATATAGTGAGAAATATAAGTGTTGAATTCTATTAAAATGGATTTGATTCATTTCAGTCCTAAGGAGATCTATGCACAAATGTAGAATATGTGGGTAACAAGAAAGACGAACTGAAAATTTCAATGCAACAGTTTTAATTTGACTTCATAAGTATTAGTGAGACTAGGTGGGATGAAGTACATGACCAGAATATCATTCTAGAATGGAATACCTTATATGAAAGGCACATATTATGTAAAAGGACATGGGGGTGAGTGGTAGATTAGGAGGATAATTTTGTGTGGGGCAATATAGGAACCAGGGGTAGGAAGAATGGGTGAAGATAAATGGAGATTAAAAGGGAAGTTATAGTATAATCAGAGTGTACTACAGGCCACCCAGACAGAAAGAAGAAACTAAAGGTCTATTTGGAAAACCAAACTCAGATTTGAAATAGAAGACACAGGAAACTTTAATTATCCACTACCGGCTGAAACTCTCTCTTTAGCAAGAGCAGATAATAATTTCTTGATTGTGCCTTAATAACAATTTCATCCTTCAAAGTGTAGAAGAGCCTGTAAGGAAGTTCAATTCTGTATCTGATTATCCCCAGACAGGATAATTTGTGGTGGAAATGACAGGAAGAAGTAGAATATTTGGAGCTAATACCAAGAACAAGAATGAGATAATTTCTTTTTCTGGACGATAGTTGTTAATGGAAGTTGAGGAAGTTTATGGACGAGGAGGCTGATCCCCTAGTAAAAGAATAGGTGGTGAAATGGAGAAGTGGACCTGGAGGTGTGTAGATAATTGTGACCAGAATCTTAAAAATGCCATATACTAGGTAGAGTGAACTTCAAAGAATATTGCTCAGTCGTGCCAGCAATGGAAATGGTTATAGGGATCAGAGTAGATCTGCTAATCCTTCTAGTCCATTGTGTCAATGCCATAAGTGAAGATGCATTCGTCTCTGACAAGGACAATTAGAAAATTAAAAGGAGTACAAAAGGAAAAAAAATCTAAGATGGAGGGAAGATCACTCAAGTATCATTCCTACTCTAGCAAAACCTTGATGTTCACACAAGATCAAATAATGATCAAGAAATCCAATAAGAAACTATACTGTGTGACTTCTTCCACCCAAGAATTGTACCCCACTCCCAAAATTCATACAAGAGCCAGGGATAATAGGAACCCTTTCTTTCCACTCCCCCCCCTCCCCGCAAAGATGCAAATGAAGCACCTTTGTGACAAGAGACAACATACAGGTAGCGTGTATGAATCTGTGTCTGGAGGCAACAAAGAAGGCGTCCTTCAGAAAGTTACAGAGTAGGGATTATGGAAGACCTAAGGAAGAGTGATAGGTAGCCTGACCTGTAAGATGCTATCACAGGAAGTGAAGGCAAAGAACAAGCATTTACTAAGCGCCTATTATGTCCTAGGTACTTTACAAATATTATGTGCTTCGATATTCACAACAACCCTGTGAGATAGGTGCCATTATCAACCCCATGTTGTAGCTGAGGAAATTAAGACAGAAATGATCAAGTGATTTGCCCAGGGCCACACAGGTAGTAAATGTCCAAGGCAGGATTTGAATTCAGCTTTCCCCATATCTAGGTCCAGTGCACCATCCACTGCAACAACTACCTACCTCTGCAATTAAGTTTCCTGGTCAGGACAACCCGAGACCAGAGCCTGTGAGGTCATAATAATCTGTCCAGAGATGCCTGAAAGAACCCTGAAAATCCAGGATTTAGCATTTCAAAGATCCAGGATGACTCAGCTTTAGGCAGTGGAAGTCATCCCAAGAATCAAGAGAACCCAGGGTAAGACCAAACAGGGAAGACCACCCTACAAAAATGCAATAAGGATGGAGCCTGCCTTAGCACAAAGCCTTAATTCCAGAACTAAAACTTATGAAGTGAGTGAAACAAATAAACATTATATCCAATGTCAAAAACTATTAACATTTAGTTCCAGAAGAGCTACACGTAGAGACTCAAAAGGAAAAAAAAATGTTTTCTTTCCAAAAATACTACATGAATACCTAGAAGAAATGAAGCAATAGATAAAAAATGAAATAAAATCTCTTGAGAAAAGAATTGGAAAGAAAGTAGCTTAGAGGAGAAAGTGGTAAACCTTACCTAAGAAATGGAATCCCTAAAAATGAGACTAGATGAAATAGAAATCAACAGCTCCATGATTCAGCAATAAATATTATAACAAAATCAAAAGACTGAAAAAACAGAAGAAAATGTAAGATATCTGATACCAAAGCAACTAACTCAGAAAGCAGATAAAGAGAAATAATTTAATAATCACTGGATTCCATGAAAATCATGATCAAAAAGAAGTCTGAGTACTACATTTCAAGAAATCATAAATGAAAACTGTCCAGATCTATTAGAAGCAGAGGGAAAACTAAAGTTAGGAAGAATACACCAATCACACCTTTATAGGGACTCCAAAAGGAAGAGTCCTAGGAATATTAGTGAAAATCCAGAGTTTTTAAATCAAATTTAAAAAATACTCTAAATATCCAAAAGGAAGAAGTTCAAGCATTAAGAAACTACAGTCAGGCTCAGATACAATCTAAAAGCTTCTATTAAAAATGAGAAATCTTCTAAGGCAATATGTGAAAAAGTAAGAGTTATAAATTTATCACTAAAATAATTTACACTCAAAACTTGAATATAATTCTACAGAAGGAGGGGTGATTGGGAATCAACCCCCTGTATGGAAACCCTTACTGGAATAGGGTTTTTAATTTTTTTAAAAAATATTTTTGATGAAAAGATGATAACTGAATAGGAATTTCTAAATATGAACACTTGTACAAATAAACCTACAAAGCAATTTCCCAACAGTGATAGCACACAAACCATTGCAGAACAAGAGTCAGCTCAGTGAGAAATGAATTCTCCATAACAAAAAAGTATATCAATTCACTCCACAAATCAATAGATTCGCCATGCTTGTCACCTCTATTTTCTTCCTCAGTATTCTCCATTTGGGTTATGCATACTAATAAGGTGAACCAGGTAACTGAAATCTCTTTATAATACCTTAACATACCCTAAGACTTCCTCATGAAAAAATTAGTATATAATGAAATAATTTTGGAGAAGGAAAGGACAATATCAAGATGACTGATACTAATTAGCAGGTATGTCTTGGATTTAATTTCAGCTTTCAAGTAAGCTGAGGGAAGCATAAATAATTTCCTTTTTATTAGGGCAGCCACAGACAGTAATCTGCATTTCAACTTCTGGCTCTCCTGTTTTTGTTTATTTGTTTGTTTGCTTTTCATGACTTCTACAAAGGAGAAAGAAAAGGTGATTTGGAGTAGAAAACCCCTTTCAGAGGAGAAAGTACTGCTAATACATCATGCATATTTAATAGGACCTTCATTTCTCCATGGACCTACATTGTTTTTGTTACACTTATTTCAAATTGTTTACCTCCAGGTTTGCTTGAGAATTAAGTAAGAGAAAATATCTTGTAACTATCAAGTTGTACTTCAAAGAAACCAAAAGCTAAAAAAGAAAAAAAAAGATAAACACCAAAATATTAATGATTTCATCAATTTGGTTGTTCCCCACATTGTCACAGACTGCAGTCCCTCTATGTCTCAGCAGGTAGTCTTTGTCAACTGCTGAGGTCAAAAGATTTTGTCACCTGTCAGTCAACATTCTAATAGCAGGTCTCAAAATATATTGAAATTGACTCCCAGAAGACAAATACAAAGTTCATTGCTGTGTTATATGTGAAGTTTTCCTGGATGGGGTAGAAACAGGCAGTTTTATGTTATACTTTGTGGGCATAGCTTCTGAACACCCAGGTTCATTTTCCCATAAGACTGGGCATCAGGAGAGGGCATTAGTGAAGGAAAGTGCCTTCTAAACATAAACTACTATGATTATTTGGACACTTCACAACACTTCCAACTAACAATTTTCCACAATGTGGGTTATACAGGCTTGGCTTTCTTTTTCCTCCTACCTAGCCCTAGGCTATTTCATTGCTTGTGAGCCCCTTCTTCTGGCAGCAGGAGGAAGAAGAGAATTAAAGCGAAAATTATATTGGGGTTTTTTTTGCACTTTTAAATAAAATTGTTTTGTTTTGTTTTTCTCTTAAGTAATGAAATCTGCTTTTCCAAGGTTTCTATGGATAACCCAGGACTTTTAATTTTAATAACCAGGATTATTGCCATACAAATCACTACAACATTCTCTTCTATATACATACAGATGGTCTTATATTTTGAGCTCATATTGATTCTGCAGGATCCAATTTAAAAATCACTGCCAAATATCACAAAGTTGTGCAAGAAAAACGTTGTTTCCTTAGTAATTTTGTTCCAAATATTTACTTAGGATGAAATACTTAATATACAGCTTGGGCATTTTTCTGTCAGTATATCCAGAATAAACACCAATTTTCAAAGTTTAGTATCTTAGCCTTAAAAATCACATTGAAATGAAATTTGGTTAGATCCCTTTGGTCATTCAAGTTCTTGCTTCCAAAAGCTACAATTTCAACATAGTTTTAGGTTCTGTTCTTGGCCAAGCACTATAGAAAAATTTCTTCATTTGCAATATAACTCCCTTCTTCCATTTCCATCCCATTTTAAAGACATTTCAAGTGGATACAAGCCTTGTCAGTCTATAAAGCCACATTGAAATTTGATATGACACTTCCATTGGAATTAGCAAACGCAAGACTTGCAGATTGATTTTGTTTTCTTAGTTGCACCGGTGACTTTACTATGATAAAATACTTGCTGGGATGCTGGTTAGTATCACTTCCTGTCCAGCAGCCTGTGGGCTGATCTGTTCTAAGTGAGTTAAAATTTATCTAATCAACTATTATCTAGATGGACCCAGACAAGGCTCTATTTCCCATCCATCCTGTCGTTAAGAAATGTCAGCCTACCTAGGCACAAGACTGTAGTGTGGCATAGAATAAAGTGTATTGACTGTGTAGTCTGTGGAACTCAGTTCAAATCCTGCCTCTGACACTTAGCTACTGGGGAAACTTGGGCAAGTCATAATACTGTTCCTTAGGGTCTCAGATGCCTTGGGGTCATAAGTGATACTGCCTCTCAGGACTTCCATGTAATCTTTTTTTTTCCATTTATTTTTAATTTTCAACATTCACTTCTATAAGATTTTGAACTCTAAATTTTCTCTGCCTCCCTCTGCTTCCCCCTCTCCAAGACAGCATGCAATCTGATATAGGCTATACATGTACAATCAGATTAAACATCTTTCCACATCAGTCAAAGAAGAATTAGAATCAAAGGAAAAAACCACAAGAAAGAAGAAACAGAGAGAGAGAGAGAGAGAGAGAGAGAGAGAGAAAAAGAGA
>NW_027185764.1:53797647-53815659 GCF_028583685.1 Petaurus breviceps papuanus | reverse complement strand
GAGAGAGAGAGAGAGAGAGAGAGAGAGAGAGAGAGAGAGAGAGAGAATAGTATGCTTCAATCTTCATTCAGACTCCATAGTTCTTTCTCTGGATGTGGATAGCATTTTCCATGATGAGTCTTTTGGAATTTTCTTAGACCCTTGTATTGCTGAGAAGAGTCAAACATATCGAAGTTGGTCATCACACAATGTTGCTGTTACTATGCATAATGTTCTTCTGCTTCTGCTCACTGCATTCAGCATCAGTTCATGTAAGTCTTTCCAGGTTTTTCTAAAGTCTACCTACTCATCATTTCTTATGGAACAATAGTTATTCCATTATATTCATATGCAACAACTTGTTCAGCCATTTCCCAATTGATAGATAGCCCCTTAATTTCCAAATTTTAGCCACCACAAAAAGAGATGCTATCAATATTTTGTACATGTGGGTCCTTTTCCCATTTTTTTTTATCTCTTTGGGATATAGTCCTACAAGTAGTATTGCTAGGTCAAAGGATATGCAGAGTTTTGTAACCTTTTGGGTATAGTTTCAAATTGTTCTCCAGAATGGTTGGATCAATTTGCAACTCCACCAACAATGCATTAGTGTTCCAATTTTCTCAAATCTTAAACATTTATCATTTTCCTCTTTTGTCATGTTAGCCAATCTGATAGGTTGTAACATTAATGAAATTTGAAGATCCCTTTGTATTGCCAAGAGGTACTTAAGCCCTAGTTTCAAATTAAGCCTCTGTTAAAGAAACAGAAAGTATGCTCCACTGTTGCTGACATAGCAGGAAGGGGCTGAACAGGGAAGAGCTATACCATATTTAAGGAAGAGCACAAGCTGAACAGTCAGAACTTCTTGGGACAAGCATCTGGAGGCAGAGCAGCTGCTGCCAGAGAGAGAATTTCTCTTGTAATGCCATGCATGAGCAACTTTCCAGAAGAATGCTACTATGAACAACTTTTCAAGGTTCTGATTGCATAATATAGAGAACACTATTTATTCAATAATAAATCAAAGCAAAATAATCCCAGAAATCAATTTACAGCATTCACAATGTTACAGCTTATCACAGAGAAACAAAATACAGCATTCACAACAGCTCATCACTAAAATGGCCACATAGTTTTCACCACAATGGTCACAAAGTTTTGAACAAAGAACAATTATTTAGTAACTCAATCATTCAATTATCCTCAAGGAAATTTTCCTCCTTAAGGGACACAGAGTACAATAGTCAAAGTTCTCCACTCATGGGGCACACCAAGTTACAAATCAATCACTTATTCAGTCATCATTCACTATTCAATCATGAGAAAATACACAAGCCCACCACCCCTAGGCCAATAGTACATTACAATTTCTCAGGCAGTATATAATATCCAAGTAAAGTCTTCTTTCAGCTTGACTTTGGGTGGTCTCTCAGATTCTCTGGATCACCTTCCATGGTCCCAGATCAAACCTGGATTCACCAAACTGTCACCTGGGTTCAAAGGAAGACTGCTTCCAGGTCCTTGTCCAGCTATCAGTGCACTTCCTATTCCATGCTGAAGCTCACAGTGTCCAGTCCACCTTAAGTCCTTCACAGTCTCTGTTCCCGGGAAGTTAAGGCTTAACAAAGCCACAAACAGGTTGACGCAAAGTACCAGCATTACAGTGATGTTTCCTCAGGCTTCAGCATCTCCAGCTGCTCCTTGGACATCTTTGGCAGCTCCCAGAAGCTCCAGCTGGCCCTCAGACTCAGCAGCTCCTCAGCAGAAGCGCCAACTGGTTCCCAGAATCAAAATCACTTCACCCAGGTTCCCAAAATCAAAATCATTCTTTCTAGCCTGGGGAGTCTTTCCTCTTCAGTCTCCTTGGTGGCAGCAGCTACTGCCTCCACAAAGCTTGCTCAAAGAAGATCTGTCTGACCCAGCAGGGACTTCTTATATACACTTGGCATTAGCTCCTTCCTGTTTCAGCCAACCCCTTCCTGTTATGTCAGCAACAAGGGTTCATTCCTTGTTTCTTTAGCAGAGGCTTAATTTGAAACTAGGTGCTAAATATCTCTTAGCTTTGCCAATACAAAGGAATCAAATGACATTACTATTACATCTCTCAGGGAGCATCTGAAGGTTGGACTGCTGCTTCTGGACTGGAATTTCTGTGGAGAAAGTGATTTTGATTTTGAGAATGGAGATGCTGAAGGCCTCCGAGGGCTAGCTAGAGCTGCTGAGGATTTCCAAGGGCCAGCTGGAGTTGCCATAGGGAGCATGACTGTGGTGTTGGTTCTTTGTCCATGGCTCTGTTAAGCTTTCTCTTCCCAGGAACAAAAACTGGGGAGGACTTGAGGTGGACTAGACACTGTGAGCTTCAATGTGGAGCAGGAACTGCACAGAGAGCTGGACGAGGAACTTGGAACTGTCTGCCTTTGAACTCAGGTGGCAGTTGTTTGGATTTGGGCAAGAGCTGGGACCATGGAAGAGGGACCATGGAAGCTCAAAGCCTGCCTCGACTCAAGATGAAAAGACTTCTCCATGGATACTGAATAGTGACTGATGAAATTGTAACTTACTTGTGACAGAGGGGTGGATGGCCTATGTATTTTCCACTACCCCTTAAGAGGGAACTGAGTAATAACTGATGACTGAGTAGTGACTAATGATTGAATAGTGACTGATGGCTGAATAGTGACTGATTTGTAACTTATTTTGCCCCATGGGTGGAGGACTTTGACCTTTGTACTTTGTGTCACTTAAGGAGGAAAGTCTCCTTAAGGATGACTGAATGATTGAATTACTAAATGATTGAGTTACTAAATGATTGTACTTTGTTGAAAACTATGTGACCACTTTGGTGAAAACTATGTGGCCATTTTAGTGATAAGTTGCTGAGTTGTCTCATGGTGAACACTGTATTTTTATTTTCTGTGATAAGTTGTAACATTGTGAATGCTGTAACTTGATTTTCAGTGAATGTTTTGCTCTGATTTGTTATTTAATAAATAGAGAGTTTGCTATACTATGTAATCAGAACCTTGAAAGCTGTTCACAGCAGCAGTCCTCTGGAAAGCTACTTGTGTGTGGCTTTATATAGGTGTGATATGGTACCTTAGAGTTGTTTTCATTTGCTTGTCTCTGATCATTTGTGATTTGAAAGAATTTTTCATATGACTATAAATAGCTTTAATTTCTTCCTCTGAAAACTGCCTGTTCATATCCTTTGATCATTTTTTCAATTGGGGAATGACTTATATTCTTATAGATCAGACTCAGTTCTTGATATATTTTAGAAATGAGGCCTTTATCAGTGACACTGACTGTAAAAATTCTTTCCTAGCTTTCTGCTTCCCTTCTAATTTTGGTTGCATTGTTTTTTTATTTAAAAGCTTTTTAATTTAATGTAATTAAAATTATCCTTTTTGTATTTCACAATGCTCTGTGTCTCTTATTTAGTCATATATTTTTCCATTCTCCATAGACCTGACAGGAAAACCATTCCCTTCTCTCCTTGTTTGCTTATAGTATCAGCCTTCATATCTAAATCATGTATCCCTTCTGACTTCATCTTCATATTTGGTTTAAGATGTTGATCTACACCTAGATTCTGTCATACTATTTTCCAGTTCTCCCAACAGCTTTGTGAAATAGTGAGTTCTTATCCCAGAAGCTGGATCTTTGGGTTTATAAAACAGTAGATTACTATAGTCATTGACTCCTGTGTCTTACTTAACTAACCTCTTGCACTGATCCACCACAATTTTTCTTAGCCAGTACTAAGTAGTTTTGATGATTGCTGCTTTATAATACAGTTATAGATTAATTCCACACACTCTTAACCAAAAGGTCTCCTCTCTGCCCTTGAACTATGATCTAGAAGTGTGTATAGGCATTGGAGTTGCCAAACAGTTGCCCCTCATGGCTCCCACTCCCAACAATAGAGTTGTCAAACAGCATATAGTCCTGCATCCAGTTCTGGCAAAGGGCTCCTCTATAATCTCCTTCTGACCAGTTGCCAATTCCACTTACCCTCTCTAGCAGGAGAGCTCCTACAGCTGCTCCTGTTTCTGTCTTCGCCACCTAGTCCCACCACCGCTTTTTCATCCACATGGACTCTGAGCCAGCCTCCTCCCTTGTGTCATGAATCTCTCTTTCCAAACTCCTAGGTTGTTATTGACTGAGAAAGGTCTCACGCTGAGCTTTTGTTGGATCTTCTAGTCCAAATATTGGGGAATGGTTGAACAAGTTGTGGTATATGATTGTGATGGTATATTACTAAGCTATAAGAAATGATGAAGTCAGTGATCTTAGAAAAACATGGAAAGATCCGCATGAAAGAATGAACAAAATGAGCAGAACCAAGAGAACATTGCATATAAAAAAATAATATTTTAAGAATGTCTTTGAGCAAATAAGTCATTTTGATTATTATCAATACCCAATTGGGACATATGACATGGGACATATAAAGAAAGATGCTATCTACATTTAGAGAAAGAAATGATAAATAAAAGTATGTACTTAATAAAAGTATGTACTTTAATTATATAAAATAATAATTTTACATCTGTATGGGTATATCTATAAGTATATGTACACTTATGTGTATGTGTGTGCATGTGTGTATATATATATATATATATATATATATATATATATATGGGTATATGCATATGTGTATGCTTTCTAAAACAGAGGGAAGAAAAGGGGGCAAAAAATAAGTTTGCATGATAACTTTATTAGATATTTAAAAGGAATAGCAAGTTGCACATAATAGATTTGCAGTTTTATGTTCAATCATCTTTTTTTTGTTTTTCTATGTTATAGAATTGCTTCCTTTATTCCACAAATTAAAAATAAGATAAAATAGAAAGTCTTTTGGCTTGGAATGTTGGGAGAATTCAGATTTCCCTACTGTGCCATCTTGGCTCCTGTTGAAGTCCTATAACATTCTTCTTGCTACAACAAACTGCCTTTCTTACTCTTAGTAGCTTGCAGGCTTCTACAATTTTGATTAAGAGAAATAAAAGAAAAATACAGCTACACCAGGCATGCAGGCATGGCAGAATTTAATTCAAAATGAGATGAAGGTTTATTTTCATTCTAAACTAACTTAAGAGCAGCATTCATTTCTTCTCTTTCCAATGTAATTTCTAGTTTTAAAAGTCAGGGAAATCAATAAACTTTTTGAAGTATTGAACATGGATGTGAACCCTTATCTCATACTGATAAATTGAATTTAATGATGACTTTCACTGCCTGTATGTTAAGGCTGACTTTGTGTGCAGTTAAAATAGGTGAGAGTTGCCTGCTTAATATTACTTCAGGGACACTAGCAGAGCTTCCTTATCCCTCTGACTACTCCCGCAATTCACTGGCTCATACTTAAATTATACTTTTACTCCTTTATCTTAGATTTTGGTCCACTTAAAATGAAAATATCACTGGGCAAGTAACCCTTTAAAGTGCAAGTTTCCTAAGTTACACATTGCAGATGACTTGTGATTTCTTCTACCTAGAGAATGCTCAATGAAGAAACTCCTTCTACCAACACAGATAAGCAATTATTCTATAACTTAGAGTCTTAAAGATTTGATTGTGAAGTGAATGAATTCACTATGAAGTGAATAAAAGACTTGTTCAGGGTCACAAAGACAGTATGAGTTGGAAGACTTCCTTTTCAAGAGGCCAGTTCTTCTAAAAAGACTAGGTTGCTTTTACAGGACATTATAAACTTCATGCCTGTCTGTTCTATCTATGTATTATGTATATATGTTTCTATTTATCTATCATCTATGTATGTATGTATGTATGTATCTATCTATCTATCTAGACATGTATCTATGGGAAAATAACCTTTTTAGCAGAATGTCCTGCTTTGCTAGATTACCCCCCCTCATCTGCTGAAGATTAAATACACAAAACCTGACAATTACTTCCATCCTTCTTAGGCTGAAAACACAAAAGCCCTGCTGCACATAGTAGTCTCCAGCTGCACAGGATGCCACAAATCTTGCATTCAAAGTGCAACCAGGTATTTTGCAAACCAGTTTCATTATGTAGACTGACTACATCCTCTTTGTTCCATTTAATTGCCACAAAATGCTGCTGAATGACTGATACTCTAAGTAATCCTGAAAAAAAGATGTATAAATGAACTGTGTTTATTGGGAAGTTGAAGCAGCTAACAATGAGCAACCTTCCTAATAAATCTCTTTTCAGTTTGGCTACTCCTTTTTTTTTAATTTCTATGATCAGAGACACACTACTGGGTGAAATACTCCCAAAATGCTAACTCTCTTCTGGTATAAAAATTCCATGACAATATCAAAAATGTTAACCTTGTTTGGCATCATTTAAAAAATGAAAATAAGGGGTGGCTAGGGAGTGCAGTGAATAGAGCATTGGCCCTGGAGTCAGAAGGACCTGAGTTCAAATCCTCACTCAGACACTTAACACTTACAAGCTGTGTGATCTTGGGCAAGTCACTTAATACCAATTGCCTGACCCTTCCCCCTCCATAAAGCAAAAAAAAAATGAAAATTGACTACATTTCTTCAATATTTCTCTGAACCGTCTTAGCAGTGTTATTGATTGGCTTAGGTCTTTCCAATTAGACTGATTCTGTCTCTTTAGATATACACATTTAAAGGAATGAGTACTTTAAAAGATAAAGAAGTGGAACTTTAATTTTGAGCATGTGATAGTGTTGTTGAGGTCCCTGAGGAATTAGAAAACTATCCAAGTGCCTCCAAAATAGCACTAAGTAGGTGTCATCTAATCCATATGAGAACAAGCTTGGTATAGATCATTTTCACTCTCTGAACAATCAGTGTGTGTGTGTGTGTGTGTGTGTGTGTGTGTGTTAATATAGATAGATATATATATCTTTTTCAAATTTTTATTTTTTTTTACTTTTTAATTTGTCATTCATTTCCACAAGATTTTAATTTACAAATTTTCTCCCCATATTTCACCTACTCACCACCCCAAAACAGTGATCCAATTGAATATCCCCTCCTCCATTCTGCTGTCTCCTATATCTTCCCTCATGCCCCCTCCAACTTTCCAGTAGTGCATGGTGGATCTCTATGCCCCAGTGCCTATATATGTTATTTCCCAGTTACATGTAAAATAATAATTATATATACATATATATTTAAACATTTGATTTTAAACCTCTGAATTCCAGAATCTTTCCCTACCTCCCTCATCACCCACCCTTACTGATAAGATAAGCAATTCAATATATGTTGTACATGTACACTATGCAAAACATTTCCATAGTGGATATATTGTGAAAGACTGACTATATTTGTCTCCATTCCATCCCACCCCAAATTGTTCTATTCTCTATTTTGATCCTGTCCCTTTTCAAAAGGGGGTGTTTCCAACTTCTTTCCCCCCTGCCCCAGCCTGCCCTCCCTTCCATCATCCCCCCTCTCATCCACCCCTCTCCTGTAGAGTGAGATACCCTATTTAGTATGTATGTCATTCTCTCCTTAAGGCAAATTCATTGAGAATAAGGTTGACTCATTCCCTTTTGCCTTCCTGTTCTTCCCCTCCATTGTCACAGTTTTCTCTTGCCTCTTCTGTATGAGATAATTTACCCCATTCTATCTCTCCCCATCTCCTCTCATTATAGTCCTCTATCACCTCTTAATCTCACCTTTTAACTATCATCCCTTCCTATTCAACTAGTCCTATACCCTCTGTCTATGTATACCTGTACACATATATTCACATACTCACGTGTATTCATACACCCATATATGCTCCTATATAGACATATGCATGTATGTACACACACACACATATATATATATATATATATATATATATATATATACACATTTCTATTCCCTTCAACTATTCTCATACTGAGAAAAGTTTCATAAGTTACAATTATCATTTTTCCATGTAGGAATGTAAGTAGTTCAACTTTGATAAGTTTCTTATGATTTCTTTTCCCTGTTTACCTTCTCATGGTTCTCTTGCTTCTTGTATCTGAATGTGAAATTTTCTATTCAACTCTGGTATTTTCATCAAGAATGCTTTAAAGTCCTGTATTCCACTGAATATCCAATTTTCCCCTGAGACATTATACTCACTTTTGCTGGGCAGGTGATTCTTGGTTTTAATCCCAGCTCCTTTGACTTCTGGAATATCATATTCCAAGCCCTTTGATCCCTTGGTGTAGAATTTGTAAAACCCTGTGTTATCTTGATTGTGTTTCCACAATATTCAAATTGTTTATTCCTGGCTGCTTATAATATTCTCTCCTTGATCTTGGAACTCCAGAACCTGGCTATAATATTCCTAGGAGTGTTTTTTGGGGGGATCTTTTTCAGGAGGTGATTGGTGGATTTTTTTCAATCTCTATTTTGCCCTCTGGTTCTAAAACATCACGGCAATTTTACTTGAGAATTTCTTGGAGGATGATTTTTAGCTTCTTTGTTTGATCATGGCTTTCAGGTAGACCAATAATTTTTAAATTATCTCTCCTGGATCTATTTTTCAGGTCAGTGGTTTTTCCAATGAGATATTTCACATTGCCTTCTATTCTTTCATTTGTTTGGATCTGTTTTATAGTATTTTGATTTATCATAGAGTCACTCTCTTCTATTTGCTCCAATATAATTCTGAAGGAATGATTCTCTTCAGTGAGCTTTTGAGATTCTTTTTTGATCTGGCAAATTCAGCTTTTTAAGGCAATCTTCTCCTCATTGCCTTTTTGAGCCTCTTTTACCATTTGAGTTAGTCTATTTTTTAAGGTGTTATTTTCTTCAGTCAGGTTGTTGACTCTCATTTTGTAATTTTCTTGCATCTTTCTCATTTCTCTTCTCAATTTTTCCTACAATTCTCTTATTTGATTTTCAAAATCCTTCTTAAGCTCCTCTATGGCCTGTAAGCAACTTATCCTTTTCTTGGAAGCTTCTGGTGCAGGAGTTCTGACTTCACTCTCTTCCTCCTGATCCATGCTTTCATCCTTTTTGTCCCCAAAAAATTAATCCAGAATTGGACTGCTGTGCTTCCCTTGCTTCCTATGCTTGTTCATGTTGCCACTCAATTGACTTATGAGCTTTTTGCCACAGTAGAACTCTGCTACCAGAGGGGAGCTTTGTGCCAATTGCTCAGGTTTTGCAGCTGCTGAAGCTATTAGTTGCTTGCCTTCTCTGAAGCCTCCCCACACTCTGGCAAGCTGGTCATGCAGCCCAGGAACTCCACCCTAGACTGCAATCCAGATCCAAGGAGGTTAAAGCAAGAGTGATTACCCCCAGACTGGTTGCTTGGTTCCCCTACAATTTGCTGGCCAGGAGCTCTGAATCAGCCATACAGCAGCAGCTGCACAGCCACAGTGCCTCAGACGCTTCTCCCTCCAGGAGGTAAAAGCCTGACAGCACTCCTGAACTCCTGGTTCACAAAGTCCACACTGCACTGTTCTCTCACTTTGTCTTCAGCATCTATGTGTTTATAATTCTGGATACTGCCAGAGCTGCTGGTGATCTGAATCCCTCCAGCTTGGTGGCTGATTGTGGCCCCCCTGAGGCTAAAATCTCTAGCTTGCATGGGGCTGGGCTTGACTCCCAGAGCACTGCACTGGCTTCTTCCTACCAGCCTGCTGGGCTGGCCTCAGTGGGAGATTAGCTTCTCTCTGTCATTTTGTGGGTTCTGTAGCCTCAGAGTTTGTTCAGAGTCACCTTTTACATGAATTGGAGGAGGTGGAAGCAGGAGCCCCGCAGAAGTCCTGTTTCTACTCTGCCATCTTGACTCCCTAGATGTATATATCTATACACACACACACACACACACACACACACACACACACGTGTGTGTGTGTGGCCTGAAAATATTCTTTGTACAACTTGGAAAATGTCCATTTAAGCTATTTAAGATCATTGTACTTTTTAATAAATATTATTTCCTTAGAGAAGGAAAGGAAAGAAGGAATATTATATGAATGAGTATGTAAGGTAGTGAGGTAGAGGGTGGAGAAATAAAATAAAGTCACTGATACATTATGGAAAAAAAGGCATAAAGAGAAGAGTTTGGGGTATTGATAGCTCAATTTTCATAGCTGCTAATTTTGCATAAGGATAGTTTACTTTCACATGGAATCAAGGAAATATGTATAAAGTGGGTTGCAAACTTTAAAGCTCTCTTTAAAAACAGCTACTTTAGTTCCCTTTATAGGGATGGTCTTGTCTAACTATCAGAAATTTAAGGGAAATAACATATTTATCTTTTTCCATTATGACTATAACAAACACTGGCTATTTTGTTTTTACAAAAAAACAATGCAAACCAAATATCCAATATGTTTGCACAATTTAAAAAATTCCTAAATGTTTCCCCCTCCCTACCAAGATAAAGGTCTTCCCTTGAAACAAATAAATATAAACAACAAAAAAAAATTCATACACTGGTAGTATCTGGAAGAGGTGAGAAGCTCGCTTCATCATGTCTTCAGCAGTTATGATTGGTCAGAGCATAGTGATCTTGGATCTTTCAAAGGTATAATGCATTATAATGTCAGAAGAAATGTAAAAAATATATATTCTTTAGGTTTTGTCTTCTTGATTCTGAATTAAGGTATATTTCTTACAATACCAAAACTTCATTTATATTCCATAGTTTGTTCAGCCATTCCCCTATTTGTTGAATAGTGAGTTATTGCCCCCCCCCCCAGTAATTGGTCTCTTTGGGTTTATCAAACACTACATCAAACACATGGGGCATAAGTGTAATTGCATGAATAAGTATCATTGTGCCATAAGAAATGATGAAAGGGATGAATACTGAGAATACTGAGATGAAATTAGTTTTCTTCTGAGAATTGATTTCTGACATATAATTTCTTCTTCTGAGACTGTTATTTAATTTTTTGATGTCTTGTTCCCTTAATCTGAGTATTTTGTATTTTAGAAATATTTATCCATTCCTTTAATTCACTCTTGTTTGAACATATATTGGACTGAACACTTTCTACTAATACTGTTTATTTCCTTTTTGTCCATAGTGAGTTATCCTTTTTCAATTTTGAGTATAGTAATTTGGTTTTCCACTCTCTCTTTCAAAATTTAAATTAGATAAGAGTCAATCTATTTTATTAGTTTTATCAACATAACTAATTTATTTTCAATTCTTTTTTACTTTTAATTTAGTTTATTTTTCTTTGATTTTCAAACATTCTATTTTTGTGTTTAGTTTGGATTTTTATTTGTTGTTCTTCTAGGCTATTATTTGTATGGACAATTCATTGTACTAACCTTGCAAAACTGAGGTAAGTGTTTAATTAAGGGGGAAGGGTGATGGTGGTAGCAATTTAACGAAAAGAGGATTTTCAATTCTTCCTGATTTATAAAAAAAATAGAGATGAAAAGAATGTTTGACATTCAAAAACAAGGCTCAAAAAGAACATAAAAAGTAAATATGAAAAGAATTCATAAGGCCTCAATAAAGTTAAATTGTTTGCTTTCCTATATGGAAAGATGATACATGTAATTCTTTTTTTTTAATCAATTGGGGTTAAGTAACTTGCTCAAAGTTACACAGCCAGTTATTTCTGGGTGTGGTGCTAAGTATCTGAGCCCAGATTTGATCCCCAGGTCATCCCAACTCTGGGGCCAGTGCTCTTACTTGCTGAGCCACCTGGCCGCCCCTAAGCAATTGGGGTTAAGTAACTTGCTTGAAGTTACATGTCCAGGTGTTTCTGGGTGGGTGCTAAGTGTCTGAGCCTGGATTTGATCCCCAGGTCATCCTGACTCTGGGGCTGGTGCTCTTACTTGCTGTGCTACCTGGCCACCCCCATGTAATTCTTAAGAACTTTATCATTATTAGAGCAGTTAGAAGGAGTCTATATAGATAGAGGGGATGAGCATAAGTCAGTTATGTTATAATCTGAACAAAAAAATAAAGGTGTGAGTAAGAGGGGTTCACTGGAAGAAGGCGAAAGGGAGAGTCAGAACAGAAAAATTTTTCTCATATAAAAGAGGTGAGCAAAGAAGAGCTTTTACAGAGGAGGGGAATATAGGAGAGGCAGACAATTCTTGACTTCACCCTCACTACAATTTGTTTATAAAGGGAAGAATGCACACACACACACACACACACACACACATCTGGGTATAGAAATCTATCTTGCCTAACAGGGAAATAGTAGAATACGAGGTTCAGAAAAAAGTTGGGGAGGTATTGAGTGACAAAAGGGAGGCCAATTTAAGGGAAGCAGTGGTCAAAAACAAAATATACTTTTGAGGAAAAAAGGATAAACTTTAAAAAGTGAGATGGATAGAATACACAGTTGGTAATCATAACTGTCAATGTGAATGGGTTGAGTTCACCCACAAAAAGGAAGAAGATAGTGGGATGGATTAGAGACAAGCATCCAAAATTGTGGTATTTACAAGAGACACCCTTGAAATAGAAAATCCACAGTCACAGCATTAAAATCAGGTACTGGAGCAGAATCTATTGTGTTTCAGCTGAAGTAAAAACAAAAGGCAGGGGTAGCAATCCTGATCACAGAAAAAAACAAAAGCAAAAACCAATTTAATTATAAGAGATAATCAAGGAAGCCATATATTGCTAAAAAGTACCACTGACAATGAAGCAATATAAAAAAATATAGCAAGTTTCCCTGATAAAATCTCCTTTTTTTAATACATAGAGAATTTAGTTAAATTTATAAAAATAAGGGTCATTTCCCAATGATAAATAGCCAAAGGATATGAATAGGCTTAAGAAGAAGACATCAAAGCTATCTATAATCATATAAAATTCTCTAAATCATTACTGATTAGAGAAATAAATATAAATTAAAACAACTCTGAGATACCACCTCACACTGATCAGAAATTACAAATGATGAAGTGGATAAGAGAAAATAGCTACACTAATGAACTCTTGGTGGAATTGTAAACTGGTCCGATTATTCTGGAGAAAAATTTGGAACTATACCCAAAAGGCTGTGCATACTCTTTGACCCAGAAATACCATTACTAGGTTTGCAGCTCAAAGAGATCAAAGAAAAAGGGACAATATGTACACAAATATTTCTAGCATATCTTTTTATGGTGATAAAGAATTGGAAATTGAGGGCATGCTCATCAGCTGGGGAATGGCTGTACAAGTAGGGTATATGATTTTGATGGAGTACTAATGTGGTATAAAAATTGAGGAAGGAGAGTGGTTTCTCAAATAAACACGGTAAAACCTATATGAACTGATGCAAAGTGAAGTTAGGAGAAATAGGAGATCATTTTACACAGTAAAAACAATATTGTAATGATGATCAACCTGAAAGATTTAGCTCCTCTGACCAACTTAATGATCCAAGACAAGGACTTATGATGAAAAAATTCTATATACTTCCAGAGAGAGAAGTGATTAACTCTGAGCACAAAGTAAAGTATAGTTTTCTTTCTTTCTTCACTTTTCTTGCCTTTTTTTTGTAGTATGGCTAATATGGAAATGTGTTGCATACTTTCACATGTATAATTGATATCACATTGTTTGCCTTCTCAGTGTGTGGAAAAGAGTCAAGGAGGGTGGCAAAGAGAGACTTTGGATATCAGTATTAAAAAATGTTAAAATAAATTCAAAATAAATTTGTAAAAAGTTATAACATTTGTTACATATGTATGTACATACATATATGCATATATACATATATATATATATAGTAGATATGAATGTAATAGAAACAATATATGAATGAACCTGCCTTGAAACACTAGGTGGTGTAGTGGATAGAGAACTAGACCTAGGGTCTGGAATACTGTTGCTAAGTTATAAGATACTAGATGGTAATTGGGTAATTGGTGACATAGTGGATAGAGTGTTGGGTCTGAAGTCAGGAAAACTCATCTTCCTGAGTTCAAATCTGGTCTCAGACACTTACTAGCTGTGTGACCCTGGTCAAGTCATTTAACCTTATTTGCCTCAGTTCCTCATCTGTAAAATGAGTTGGGGAAAGCAATGGCAAACCACTCCAGTGTCTTTACTGAGATGACCCCAATTGGGATCACAAAGAGGCAGATGTAACTGAAATGACTGAACAAAATAAGAGAGTGCTGAAATTTTGTTTTTGTTCTAACATTGCCAGATCATGATCTCACACACAGAACACAATTAATAAATGCTAATTGATTTATTATTAAATTATTGTTTGATTAAATTGATTGGATTACTGTATCAGCAGAAACAACATTTTAGGGGCAGCAACTTAAAGTTTCCATATTCCTCCACCGTCTTGAAAAGGGATTTTGCAAGTAGAGGGGACTATAAAAGGGGAAAGTGTGTCTCTATTTTAGAGTTTAATGTCATATGCACATGAATAGGTTCTTTTAGTGTATTTTTTTCTTTTCTTCAGAAGTTGCATAGTTATTTTAGTCATGTCATTTTTAGAGAAGCTTTTTTTGGGTGGTTGCTGTTATATTTTTTAAAAGGATTCATTTTGGAAAGTTGGAAGGAAGAAGGAGAAGTGTAATAGGAGAAGAGAGACAACTGGAATTTGCTGTTCCCCATCTGTATGAGAAATTTTATGAATCCATTTTGTAGCTAAAGTGTGTGTGTGTGTGTGAGAGCGAGAGAGAGACAGACAGACAGACAGACAGACAGAGACAGAGAGACAGAGACTGAGAGAAACATAAATATGCATACTCTAGTTCTATCTGCAGGTGATACATAGGTTCAGATATGTTAGTTTTGGTTGGGGAATTAGATAGAATTATAATTGTATTTGGACCACCCACAAGAAATCTCCAGAGTCTTGTATAGTGATATTCCTAGGATTATATGGTTGCAACAGATGGTTCTGTAAACACATACTCCCCAAGACCCCAAATAGCTGAGATTTCAGGAAAAGCTGGTCCAGCTGCTTTTAGAGATAGGTGCTGATATATATTGCTACCTCTTAGGCCTTTCTCTACCCTTGCTATATTTGAAGAAATTTGTCAGGGATTTGTATAGTCTACTAACTAAAATTATTCTAGTTGGCATTTAGATCATATAACAAAATCACAAAATAATCAGACTAGAAAGATCTCTAGAGAGTCTCTATTTGATTGCACTCAATTCATCACACTTTGTAAATTTTAAAGCACTATATAATTTTGAGTTATTAATATACTGTTATTAGTACTATTATTGCTACCACTTGCTTGTTAGACAATGGTTATTAAAAAACCTGATGTTAAATTAATAGACTGTATCCAGAGAATCTTACCAAATTTAAAAAAATGGTTTCAGATAGCTAACTAGCTAACTAGATATACATGTAAGTGTAGGATTTTAATTTTTCCCAGCAGGCAACTTTTATCCAATTAACAAATAAAAGCCTTTTCACAAGACTACACAATCCTATTTCCACTCTTTTTAAGAAGATTTTCCATTTTGCTTTTTGGAGGGGGGAAGGTAGGGCAATTGGAGTTAAATGACTTGCCTACTAAAATCACACAGCTATTTTTTGTGTGAAGTGTCTGAGGTCGGATTTTAACTCAGGTCCTCCTGACTCTAGGGCCGGTGCTCTATTCACTGCACCCCCCCAGCCATCCCTTTCCACTCTTTTTTTTTAAACCAAACTACAACATAGTATTAATTCATAATAATAAGTATTAGAAAATTATTTTTAATCTGTGAAGTTTATATGTATCATAGGGTCAAATAGACAGTTATCAGAGAGGCATTGCAATAACCATTGTTTATGATTATATAAACATTAGAATAATTATGTTGTCCTTGAAGATTCTTTTAAAAATATACTTTTTAGGGGTGGCTAGGTGGTGCAGTGAGTGAAAGCACCGGCCCTGGAGTCAGGAGGACCTGAGGTCGGTTCTGGCTTCAGACACTTAACACCCACACAAAAAAATTATCTGTATAACCTTGGGCAAGTTACGTAACTCCAATTGCCCTCCAAAAGGCAAATAAAACAAAATAATAGAATAAAAAATAAAAATACACTTTGATATCTTTTGTCTTTATACCATCTCAGTTTTACATTGTCTGTTTCCCACTTGCCCCTCCCAGAAAACCATCTTATGTAAGCAAGAATCTTTTTAAAGGAGGGGGAGGAATTGATATTTGTGTATGTATGTATTATATGATATACATATACATATATTTACATGATGTAAATCTATTATATATAATATATTTTAAACATATATATGTACACTTACATATTTGTATGTATTTATTTGTTGTTTATGTATCTTGGATACTAAAATCTTACCCAAGAAATTTGACAAAAATAATTTTTATATTCAATCACTTGCCTTCTTATCCTATAAGTATTTATTTTTTTTGTGCAGAAGATTTTTGCTTTCTTGAAATCAAAATTATCCAATTTATGTTTTGTAATTGCTTCTTTCTCTTAAGAATACATATCCTATCCATAGGTAAATGAACAGATTCTCTTCTATTTTTAAAAAAATTAGTTACATGAGCTTTACTATTGAGGTAAAGTATCAATTTTAAATTTGTGATGAACATAGTGTAAAGTATTGTCTTAAGTCTAATTTCTTCTGGACTACTTCCCAGTTTTTCCAGCTATTCTTAGAAAATATGGAATTTTCCCCAAGTCATTTGTTTTCTGGTTTATCACTCCATTGGTTACTGAGGTGCATTGTTTCTGATTCCCTCTTGTCGAGTCTGTTTCATTGAGGAAACAGTTCTGATAACTGCTGTACTATATATAATAATATACTTTGAAGTCATGAAGTGCTATTCATTGTTTTTTCCAACTTTTTAAAAATTATTTCCCCTGACATTCCATATCTTTTGTTTCTCCAAATGATTGCCCTGAAAATGTCTGTGTTATAGTCTAGCATCAAAACAGTAACAGGGGGTTACTGTTTTGGAAAGGCAACCTCTTTAAGACTAATTGCAAAAAGCAGCCCAAGTTATGCAATTGAACTTTTTTTATAGCGTCCCATGGAATAAAAATTTTGCAGTGTTGTTCAATCATGTCCAACTCTACATGACCTTATTTCAGGTTTTCTTGGCAAAGATACTGAAGTGGTTTGCCATATTCTTCTTCAGATCATTTTACAAATGAGAAACTGAGGCAACAGTGCTAAGTGACTTGCCCAGGGTCTCACAGCTAGTAAATGTCTGAGACCAGATTTGAACTCAGGAAGAGAAATCTTCCTTCAGTCCTGGCACTTTGTTCACTCTATCCTCTGTACCACCTAGCTGTCCCAGAAGAAAATTAGGCAGTGACAATTTTTAACTGAAGCAAACAGTATTCATATAAAGCATCTGATACTCTCTCTTATACTGGTAAACATCTAATCTATTTCAATTTAAAATTGTCGTTCCATAACAAACATGGTTTGTAAAAAGCTAGCCTCAGAGCCATGAAGACCTCAGTTCAAATCCTACCTCTAATACAATATTGGCTGTTGGATCCTGGACAGGTCACTTAATCACTGAGCTTTCTACTTAGCTTTCTTAAGACTAAGTTTCAGAAGGGGACCAACCTTCAAGGGGCAGAGGGAGTTTCTTTAGCTAGAACTTCCCTATTTCAATGAAATATCAGCTACAGTCTCTCTGTCTTTCCCTAGGGTTAATAAATGAGTACTCTAAATTAAAAAAAAAAAAGATGTCCAATCTAAGATGTCCTATTGTGTAGGATGCTAAATAATATCCTTGTTCTAAAGAAGCAAATAATGAAGGTGGGTAGACAAGTCATAAACACATAAAAGTGAATAACAGTGAAAGATATCTTATAAGTATGCCTTGCCAATGAAGAACACCAATGGCTATTTCTTATGTTTAGTGAATTTCTACCTCTCCGTTCCTCACCTCATGTGTTCTTATCCTAAATAATTAATTCTCATTTCTTTTGTCTGCTTTCTGTGTTTTCCATCCATGTATTCTGAAAAGAAAATATTTTTTCTGGGATATCACTCATTAGGTGTGTTGTGTGTGTGTGTGTGTGTGTGTGAGAGAGAGAGAGAGAGAGAGAGAGAGAGAGAGAGAGAGAGAGAGAGAGGGAGGGAGGAAGGGAGGGAGAGACAGACAGAGAGAAAGAGAGAGAGA
>NW_027185764.1:53774186-53797547 GCF_028583685.1 Petaurus breviceps papuanus | reverse complement strand
GAGAGAGAGAGAGAGAGAGAGAGAGAGAGAGAGAGAGAGGGGGAGGGAGAGACAGACAGAGAGAAAGAGAGAGAGAGATTGTATCCTTTGAAGAATTAAAAGTAGCTATATTGGATACTGTGATATGTCTAAGAAACAGAAAATGAGGAAGATTCCCTTTATATTCACTGTAATTCTAGCAAAATATACTTTACAGCTGTATATGTAGCAAGTACTCTTCAGGCTCCATCTTTTAGACCCAGGCCAGTAATGTCTCACCCTCAACATTCTGTGGGAACCCCTGTGGGATTGGTACATCTTCCACTGATGCTAACATCTCAAGTCAGTCCATAAACATTAAGTACTTACCAGGAACTGTTCTAAGCTCTGGAATACAAATATGATAGGAAAGATAGTACTCATCTTCGGAGATCTTACATTCAAATTAGGGAAGACATAAAAAGAAGCTGAAAAACATTCAATTCAATTCAATGAACATTTATTAATTCTTGACAGGACCTTAATCACTGTGCACTCCAGGCTCCCAACAAAAGGATTATATATTGAAACTTCCATCTTTGGCCCCTTCTACTTGCCTGCTGGTTCACTTTAAAAATTGCAATATATGAAATACTGAAGAAAAGCCCTGAATAAATGTAAACTATTTACTACAAAACACCCCCACCCACCCCATACCTAAAGTTAAAATACTGGATTTGGGGGAGTGAGATGGGGTTAAGAGTAAAGAATTTGGCTTGGCCTCCAAATCTTTAAATGAATGTTTTGCATTGTTTGTACATTCTTTTTTTTAACATTTTTTTTCAACATTGGGATATTTTGCTTTATTTTAGAACCGATATATACACAGATACATACATATGTGTCTGTATGTATACACAGTGTAGCACAAAAACAGGAACACTGACCAAGCAGCTGCTTCTTGGCCGTCTACAAAAAGTTAAACATTTCATGTACATGCATACATACATACACACATACACACATACATAGTTCAAATATGTTTGCTCAAACGAACATCTGTGTGTGCATACACATATGTATATATGCACCTGTGTGTAAGCACATGTGTGTAAGCACATGGTGTATGTGGGACATTTGCTAGCTGAAATGTTCATTTTTGTGTAGACAATCAAAGAATCTGGTTGACCAATATACTTGCCTCTTTGTGCTATCCTACCAATTATCACTTTACATTTTATTTTTTGTTTAAACATTTATTTTCTCTCCCTCCTACTCCCCATTTAAAAAAATAAAGATATGCATAATCTTACAAGATAATATTTCATATTAGTCATGTCCAGAAATGTGTATCTCTTTCTGTTATCTCTGTCAGGAGACAAATACCCTGCAAGGTAGATGCTATTAGTATTTCCAATTTATTCACAAGGAACCTAAGGTAGATAGAGTTAAGTGACATTCCAAGGGTCACAGAGCTAGTAAATGTCTAATTTGAATTCATGTCTTCTTGACTCCAGTCTCAATGTGCTATCCAGCCAGCTAACTGTCTTTAAAGGGAAAGACTGAAGAGACCTAGCAACTTTTTCTCATCCCTCTCAAGAAGCTATGTGTACTCTGGAGCTGGCAAGGAATGGTAGTAATAGGAGGAACCTATAAATTATCACATCCTTAAGCTAGTAAGTAACATTGGAAGAAGTTGGGACTTAATAGAGGTTGGGTTGCTATTAAAATACTCATTTTTAGTACTGTAAATGACTAAGGATTCCATATCTTAAATTGATTCAAAGATCTTTTTTCCTCTTTAAGTAAACTTATATTATGATGTTGTGAACCATATCATATTAAGTAGAGAGTTGGTCTCACTATCCTGAGGGAAACCACAAATATATTTTTCCAGGTTTTTTGGGTAGTGACTAAAAACCAGTTAGAGAGTCCATCTCCTGAAGTATAATAAAGCCCTTCATTTGTCCATTCATTCATTCTTTCTTTCATGTCAGGAGATATAATTAAGGATTGCAAAACAGGTGTAATGTGAGGTATAAAGAGTAACATCAGGGCGGCCAGGTGGCACAGTGAGTAAGAGCACCAGTCCCAGAGTCAGGATGACTGGGGATCGAATCTGGGCTCTGATACTTAGCACCGCACCCAGAAATAACTGGCTGTGTAACCTTGAGCAAATTACTTAACCTTGATTGCCTTAAAAAAAAAGAGTAACATCAGTATCAAAAAGGATGGATTACATCTGCATTTTTTTCTCTCTCCTTTGCCTGTCCACACATCCCAGCTTCCCCTGACTTGTCAGGGAAAAGCCATATCAATCTAACTGATAATGAAGCCATAAGTCATTCTGAATTTTATCCCACTTTTCATTACTTACAAATTCATCAACAAAGAGATTTCAAATTTTTGGTCAGAGGTTTCTGCACCTGGGTAAACCTGTCAATCTTCCCTAGCTCACCTTTAGACCTCTGTCATGTGAAGAAAAAACAAATCAATGGTTTTGATATATGACTGTCCATCAGGAAAATGTGTCTTTAAAAAAATACCTGTCTCAAACTAGATCTCAGCTAAATCCTTATTTTTACCCCCCATTCTGATCTCTTAGCTTTAATCTTAACTGGATTTAATGTTTTTTTCACAGGAGTTATAAAGGAGACCCAGTTTTTGCCCTGAAATATTAACCCCTTTCTTGTTTAATTTATTGCTCCATTTCTCCAGGGTCCTTTTCATCTTTATTTTTCCCTACATCAAAAGGAAGACTTTGTAGTCACTGAAATAAATGCCTACTAGTTCATTCTACAGTTCTGTTACCTCTGTTGGAACTTCTGTTTTTCTTCTGCCTTACATTTAAGAGCATTTCATACCTTGTATTACAACTTCTTTTCTTCTCAAAGGTTTTCAAAACAAGAATATAAAAGTATATGTAATGTATCAAAATAATATGAGCACTGTACCATGTAAAATACTTTATAAGAATAATAACAAAAGATTGTATGTTCATTATCTCCAGGCATTACACAGGCATTTGTCATTTTGATATCCCCATGAAATGAATGGTTTTCTATGATATATCATTTTATCATTATGAAAAATTAAGAGCAGGATGTATTGTGCTTCTTTCTATTCCCCAAGACACCCCTTCCCTTTTAAGTAAAGCTAAAATAAAGTCACACTGAAAAAGGAAGGTAGAAGTCTTTAGCTTATATTATTTTACACGAATCAACTGATTGCACGGGGTATAAATTTGCCATTTTGACATCTTAATAATCTTCTAATTAATTTTCATATCAGAGTGAATTTATCTTGTCACCTATACTAGTTTAGAACCCTCCAATTCCTTGCTCCAGGTTATCAATAAAGAAGTCATTTCTGTAGCCTATACTGGACGTTAGAGAGAAGGTAGGAGAGAATATGTCCAGAAGTCAGTAGCTGAGATTTTGCCTGCAGGTAAAAATTCTGAAGATTAAAGAATCACAGGCCTCCTAAATAATTGAGCTTTATTGTAACAGAACACTAAAATACTTCTAGGGACGTGGGCATATGTCAGATTTATTTTTAGGGAGACTGAGTCTCCCTATCTCCTCCAGGCTACTCATAGTCTTGCTCTGATCCCAGCAATTAATCACCATGCAATCCTTAACCTATTTCATTTTTTTTAACATGGGTTAATTGACCCTCCTTAGGCAGTCAGGCTTTGCCCTGTTTGGGGGAGGGGTGACTCAAATACTATTGCTGAATTTAGTATGGGTACCCAAACAGCTGTAGTCCTGTTACAATCAGCAGACTCAGCATCCCAAATATCAAGGACCACAAATATGAGGCATTGTGTCTGGCTTTGACTATATCTATATCTACCTATATCTATATCTACATCTATATTGATATAAGTATATGTGCGTACATGTGTATGGGTATTGTATATGTGTAGATATATGTGTGCGTGTATATGATGTACATATGTATATATACATATGTGTATGTATATGCATACACACATATATACATAATCTTTTTATCATTATCACATTGCTTGTCTTCTCAGGGGGACAGAGAGTAGTGAAAGTTAGGGAGAGAATTTGGGGCTCAAAATTGAAAAATAATCTTAATTGTAAAAAATGTAATTGGGAAAAATTTAATGAAATAGATAAAATATGTTTTTTAAGAGTGAGCAGTTCCACAAAAATTTAATACATCAGGCAGTCAAAATGGTTCTGTTTGATGGGTAGCATTATAGCATTAATAAATAGGATAAAAATAAAAATACCTAAAAAGATTACATTTTAAAAAGGTCTCCCCCCTGGGGGTGAGGGGAAGAAAGTAGATCTACTATAATTGGACTCTAAAGTCATACTTCCAGATGTGGCTATAAAGGAAAGAAACAGCACTAAAAAGAGAAAATATTGGAAGAATACTTGTATTAAACCAAATTTCAATGGAGGATTTCTGTGCTGTAAGTTATATAATTATAAGTGTATAGGGATCAATTTATATATGAAATAAATTCCCCTGAAAGAGGGGAAGATAATAAAGATGATGAAAAATAACTTGGATTTTGTTAAACCTAAAAAGAGATAATGAAAATAACCTCAACAACTACTAATAGGTTTACTTTTCCACTTATATCGCCTCCTTTATCAAAATCACTTACATATACACATTGAGGTCATCTTTGTTGAGACTTTTAGTAGGAAATAGGTAAGCTTTGGCAGAGTATTTCTTATCTTTACTATCACACAATTGATTAAAAATGTGGAGAATAAAAGATCCTGCTGTGTTTGTTATTTTTTAATGACAGGAAATCATCTGATTTTGTAAAGTACTACCTTAATGGATATTTTTTAGCAACATGTCCCACTCCCCCCATTCATCAAAATTTTATAAAATTGCTCATACAGGTCTGAGAAAATGTTGATTCTCACTATTGTTAATACAGGTGATATGGAAATTGATGTCTCTTTGACTAAGATTTAGGTGACCTGTCATGTACCTCAAGACCCTCATCTTAATATAGCCCACCTCCCAGTGTGTTAAGTAATCAGAGTTTATTGGCACCCCTTGCTAACACCTACTATTTTAAAGACATTTAAACTGTGTGCCCCAACCCTCAAATTGAGCTCATTTCCAACCCTGCAGCTCCATGCATATGCATGCCACCTGCTTTGAGAGAAATAAAACATGGATGGACACACGCAGACAAAAATATAATAAGATGATCTCTGATCGCAAATATTAAACAAAACAGAAAAGAGTGTTCAATATTGTACTAGAGGAGATCCCAAACAGCATCCAGATTGAAGATAAACTCTCAGCAGAAGGCAAGATTCCTCCAGATGTTGTAGGGGACATTATGCAGTTGTTTCAATTCCTGGAATATGACAGCCTCCTGGAAGATATCTGTAGCCATTCATAGAGAAAAGCAACAACAAACAAACAACAAATGTACTAAGAACTGAAGAATATCTATGGAACAGATTATGACAAGCAGTTATTTCTATAAACCACAAGAGGTGAGTGGATAGAGTGGGAAGGTGGAGGGAAGTGGAGGGGAGAAGATGTTAGGAGAGATGCTTTGGGTCAGACTGATCAGATGGACAAGGACTGGCTAAGAATTAAACAGAAGCTAGAGAACTGGCTGAAATGTCTTCAGGACACTGAATTTCCTTTAATAACACAACCTTCTCTGAGAAACAAAAGGCCATCTCTTCAATACTAATAATCTGTCATTTCATTATAGCTGTGAGTTATGAGAAAATACAACTTCTGTGGAATTTAAAATTTGTGTCACACAAAGGGCAATATAGAAGCACATGGTAGGCAAAATCAGGTTCCAATATATAATAAGTAATTTTAAGACTAATTGGAATGAAAAACATCGAGAAAATGTGAGAAAAAAATGAAGGATTGGTTATGTCACAAAAGCAAGTGATAACAGTGAGACATTATGAGTGTTTCTCTGGGTATCCTTGGAATTTCAGAAACAAGTAAGATAGGACGGCCTCCAGAACACTGGATGGATGCTTTCTGGTAAATTTAAGGGAAGACAAGAATGTAAGGTAGAAATAGATGGGAAGTGTGCTTTGCTGTCATATGAAACATCCCAGTGAATGATATAGATCTACTTGAATATTTAAGAGTAACTTAGACAACTTATTGACCTATGTGAGCCTCAGTTTCCTCATATGTAAAATGATGTAGTTGAACTATATGATCATTTGGGTCATTTCCAGGACTAAATCTATGGTTTTGTGATTCTAAACTGAACAAGGCAATTCATTAATTCCACAACGTAGCAGAATGTAAAATAATTCCACAAAAATAACTAAATTGTGGTAAAAAACAGTGACAAAAACCACAATGAAACAAGAGACAGGAAAAAAAATACTGTTTTCAAACTAACTACAAAATAAATGAGCTAAACAACCAAAAAACAATAAGAACTTAGAGAAATACCACTTAAAATACTCTGAAGGGCAAAGTAAGACAGATAATTGTAGAGATTTATTGTTCATGGTTAGCCTACACTAACCTAATAAAAATGAATATATTCCATAAATAATTTACAGATCTACTGTTATTCCAATTAAGTTGCCCAGGGATTAGTTTATAAAATTTGACAAAACAATAAAACAATTCATTTAGTAGATACCTACATTTCGGGAGAAATAATTTTAAAAATCAGGTATGAAGTTGTGATAGCATCATAGATATAAAATGATATCATAAAATTTCAATTATCAGAACTATCTGGCATTGGTTAGAATAATAAAACAAAAAAAAGAGCATAAAAGTAAAATGCTGAAAAAAGTCTAGACAAGCAAGAACCAGAGATTGAAGATAGTATCATGATGTGAGATTCAATTTAATAAGAATTTTAAGATGCTTATTATGTCAGATAAGTAATGATGAGATACATACAAAATAATTGCAAAGTGATTTTTTTGGAGTGGTGGCTTATAGTAGAATCATAAAAGATCTTTTGAAGGAGGTCATAATTGAGCTGAACCTTGAAGGTAAATAAAGGTACCAGAGGCAGAGAGTGCAAGGGAGAGCATTTTAGCCACAGAGGCAAGAGATGGAATTACTAAATACAGGGAAGAGCAAGCAGGCAATTTGTCTGAACCATGGAGTATTTAAGGGAGGGAGGTAATTAATGATAAACCCAAGATACAAACTACTGGGGGAAGGATTCTTTATTTTAATAGTACTTTTGGGAACGCTACAAAGCAATTATGCAGAAATTAGGTTTATATCTGCATATTATGATATATGCCATAGTAAGTTCAAAATGGATACCTAACCTAGATATTAAAGGTCACTTTATTTTTTTAAAAATAGAAAAACTAGTTTTTACATCTAATGCTAGGGGGAAATTCTTAATCATATAAAGGATACAATAGATAGGATCATGAAAGATAAAATAGGCAATTTAATTATATAAAATTAATTTTGGACATCAAAGGAAATGAATAAACAATTTCCCATAAAATACAAACTACTAAGGATCATATGAAAGATTGCTCCCGACAACTAATAATAAGACAAATGCAAATAAAAGAAGCCTGATGTTTCCCCTCACACCCAGTAAAATTGGCAAAAATGACAAAAGATGGCAGATAGGAAGCAAATGTAGTGCACTTCTATCTACAAACTTCTCCAAATTAATCTAAAATATGCACCAGACCAAATCCAGATGGGGAAATCCAGAAGCTATCAAAGTGAGTCATTTGTCCAGCTGAGCTTGAAAACAGCTAGAGAAGTCTGCAGACACTTGGGTCATGGTCAGATCAAGAGTTCTTCAGTGCACGAAGCACCCCAGTGCTTAGGGAGAGGTTGTGACCCAGGGCAAGAAGAGGTCCAAGATCCATGTCTGGCACCACCACGTTATTGCAATGGAAAGAGGTAGGAATGAACAGCTTTTTCATTCACTATATGGTTTCAAGTCACAGATCCAGGGCAGACTGCAAGGCATGGGATGGGTTGGGGGGGTGGGGTGGGGAGGAGGGTAGGATCAGGAAGAGTAGAGAGTAGAGTATCCTCCAGGTAGGGAGGCCCTAGTGGTATACCAAGAAAAGAAATTCAGAATCCATGAGCAAAAGTGGTGTGGCTCAGAATACAAGTCAAGCCCAGAGTGCAGAGGAATAACCAATATTGTTAACTCCTTGAGAGAAAGGACTGTCTTTTGCCGTGTGTGTGTGTGTGTGTGTGTATTCCCCCAGTGCTTAGTACAGTGTCTAGCACATACTCGGGGCTTTAAAATATTTAATGACACTAAACAAGACAGGAATTTCAGACCAAAGGGAAACCTACAAATGTGCTACTTTGTACCAACAAAGTTTTCCAGCTAAGACAAAAGGAAGAGCCCAGTAGCAGCCCACTCTTGCACAAACACAAAACCAAGTCAGGAATTTGTGTAGCTTAAAACAAGAGGGAAGCAATTGGACTTTACCAAATGACTTTAGGAGCACTGAAGTTTGTAAGTCCCTAGCCCATCCCTGAGATCCTGAAATAACATATTTAAAACCCTAAGAAAGCAGCAAGAGGATCACACCAGATATTTGCTTTAGAAAGGGTGACAGATCTTAGCCCTAACATCAAAACTGAAGTCAAGAAGTAATCTGGATAAATGGCAGACAAAAAAGGAACCTCATCATAATGTATTATTATGTTGGTAGGAATTCTCAGGAAATAAATACAGAATAGAATGATTCCAAAACATATACAAGTATTGCCTAAAAGAAAAACATAGCTGGGAATAAACTCAACTAGAATTCCTGGAAAAGATGAAAGAATACTTTAGAAATGTTTTTATAAATGGAACTGAAGTGCTTGAGAAAAATGAAAACAAATGAGAACTATGGAAGAGAGATTTGGAAAGAGAATAACTGCTTTGCACAAGAGGTACAAGACCTTGCCCAAACAACAAACTCCCTGAAAATTCAGATGCACCAAATAGAAGCCAATGACTACAAGACAACAAGAAATATTAAAACAAAGTCAAAAGGCTGAACAAATAAAATGCACGGTATTTTGTAATAAAAACAACTTATCTGGAAAATAGATTGTGGGGTAGGAGTTGGGAATTAAGAATCCTTGGACTTTTGGAATGCCATAACCCAAAAAAAGAGCCCAGAAGTCCTATTTGAAGAAATCTTTAAATAAAATAGCTGCCCGGATTTCTTATAACCAGAGGTCAAAGTAGAAATTCAATTTACTGGTCATCTCATGAAAAAAATATGAAAATTCCAATAAGCATCACAATCAAAATCCTGAGCTTCTGGGTATGATAATAATAATATTACTACTAGTAATAACTGCAAGTGTCCATAAAGAGAGAATTTGCATACCCTGGAGCTACAGTCAGGATTACACATGTTTTAGTAACCACCACTATAAAGGAGCAGCAATCTTGAAATATGATGCTTCAGAAGGCAAAAGATATGGGCTTACAACCAAGAAGAACTTATCCAGCAAAACTGAATTTAAAGCTACAGGGGACAAAAATGAACCATTAATAGAGGATTTCTAAGCATTACTGATGAAAATGCAGAGAACTGTGTAGAAACTTTGGAATTCAATCATAGGAGTAAAGAGAAACATAGAAAGATGAACATTAATGACAAAGATAAAGAACTAAACAAAGATAAGCTGCTTACATTCAAATAGGGGAGATATACATATGACTTTTCTGAACCCTATCAGTAGAGTCTATGGAGGGAATTCATTATGACAAGGTCTGTGAGTGGTCCTGTTATATCTTGATGACTTTCAGAAAATAATTGGAAAAGAAAAAAAAGAGGAATACACTGGAGGGGGAGGAGCAGGGGTGGCAAAGGGAGTTTAGAGGACATTTTCTCACATAATAAAGGTTTATAAGTAGATTTGTATACAAAGTTAAGGGGATGGAGGAGAGTATCTGACACTTGAACTTCACTCTCATCTGAACTAGTCAAAATAAGAAAGAATATAGTCACAGAAAGTTGGGTACATTTCATTAAATAAGGAAACGGGGGGTGGGGAATGGGGATGAAAATGATGGAAAATTAGAGGGAGATAATATTAGGTGGTATAAGGGATAGAGCACTGAGATGGAAAACAGGAAGACTCATCTTAATGAGGTCAAATCTGACCTCAGATACTGACTAGCTTTTTGACCCTAGGCAAGTCACTTCACCCTGTTGCCTCAGTTTCATCAGCTGCAAAATGAGCTGGAGAAGGAAATGACAAAGTGCTCCAGTATCTTTGCCAGAAAAACCCCAGATGGGTCACAAAGAGTCAGACATGACTGAAACAACTAAAAAACAATGAAAATATTCATGGAGGGATTAGTCCTAATCCAAACAAACTCTAGTTGTTGTTGTTGTTGTTGTTGTTGTTTGCCTTTTAAAGCAATTGGGGTTAAGTAACTTGCTCAAGGTTACACAGTGAGTTATTTCGGGGTGTGGTGCTAAGTATCAGAGCCCGGATTCGATCCCAGTTTATCCCGACTCTGGGGCTGGTGCTCTTACTTGCTGTGCCACCTGGCTGCCCCTAAGCAATTGGGGTTAAGTAACTTGCTCAAGGGTACATGGCCAGGTTTTTCTGGGTGGGTGCTAAGTGTCTGAGCCCAGATTCAATCCCAGGTCATCCTAACTCTGGGGCCGGTGCTCTTACTCACTGTGCTACTTGGCCGCCCCAAAACTCTAGTTCTTTTGAGGTGGAAAGACACATAGGTGCCAAAAAATGAGAATCTAAGAGGGCTACCCATAAATTAGGGAATGGCCAATCAGATTGTGCTATATAAATATGATGGAATACTATTGTACTGAACTGGTATAATGACCAACAAGGATTCCAGAAGAATAATGATGAAACATGCCACTCACCTCCTTATACAGAGGTGAGAGATTCAGAATACAGAATAACACAAATATTTTTTGGACATGTACAATGTGTAAAATTGTTTTGATTGACTATATTTGTAATAGGTTTTGTTTTTCTTGAATTCTCAAATTGAGTGTGTGTGTGTGTGTGTATGTGTGTGTGTGTGGTTTGGGATAAGAGTGTGAGGAGGTAGATGTTGACTGATTAAAATAAGCCATTTATTAAAAAGAAAGATGACAAAAGACAAAAGTCAGTTCTGTAGGATATGTGAAACAATTGTCACTATTGGTGAAACTATCCATTGGTCTAACTATTCTGGTAAGTAATTAATTGTCAAAAATTACCAAAATGATTAATCCCCACTGACCCAAAGACCCACTGCTGAGTATACACATTTTATGAGGTCAGAGATTGAAGAAAAAAATACTATTTGTACTAAAATATTCATAAGAGCCATTTTTCATGATAGGAAATAACTGGAAACAAAGGGTGTTCTCATGAATTTGGGAATGGTTATACAAATTGTTCAACTTGAAGGGAATGAAATATTACTGAGTAGTAAGAAATGATGAAAATTAAGAATTCAGAGAATCATGGGAAGACTTTAATGAACTGATACAGTGAAGAAAATAGAATGGGGGGGGAGAGGAATATCCAGTGATTATAACAATGCAAATGGAAAGAAGAAGAAATGATTCTGAATGTTGTGTAATTATAATGACCAAAATTATTCCTGGAAAAGACAGGACAAAAAGTGTCTCTTTCCCTTCATTGCAGAGGTGTGGACTCTGGGTCTGGGCTATTATATATACTATCAGGCATGGATGATACATTAGTTGCATTTGTCTAACTAATTTCTCCTGTCTTTGAAAAATATTTGTAATAGAGTATGGCTTACTGAGAAGAAAAAGGGTATAAGGTTATATTCAGAAATGAATGTAATAAAAAATAGAAGACACCAATATTTTAAATCAATGCAATTTATGTAAAAGAAATTGTCAAGGGGATATATTCACATCAAATATCTCAGATAAAATCATGATATACAAGATATATAGGGAATTGAAACAAATACACAAGAACCAAGAACCCCTCAATGTATCAGAAGTCAACTCATATAAAAATATCATAAATAAAAATTACAAATGTTCATGATCTTATAGATCAATACAAAGCACTGCTAATAAGATAAATGCCAATTAAAACAATTTTGAGATTTTTACCTCACCTTCTCAAAGTGGAAATGATGATAAAATATTGAGATAGTCAATGTTGGAGAGACTATGATAATAATAAAATTTTGATGGAGCAGGGGTTTGTTCCACTATTTCTAAAAAACTAATTTGGAGTTATACAAGAAATCTTACTGAACTACTATTCAGAGAAAGCCCTTCATCATTCGTATTTCCTTTCCTCTCCATCTCTTAGTTTTCCTCAGCTCTAAACCTGATGGTCTGAACTACTAATCACTCTCTCAGGAGACCTTCATTCAACTGACAATTAGGAATCCTCATTTGCCAGTTGTCATTATCCCCACATCTAGATTCTGGTACCTGTGGGTAATTTTAAATTGTTCTGGAACCATTAGTCACCAATGGGGCAAGTTCTATTAACATCCCATTACACAAAGATGTATAAAATATGGTAGCCAATATCCAAGGGCTTGCAATATAGTCAGTCAAGTGGTATGTGATATTAACATACCTTTCAATTAAGTTTTTAAAATGAAACAAATATCTGTATATGCTATACAATTGCACATTTACCTAATATTCTACAAGTGTGTGGTGATAATAATCTTAGTTGTAATTTCTGTTTATTGATTGCTGATTTGGTCTATCAGCAGTTGTTCCCTTAGCTCTTCAACTCAGGATTAAATTTATGGCTGATTCACTCTTACCCAGTATTTCCCACTCTGCTGAGAGTCCCAGGAAATGAGTAACCTAACCAAGCTATTCACATAAGTACATGACTTTGAATATACTTGGCAGATTTTGCCATCTTTCATTTCTAACACATTTATTGAACACCAGTAATGGAACATTCAGTGATGCTTATAATAAAATATCATCTATACTACAAAAGTAGAGCCATTCATTTTGATTCAACTCTGATATTTCTTTGTTCCATAATATAGTTTAAAAGTTAGCTTAATCAAAAAAAAATCACTTTCTTTAAAATACAGAACTTTCTATTTATCTGGAGAATTCTTGTTTTGCTTTATTTTATTTTTGTAGAATTATGTAGCTATGTCTTTTCAATAGGTCAGCTAAAAAAACCTTGAGTACTTTCTAGAGACCCAGAAATATATATTCAAATTTTTAATTTATTTATTTTTAGTTTTCAACATTCATTTCCATAATATTTTGTTACAATTTTTTCTTTCCCTATCTTTCCCCTACCCCCACCCCAAAATAGCAAGCCTACTGAATACTCCTTCCCACAATCTGTTCTGTCTTATATCCTCCCCCTTCACCCCCCTAACTTTCTAGTAGAGCAAGATAGGTCTCTATACCCTAGTACCTGTATATCTTTTTTCACAGTTGCATGTAAAAAAACAATTTTTAAACATTTGTTTTTAAAACTTTGGATTCCAGATATTTTTTCCCTTCTTCCCTCCTCACCCACCCCCACTGGGAAGATAAGCAATTCAATATAGATTGTACATGTGTAATTACCCAAATCATTTCCATAGTAGTTATATTGAGTTATATTGTGAAAAACTAACTATACTTTCCCTACATCCAATCCTGCCCCCCAATTATTCTATTTTCTCCTTTCAAAAATGTTATCTTCTAACTAGCCTCTCCCCCAATCTGCCCTCCCTTATATCTTTCCCCCTCTTATTCCCTACCGCCCCCCCCCATTTTCCTGTAGGGTAAGATACCCAATTGAGTGTATATGTTATTCCCTCCTTAGGCCATATTCAATGAGAATCAGGTTGTCCCATTCCCTTTCACCATCCTGCTCTTCCCTCCATTGTAACAGTTTTCTCTTGCCTCTTTTATATGAGATAATTTACCCTAATCTATCATGTCCTTTCTTCTTTTCTTAATAAATTCCTCTCTCACCTCTTAACTTTATTTTTTAGATATCATCCCTTCATATTCAACTCACCCTGTGCCCTCTATGTATACATGAATATACAAATGTCCACACTCACATATATATTTATATACACATACATCCTCCCATACATACATATGTGTATACATATATAAAAATACACACACACACACACACACACACATATATATATATATATAAATATACACATATATATTCCCTTTAGCTCTCCTCATACTGAGAAAAGTCTTATGAGTTACAATGATCATTTTTCCATGTGGGAATGTAAACAGCTCGATTTTAATAATTTCCTTATGATTTCTTTTTTCTGCTTACCTTCTCATGCTTCTCTTGCTTCTTGTATCTGAAAGTCCAATTTTTCGTTCAAATCTGGTTCTTTTCATCAAGAATGTTTGAAAGTCCTCTATTTCATTGAATGAGTATATTTTCCCCTGAAGCATTTTTTTTTGCTGGGTAGGTGATTCTTGGTTTTAGTCCTAGCTCCTTTGACCTCTGGAATATCATATTCCAAGCCCTTTGATCCCTTAATGTAGAAGCTGCTAGGTCTTATATTATCCTGATTGTGTTTCCACAATACTCAAAGTGTTTCTTCCTGACTGCTTGCAGTATTTTCTCCTTTATCTGGGAACTCTGTAATTTGGCTATAATATTCTTAGGAATTTTCTTTTGGGGATCTTTATCAAGATGTGATGAGTGAATTCTTTCAATTTCTATTTTGCCCTCTGGTTCTACAATATCAGGGCAATTTTCCTTGATAATTTCTTGAAAGATGGTGTCTAGATTCTTTTTTTTTTATCATGGCTTTCAGTTAGAACAATAATTTTAAAATTATTTCTCTTGGATCTATTTTCCAGGTCAGTGTTTTTTTCTCTGAGATATTTCACATTACCTTCTATCTTTTCATTTGTTTGGATCTGTTTTATAGTATCTTGATTTCTCATAAAGTTATTAGCTTCCACTTGCTCCAATCTAATTTTGAAGGAACTATTCTCTTCATTGACTTTTTGAAATTTCTTTTCAAAGTGGCAAATTCAGTTTTTTAAAGCATTCTTATCCTCATTGGCTTTTTGGTCTTCTTTTGCCATTTGAGTTAGTCTATTTTTTAAGGTGTTATTTTGTTCAGTGTATTTTTGGGCGTCCTTTAGCAGGCTATTGACTTGCTTTTCATGATTTCTTACATCATTCTCACTTCTCTTTCCACTTTTTCCTCCTTTCTGTTATTTGATTTTCAAAATCCTTCTTGAGCTCCTCCATGGCCTGTAAACAGTTAATATTTTTCTTAGAACCTTTCTTTGCAGGAGTTCTGACTTTGATGTTTTCCTCCCACTCCATGCCTTAATCATTTTTGTCCCCCAAAAAGGATTCTATTGTCTGTTTGTGCTTCCATTGCTTGTTCATATTTGCAGCCAATTACTTGACTTTGAGCTCTTTGCCAAAGTAGAACTCTGCTTCCAGAATGGAGAGAGCTATGTCCCAAATCAGTGGGGTTTTTGCAGCTGCCACAGTTATTAGATGGGTGCCCTCTCTACAGCCCCCACATGCTCTGGCTCACTGGTCACACACCCAAGATCTTAATCTGGATCCAAGCAGGACAAAGCAAGAACTATTACCCTCAGAATGGTTGCTTGGTCCCCCTACAATCTGCAGGCCAGGAGCACCGGAAACAACCACATGGCAGTGGCTGCAGCCACCATGCCTCCTCTACTTCTCACTCTGGGGGCACCAGCCATACCACGCTCCCCCTGTTCCCAACAAAGTTCCACACTGACCTTTTACTTTGTCTTTGGCATTTGTGGATTGAGAAATCTGGAACCTGCCACAGCTGCTTGTGATTTACTCTCGTGAACTTTGCTCTAGCTGCCGCTGCTGGTCAGGGCCACACTGGGGCTAAAACTGCAGCTCATCGGGACTGTGCTCTGCTCCCAGCACTATGTGATGGACCCTTTCTGCCAGGCAGATTTGTTTCTCTCTGTCACTTAACTAGGCCCTGTGTGAAGTGGTAACCACACTGGCATACCCAGGATGGCTGCTAGCAAAGGTTCTTAGACCTGCTTTAGTAGGAAAGATAGTTGTTTAAGGGGTCAACAATCTTTTTAAAATTACATTCACTAGTTCAGGGGAAAAGTCAGCACTCTGAACTTCAGAGAAAATACAAACAGAGAAATAGAGATCAGCAGACAGGATTCTGACTGCCTGAATCAAAGCAACATTGCTGTATACTTTAAATACATTCCTAGATGGAGACAGCATTTACAACTGAGCCGTTGGGGAGCTCTGAACATATGGCCACTCAGAATCTTGACCAGGGAGAAACAGGAGCCTTCTCATAAGCAAGATCCTGAAGCAAAATACCAACTTAAATTACATATAAACTTCTCAGAGTCAGAAAGCATCACAACCTTTGTGACTCAAGTGCCTAATTAGAAATTAGCAAAATGTGTGAAAGCCTTGCTACAAGCAAGCTTCCCCTAAGCAAGCTTCACTTAATGGGCTCACATGAGGCCTATTAATGGGCAGGGAAAATCTTATATCCCATTAACATTACACTGGGTCAAGGGACAGGACAATGACAATAATATGTTTATTAAGTGCCTATTTTGTCAGGAGATATACAATTCAGAAGAAAAAATATTCTCATCCTCTGGGCCTATGGAGTTGGGTTATTTGACTTCTGTGACTAAGAGACTTCTAATTTTAGAATTATAGACTATGTTATGTCATTTCTGAGGGAGTGTGACCTCCAAAAAGAGCCATTGGGCTCTTTTCTTTCCCTCTCTGGCTCTTTATGCCCTCACCCACCCACTCAACATAGAGCCTTGGGAAAACCACTTAAATTTTAGGTATGACTCATACCTATATCTTTTAAAAAATGGAGCAGGAAGGTACCCAATTTGCAATTTATAAGGCATAAGATGTTCATTTCCTTGTATACAAAAGAAATTACCTAAAACACAAAAGACCACCTTCTATAATGTAGTTACCACCAACTGAGGGAACTAGGATTGCTTGACCTCTTAAATTTACGTTTGCCTCCTAGATCATTTGGTCACATGCTCAAAGAGAAACAGAGCAGAAAAGGAATCTAGAGCTCCAATGCCCAGTCTCAGATGAATCCAGTGTTCCATGAGCCCAGTTGCCATATGTGAGCAGCCACCATAACTACTGTTGCCCAGAGTAACCATAGAAAGTTGCACACCACATATTCAAGAGAAAAGATGGAGAGAACTTGAAAGAAGGAACTGTCCCTCCAATTAAAGTCTATTTAGTATTCTGTTCTTCATGGTTAAATTTCCAATAAGGGTTTCACTTAGTGATCTCAAATTGCAAAGTCCTTTGGCACTTATCCAGAGCTCACTAGAATTACCCGAGGGTTCTGAGAACCAGGAAGTGGTAGGGATTCCCTGTTTACCCCCTTTGTATATTGAAAAGTTATTGGTGTACTTTAGAGAGAACACACATTTGGGGAAAATAAAATTTTCTTTTGCTTAGAATACTAGGGATTGAGGGAGATATTCTCTCATGGAGTTTGTAGTTTACTAAACTACAAAATTCTTAAGTTACTACATGATAAATATATTAGAATTATAAAACAAAGTGCTATGTGAGGTTTGTAGGGACAAGAATTATAGGAAATTATCCCTGGCTTTGAAAAGCTTTCACACTAGCTAGCACCCTTTCTAAATTCTTTCTAATCCCCTTATAATGCTAGTGGCATAGAAAAGAATGAAAATCCAGCCTAAAGGTTACAAGTATTACTTCCATAAAGTTTTTGATTTTACCCAAATAATCTTTTGGATTAAAAAAAAAAGTCAAGAAAATATCTCCTTCCTTCAATGCCTAAGAACACAATCAACCCAATTATAAAACTTTTCTGTGTTGAAATCTAATATACTTGCATAAGAGCATGAGTTCTGTACCTCTCTAAAACTCAAGAGAAAGTGAGACCTAAAATGTCTTTTATTCAATGAGGCATCTATTCTACATGAAAACAAGTCAATGGAATAACATAATATAAGCTTATTAAAGACTTACTAATTAGGAATTCCTTAATTATATTCCCAGGATGTAAATTACTTGAAGACAAGTTTTCTCACTTTTGTATCTGTATCCCTAGTTCCTGGCAGAGTACCTGACAAATAATAGGTGCTTAATAAATGCTTATTGATTTGTTGATAAGGACTTTAAGATCTCTAAAGGCAGAGGCAGCATGGTATAGTACACAGAGCATTCTCTGGTCTTGTACTAAAGTGTTTAAAAAGCCTTAGTTTGAAGCCCAAACCTGATACCTTCAAATTTTTGGCCTCTGGAAAACTTCCTTAAAATATTCTGTATCTCAATGTCTTCATTTATTAAGTGGGGAGATTATCATCTGTACTACCTACCTTGTGAAGAGAGTATATTATAAACTGTAATCAATCATCATGATGTATTATTGTGTAAATATGTGAGGTGACATATTTTCTTGTTCAGATCAGTTTCTACAAGTAGAAGGATTACTTGAGAAAACTCTGGCTACCTTATTAACTAGATTTTTTTTTACTACTATGGATTTTACAAAGGAAGTTAGTTGCATAATAGGGCATGACTAGAAAAATAGTATTGTATGTCTAAGGCTGATAGAAAATTTGGAATTCATCTACTCCAATTCCATCACTTTAGAGATGAGGAAACTAATGTCTAGAGAGGTTAAGTGATTTGCACAAAAACACCCAGAAAAGCCAGGATGGCAACTCATGTACAATTTCAGTATCCTTTTCATTTCCCTATACTGCCTCCCTCCTTGGGCAGAGCAAGAATCTTCAATAGTCAGTTAAAGTTTTATGACTTTCTTATAAAATTCTCTGTATGAAATTGCACAGATGTTGGGTAATAACCTCAAATATGTATTTCATATTGCTCATGTAAAAACTGAATAGAGGTGGATTTTTCAAATCCAATAATATTTTTCTCACATAGGCACATATTAAAAATCTGTGGCAGAAACTAATTTGGAGAAACTTCCAGATCTAACTGATATGATTAGTATAAGAAATAAGACAGAATATATATATATATACATGTATATATGTACACATATATATGCATAGTATTTTATTTATATTGTATAAAAGATTTATATTTTATTCATATAAAATATTTGTTTATATCACATATAACTGTATTAATATAAATAAATTATGTAATTATTCTGTGTATATGAAAATATATCTCATATTATATTGAAAAGTTGACATTATCCATTAAAAAGAAAACATATTTGAGGAAAGTAATTTTTTTTTGGTTTTTACCTTTTTTTAAAGGAAAAAATAAACCTTGTTAATTTCTATTAAATACGAGTATTGTTAGATAAACATAGATTAATAATTAGGTAGTAATATTGCAATCCAAAAAGATTTCATCATATTGTACTGAATGGGCTGAATCTAAAATACAATTTAGTTAGATAAATATAAAGTTCTACATTGGATTTGACAATATCAATTCTAAAATAAAGGATTGGGTGAGACAGGGCTAAACAATAGCTCATATGGAAAAGAACTGAGTGTTTTAATATAAATCTATGAAAGATACAAAAAAGCAGAAAAATTATTCTTTTAAAAGTATTTAGAATCAGATGCTAGTCTCAATATATCTTGCCCTGTTCAAACCATATTCTGTTGCCACTTGGTTTCTGTTCTTTACAGGTGAGAAGAGGAACCAAACCTTCATATCACCAAGTATTCTTTGCCTTCCATCTTAAACTGAGTATAGTACATCCCCTGAGGGAAAGCACATATCCAGGCTGAACATCTTTCATTTATCCCAAAGCAACAAATTCCGTCTGTGCCAGCGCAAGGCAACACCAATTTCCTTCTGTTTAGTCAATCTCCCAACTGGGATGTGGAACCTTCCATGTGAAGAGGAGCAAGCTTCACTTTGATCTCTGGCCTTCTTCCATTTCCTGCTGTTCCTGTCCCTTTGGAAGAAGCAGGAGAAGAAAGTTGGTGGGAAATGGAACTCCTTTCCCTTGCCTTGTAGGTTTGACTTCCAATACCTGCAATCCCTTTTCCTGCCTAATCGTCACCCATGGGAGGGAACAGGAGTTGTGAAATTCAGTTCTCCATCTGATCACATGACCTTGTGTCTTCCATCTCATTCTGTACTTGCCTCCAGCCCAATATTCATACTCTCTTGGAAAGTGGATGGTAAACTCCACCCAATGAGGAATATTATCATATTTGGTCATACACTTCACATCCCAATGATTCTGAACCTCTACAGATCATCAGTCAAGCCTTTTCCCATTCCATTCCTATCCATTCCTTATTAACATTCCCCTCAAGGCTTTCACCCCAAAGTTCCATCCACATGCAACCCAGCCCTTCCACTGAGCTCTCTGGAATGCCTTTTCCATAGGTAAGAAACTTTACGTCATCCTAAAACTTCTCCACTCCCACTCCTTCCATCCACTAGCTGTTACTGAAACCTGGCTCACCCTGGCTCAACACAGCCTCTATGGCCATGCTTTCCAGTACTTCTTTACCTTCACTCATTCCCCTAGGCTCACTGGTCAAAGTGGGGGAGTAGGAACAATCCTTGCTCCCTCTTGCCATTTCTAGGTTCTCCCCTTACCTCTATCGCACAAAAACTGCTCTTCTTTTGGGGCTCATGCAGTTTATATCTACCACCCAATCAAAATCTTGGTAGCTGTTGTCTATTGACATCCAGGTCACTCTCCTTCCTCAATAAGTTCAATACATGGCTCACAACTTTTCTCCTTAACTCTTTGTCTCATACTAAGGGAATTCAACATGCACATTGACCTTCCCTCAGGCATCCTATTCACTCAGATCCTCAACCTACTCAATTTTCATGACCTCCTCCTCTATCCTACCTCAGCCACCCACAAAGATGGTCATTCCCTTGAGCTTGCCATCACCAACAAATGTACCATCTCCATATCCAAGAATTATGAAATTCCCTTATCTGACCACATATCATTGTTTTTTTCACCTCTCTCTTCTTTCTCTTACAAAACTTCTCCCTTTGTTGGCACTGTGACCATCAATTCCTTGACTACCAAATTCTATCCCAGGCCAACTCCTGTACAATACTCTCTTTTCTCTTTTTCCCATCTTAATCTTTTGGTGAAGCAGTCCAGCTCTATGCCCTCCCCATCATTTTTTCGATTACCCTCTTCTAAGCCTCAGCCTTAGATCACTCCCATCATTCACTGTATTTGCTCCTATATAGATGTGCTATTGAACAAAGGTGGAAAATATAATAAAATCATTTGGACTGGGTCTGATGGAATTCTAATAAACCTGCCCCCAGCCTCAACATTCTAATTTCATTAAAGACCTGGCCCCACTGAACAGCAGGCCCACTGTACCTACCAAATACCCCTGCCAATGTCCTAACTTTTTCATATATGATGCACTGCACACTGGAAAAACACAGGTGTGTTCTTGTAATCAATCACAATCCCATTACCCATCGGCCCAAGACAGGACTACAATACCTAACTCTCTATCTTGACCAGACAGGACCATAAGAGCTAGCCAATTGGATGGCAGCATGACCAGAATGTTTAACCACCAAACCATAGATGGAACCCCTCCTCCATTACCTAATCCTTTTACAAACCCCTCCTGCCTTTTCAACATTCATGATTTCTGTTATGTAATTACATCTTTACCCCACTAAAATCCATTTTGCCTTCTCTGAAGTTGCTGGTTCCTCTTGGGACTTAGCCCACTTCATGAGAGGTGTCAATCTCAATAAATATCTATGCTCTGATTAGAAGTGGTCTGACTCTGAAATCTTTGAGATAGTTCCACCAGAATACATGATGAAATTGCAACAGTTTTTGGCATCCCTGGGTTTAAACTGCAACTGGTCCACTACAAATTTGTTACACAGTTTTAATTGGGCCCTCAGTGCTACTAAGCAATCCTTCTATACCTGCCTTATCAACTCACTCTTTTATTTATTATATTTTGTAATATACTTTGTATCATATTAATTATATATTATATTATTTATTGTTATATTATTATATGATGTTATTATGTTATGTCATGTTATATCATTTCATATATCACATATCATGTCATATTATATTCAATACTATTTATATTCTATAAAGTAGTTCTTCCAAACTTCTTCACCTCTCCTCAAACCTGCCATGGCTCCACCTCCCCCCACTGTCTCAGCTGAGGATCTTGTATTTTAGAGTTGAATTTAGGTCATTCACTGTGAGCTCACTCTTTTTCCTTCTTTCCATTTTATATCATTCATATGCCTTCTATTATCTTCACTTCTATCTCACACGATGAGGTGGAATTTCTCTTTACCAAGGTTAATCCCTTTACTTGCTCAAGGAATCCTATTCCTTCCCATCTCCTCTAACATATTGCCCTTTTTGTTATTTCTCATTCTATCTCATATTCTCTACTTCTCCCTGTTTACTGGCTCATTTGTTAGTACCTACAAACATATCCATGTCTCCCTAATCCTGGAAAAAAAAAGTCCTCATTTGATTTTTCCATTCTTGTCCCACATCTCTTCTGCATTTTGCGTCTAAACTTGGGGATATACTCTACATAGGTGCCTCCACTTTATCTCCTCCTATTGTCTTCTTAAGCCCTTACACTCAGACTTCTGACTTTATCATTCCTCCAAATACCCTCTGCTTGACATTGAAGGTTCTTCAAAACTTGCCCCTTTCAACTTTTCCAGTTTTTTCACATTTTACTCCCTGCCACATACTTTTCAATCTAGTCACATGAACAGGACACTCCAGCTTTCAACTTCTAGCATTTTCTCTGACTTCCCCCTCCCTTGTCTGGAATGCTCTCCCCCTCATCTTTGCCTACTGGCTTCTCTTACTTTCTTTAATGCACAAATGAAATCCATCTTTCAAAGGAAGCCTTTCCCAAGTACTCTTAATTTCTAGTTCTCTCTGTTAATTAGTTCCTATTTATAGATTATTTGTATATATTTGTTTGCATTTTGTATCCTCCACTAGATTATAAGCTCTTTGAAGGCAGGAACTATCTTTTTTATTCTCTTTTTATATACCCAGCACATAGCACAGTGCCTGGCACATAGCAGCACTTAATAAATCTTTATTGTTTAGTTATTGCTTGATTAAAGTACTGTGCAGACCTGAGGTAAAACCTAACCTAAGATATGCACTAATTGAACAACCCTGGGGAACTCATTTAACCTTTGTCTCAGTTTCCTCATTTGTAAAATTGGCATCATAATAGTACCCATCTCTCTGAGTTGTTGTGAAGATGAAATGAGACCATAGCTTTAAAGTGTTTTGTACAGTACCTGGAACTTAGAAGATGATATATAAATGTTAACTATTATCATTATCATTATTAATTTTCTGTGTAGAACATTTAACAAGCTGGTGAAAGTACATAGACTATAATGGTGAGAGAATTCAGAGTCATGTCACAGGAA
>NW_027185764.1:53731771-53773786 GCF_028583685.1 Petaurus breviceps papuanus | reverse complement strand
GGGAAACACGGTATTTCAAATTTCAGCGTGGACACTTTCTACGTGTTTAGTTGTAAAGCCAAGCATAAGCAGTTTTCCAAGGGACTGCTGCTGTGAACAGCTTTAAGGTTCTAATGACATGGTTTGTGAACTCTATTTATTCAGCAGTAAATTAAAGCAAAACATTCACAGAACCAAAGTACAGCATTCACAATGTTATAACTTAGCAACTTATTACTAAAGTGGCCACATAGTTTCAAGCAAAAGATACTATTCAGCAAGTCTTTAACTCAATCATCCTTAAGGAGCAATCCTCCTTAAGGGACACAAAGTACAAAGGTCAAAGTTCTCCACCCCCTAGGTCACATTGTCTTAATCTCCCAGTCAAAAAGTCTTCTTTCTTCTTCACTGGAGATTAGTTTCCAATCATCCTTAACTCAATCATCCTTAAGAGGTACAGAGTACAATGTTCTCCCACCTGTAGGCCACAGTAAATCATGATCTTCTCAGTCATCACTAAGTACCCAAGGAGAAATCTTTTCATTTTGACTCCCAGCTTACTCTCAGTTTCCTTTGTTCCTCTTCCATGGTCCCAGTTCCTGGATGAATCTACCCAACTGTCACCTGGATTTATAGTCAGGCAGCTCTCAGCTCCTCATCCAGTTCCTATTCTATATTGAAGCCTATGGGGTCCAGTCCACCTCAAGTCCTTCACAGTTTCTGTTTCTGGGAAGACAAAGTTTAACAGAGCCAAAACAATATTCATGCACATTGCCAGCAGCATCATCAATTCACTATCTGCCTGTGAAATCAACACAGACCCACAAAGTCTGAGAACTCAACATAAATCATCAGTGTGGTCCCAGGACTTCTGAAACCCTTCTCCAGGACTTCTGTAAAACAGACAACAAGAAAATTCTCTTTCAGGGCTTCCAGCAAGATTCCAGAGCTTCTGTACAAAGTGTTACAAACAAAAATCAACACAGACAGAAGAGACAAACAGAGTGCCAGGTTACCACAAGTTTTCTCCTTCTCAACTCTGCCACAACAAGAGTTCACTTCTCAGTTCTGTTCTTCCCCAACTTGGGCTTCTCCTTATATATGATCATCATCTCCTCCCTGTTCTACCCCTTCCTGTTGCATCAGCAAGTTCCTCCCAGTGTGGGGTTCACAAGTTCAGTTTCTTAACAAAGACTTGATATAATCATGGGCAAGGCTTAAAAGAAACTTGAACTGAAACAAGGTGCTAAATAATTAAATAGCTGAAACAAGGCATTAAGTACTTCTTTGCTGGCCATTACAGTTGTCCTGGGCAAGCCACTTAATCTCTACCTGACTCCATTTCTGCATTTGTAAAATGCAGATGATAATAGAGCCTACATCAGCGCCAGAGTTCTTGTGAGGATAAAATTTAATATGAGAGCTTTGCCAACCTTAAAGTGTTATGTAAGTGCTACCTCTTAGTATAACTATTACATAAATCTTTTGCTGCTATTCTATGTAATATTAGTATTACTACTGGAAGTCTTTAAATGGAGATGTTGTAGAAGAGAGTCCTGCCCAAGTATAGACTAGATGATCCCCAAACTCCCTTCTGACTCTGAGGTACTATAATCTATGACTCAAACTAAGTTTCTTTCCACCTTTACTGTCCTGAAATATTAAGAAAATCAGGCCTACACACTAAGGACATAACATCATATCCCTCTTTTCTTGAATTTCATTCCCAAATTGCAGTCATAGCCCCTAAAAACACACTTGAGAATAGGATATTTTCTATCTCCTTTGTACTTTATTTTCTTTGTCTTCTTACAAAAGGAAGTTGAGTTCCAAAGATTCTTCAGAAAATAAGTGATTTCATTATTTCAGGCAAACTGATAAAAGCTTTTTTCAATTTTTTAAAAATAAATTGATTTTAAGTGTCAAAGAAAAAATATTTTTATGACATGTTGAATTGAGTTAGCACTCAATAAGTGCTAGAATATTTAATATACAATCATCTCTTTCTTTTCTTCTAAGGAAAAATAAAATAAATTGTAGAAGGAATGACTAGTGAAACCATATTTAGGAAAAGTGTAGTCTGATTCCATACAAAATTAAATCCTTCCAGCCAGTAATAAAAATATTGACTCACAAACACAATACAAACATGAAATGGAATCCTGTGTATTGAAGCCTGGTTTTAAAAGATAAGAGATTTATCTACTTCTACTGTTGGCATTAACGCTTTAGGTTCAGGATCCTAAAAGTATACTTGACAAAACAGGTCTAATAAGAGCACTAGTTATGAGTATATCTGACACCTCTCTCATCTTCATATAAAGCATTTTGCTAATATAGATTTTTAAATTGTTATCCACAAAGGGAATCCCTGATATAGAACTGCCTGTATTATATGTTTTGACAACTCATCTTCAGTTTATACTTATAGATATTTTGTAAGTGGATACAAAGTAGCAGACTATAAATATTCCCATTTTACTGATGAGGAAACAGAGGCAGCCACCAGTGAGAAGACCTACCCAGATGTCCCTTGGCTGACCTGTACCCAGGGGTTTCATGGCCCAGGGACTGTGGATCAGAGAGCTCTGGGTTTGAATCCTCCCCCTAATAATGATGGCCATTCTTAGTGTCTGTGAACAAGGCTCTTCTCTTTTTCTTTCCCTGTGCTTTGGTTTTCCCATATGCAAAGAGGGGATAATAATCCTTGTACTGCCCTACATAACACAAGGAGTATGTATCAGAGATGTGAATGTTGCGTTGTAATATGGAATTCTTTAGTACTCATCAAGTGTTTATTCAGGGTACTCTCCTGAAAATAATTTCTTCCACTTAAAGCTAATTTTCACATAATTGGGATGGAAAGTCTATAATTATTAAGGATGAAATCTTAGATCTTCACCCATAAAAGTTTACTGTGGAGGGGCGGCCAGGTAGCACAGTGAGTAAGAGCACTGGCCCCAGAGTCGGGATGACCTGGGATTGAATCCAGGCTCAGACACTTAGCACCCACCCAGAAACACCTGGCCATGTAACCTTGAGCAAGTTACTTAACCCCAGCTGCTTAGGGGCGGCCAGGTGGCTCAGTGAGTTGAGCACAGGCCCCAGAGTCGGGATAACCTGGGATCGAATCCAGGCTCTGATACTTAGCACCACACCCATAAATAACTGGCCGTGTAACCTTGATCAAGTTATTTAACCCCAACTGCTTAAAAAAAAGTGGGGATATCAGACACTGGTTATAAAGAATAGATTCTGCCCCAGAGTAAACCAATTTGCTGACATATTTTTGAATATAGCTTTGGAGATTTCACAAAAGAAGCTAAAAGATAAGATTTTGTTCTCTGTCTAGTGATATGAGAGGAAATGCCACTGTCAAGGTAAAATATCATTTGATTTTTAGATACTGTATCTTTTGTTCCTCTCCTCCAGGACTCTGATGGCACTCAGAACTGATAGCACACTCACTATAGGACAGCCTCTAGTTCCTGTTTTATTAGAAAAAGTAGAGACAGATATACCTATTCCCCTCCACCCCCACCCTCTACACACACCATGGGCTATAATCATATCATCCAGTGATTATTTATGTAATTTTTTTTTGTTCTGGGCCCTTCTTACTTAGGATTTTCATGTATACACTTTGCTGGATCATAAACAAGGAAAATTCAGTGGCCACTAAATCCCTATGTGGTATTATTAATGTTGGTATAGTCAGAGATCTGGGGAGACTTTTAGATCCCATTAGAGAGATGAGTTAAACATAACTCCTTCAGCATAGGCTGAGGAACTAGGCAGGGGGCAGGGGACAGAGAAATGGACACTGATGCCACTTAGATGATATGCATACAAAATAGATGTACTAATATTATGCCTGTCAGAAAGTGCAAATTTCCAATAGACAGGACAACCTATAAGTAAAGAACGACAATTTTGTAAATGTTAAGGCAAAAATGAGGTGAGCCTAGACAAGACCAACTTCCTAGCAGTTTGTGCTCCACAAAATTGGGGTTGGTCATTATATCTTTCAAGTTGGATCCCACAAGGTCATGCTCTATATGTGGCACCTAGTTCTTTTCCTTTCACAAACAATTAAGATCCTGATGAATTTGTGATGCTTACTATTATATTGTCTCTTGATCTAGGTGTGTACACACACACACACACACACACACACACACTCACACACACGGACCAAGAGAAGAAGAGTTCTATTTCCTCTGAATGTCATATATCTAATTTATAACCAAGTTCAGTCTTTTCTTTCTTGAAATTACCTCTCAAAAAAAATCATTTCTTACTCTTGCCAGCTGAAATCACCCTAGCCAACACCTTTGATATGCACTATAGACAATGAAGTAATATCAGTACTAACATATATGTACCAAATGGCATAACATCCAAGATTTAAAGAAAAAATTAATTATGGAAGGAAACACAAAGTAAAATATAATAGTGGGGGACTTTGCATTATTCCCTATAGAGCTAGATAAATCTAATGATAAAACAAATAAGGAAGAAATTAAGAAGATGAATAGAATCTTAGAAAGGTTAGATAGGTCTCTGGAGAAAACTAAATAGGAACAGAAATGCCTTGTTTCTCTACTGTACATTGGCACCTTAACAAAAAATGATCATGTATTAGGGCATAAAAATCTCACAACCAAATAAAAAAAGGCAGAAATATTAAACGTTCCCTTTGCAGACCATAATGCAATAAAAATTATATTCAATAAAGGCCCACAGAATCATAGATTAAAATTAATTAGTAACTAAATAATCTAATCCTAAAAAATGAAATCAATTTCACTAAAGAGAATGACAACAATGAGACAAAATACCAGAATTTGTGAGATGCAACTAGAGTACATCAATAAAAGAGAGAAAGAGTATATCCATAAAATGGGAGTGCAGCTAAAAAAAATGAAAACTAGAAAAGAACAAATTAAAAATTCCCAACTAAACACCAAAATGGAAACTGTGAAATCAAAGACAAAATGAATAAAAAATTTTAAGTAAAAAAATTGAGCTGGAAGTGGTTTTTAAAAAAAAAAAACAACAAAAATAGAAAAATGATTGATTGATTTAAAAAAAAGAAGAAAATAAAATTATCAGCATTAAAAAAATGAAAGGAATATATACACCACCAGTTAAGACGAGGTTAAAGGAATTATTAGGAGCCATTTTGCCCAATTGTATTCCAGCAAAACTGATAATATAAGTGAAGTGGAAGAATATTTGTAAAAATACAAACTGCCCAGGTTAATAGAAGAGAAAATAGAATGATTAAATACTTCTATCTTAGGAAATAATTTGAACAACACATCAAAGAGCTCTCTCAGAAAAAAAATTCCCAAACCAGATGGATTCACAAGTGAATTCTACCAAAGATTTAAGGAACAATAGATCCCAATACTATATATAAACTATTTGGAAACAGAGTAAAAGATGGAATCCTACCAAATTCCTCTTATGACACAATTATGTTTATGATATCTAAACCAGGGAAAGCAAAAAGAGAGAAATAAAAGTATAGATCCATTTCCCCACTGACTATTGATGCAAAAAAATTTAAATTAAATACTAGCAATATATCACAAAAGTCATATGCTATGACCACCAGATATAATATATACCAGGAATGCAGAGCTGGTTCAATATTAGGAAAACTCTCAGCATAATTGATGATGTTGGCAATAAAAACAATTATATGATTACCTCGAGAGAAGTAGAGAAATCTTTTGACAAAATACAACACCCATTCCTATTGAAACAACAAAGACAGCTAGAAAGGACAAAATCAATAGAGTCGTTCTTAAAATAATAAGCAGTGTCTAAAATCAAGCGCAAGTACTATCTGTAAGATGGATAAATGAGAAACCTTCTTAGTAAGATGAGAGGTGAAAGAAGAATGTCCATGATTATCACTATTATTCAATATTGTATTCGAAATGCTAGGTATAGCAATAAGACAAGAGAAAAAAGTTAAAGCAATAAAAATGGGCAAAGATGAGACAAAACTATTATTCTTTCCAGATGATAAGAGAATCTACTTAAAGAACCCTAGAGAATCAATCAAAAACTTCTTGGAACAATTAACAACTTATGCAAAGTTGAAGACTAAAAAATAAATAACTTGTCATTAATATTTCTATATATTACTAACAAAGTCCAGCAGCAGGAGATAGAAACAGAAATTTCATTTAAAATGACTGTAGACAATATAAAATTCTTGGGTCTCTGACTGCCAAGACAAACCCAGGGATTATATGGACACAATTTTACACACTTTTCACACAAATAAAGACAGCTCTAAACAATTGGGGAAATATTAACTGCACATGATTAGGCTGAGCCAATATAATAAAAATTATCATTCTATGCAAGTTTATTTACTCATTCAGTGACATACTAATCAAAATATCAAAGAAAAAACATAAACAAAACAGTAACAAAATTATATGGAAGAACAAAACATCAAGAATATCGACACCAATTAAAAAACTGTGAAGGAAAGTAGCCTAGCAGTCCCAGATTTCAAACTATATTGCTAAGGGGTAAGCACCAAAATAGTCTGGTACTGGCTGAGACATACAATGATGCATCAGTGGAATAGATTAGGTACACAACATACAAGAGTAAATCATAGTAATACAGTTTTTGATAGAAAACCAAGTTGTGTAAGACATCACCATTTGAAAAAAAAAATTACTGGGAAAGCTATAAAAGAGTTCAACAGAACCTAAGAGTAGATCACTGTCTCACACAATATGACAAGTTAATGTCAAAATGGATAAGTGATTTAAACATAAAGGGTGATAGCATAAGTAAATTGAGTGAACATGAAAGAATTTCCCTGTCAGGTCTATGGATAAAGGAAGAGTGTATAACCCAATAAAAGAGAAAATAATAGGAAATGAAATGGATAAATTTCATTACATGAAATTTAAAAGGTTTGTTCAAACAAAAATAATGCAATCAAAATTAGAAAGAAAACAGGAAATTGGGGAATTTTTTTCATCATTTTCCTCTGAAAAAGGTTTCATTTCTCAAACACATAGAAAACCTAGTCAAATTTATAAAAAAAAAAATGAGCCATTACCCAGTTGATAAATAGTCAAATTGTAAGAACAGGTAATTTCCTGAAGAAGAAATCAAAGTTATCAGTAATCACATAAAAAGTGCTCTAAGTTACTATTGATTAGAGGAATGAAAGTTGGAACAAGTATGGGATATCACCTCCTACTTATCAGATTGGCTAACATGATAGAAAAGGGAAATGACAAAAGAACACACATGCAAAAAAAAAAAATCCAGAAAAATAAAGTAGAAAAAAATGCTTCAAATGAGGTCAAAATGGATGCATGACCTACATATAAAGATAGATAGTAGTGACAAACAAGAAGAACATGGAACATTTTACTTATATATTTTTTATTTCTGGAATAAAACAGACATTTCCATAACCAAGTAACATAAAAAGATGATTGCTCATAAAACTGCAAATCTATTATGCACAATTTGCTATCCTTTTTAAATATATAATAAATATGTAATAAAGTTATCATGTAAATTTCTTTTTTTCTTCCCTATCACACACCCCACCCTAGATATGGCTACCATCAGACACCATTACACACACACACACACACACACACACTTCTATTTATCAGTTCTTTCTCTGGATACAAGTGATGTCTTTCTTCATAGTTAATTTGAGTATTTACAATGGCCAAAGTAATGGAGTATTTTGCAATGAGCACAGAATCTAGAGTTAAAGTTATATTCTCCAGTTCTGCTATTCATTAGCTGTATGACCTCAGAACAAGGCATTTCACCATTCTCAACCACAACTGTAAAATTATTAAGCTGGGAATGTATGATCCCTAACATTTTTTCTGGCTTTATATTCTATAGTTCTAAAGCAATCTTCAAAACTGAAATTAGAATTAGAACTAATGGGTAAAGTATAGGAATGGTTTTTGCATTGTTTCTTGTAATACTTCAGTGCACAGGATCATAAAATTATAGATTTAGATCTGGGAGTCTGTCTAATTAGTTCAAACCCCTTATTATACGTATGAGGAAAGTGAGGCCAAGGAGAATAAGTGACTTGTCCTAGGTCATATAAATAGTAAGTGTTAGAGGCAAAATAGAAAAGATATCTCAAGTATGTGCTTCATAAAAGCCTATCACCCCAATGGTAATGTGGCCAGGTTCCAGAACTTCTTTATTCAATCCCCATCACATCCACCTTTAGATTACTTGGAGCCTCCTCTACTTTAATCTTCCTAAAGCTTATTACTCTAAAACTCCCATTATTTCTACTACTACTACTACTACTACTACTACTACTACTACTACTACTACTACTACTACTACTACTACTAAACATATATAATACTTTTTAAGACTTACAAACTCTGTTACTCAACCTGGTGATACAGGCAATGCTAGAATATTATAACCTAAAACTTAATTTATTTTCCTTATTTTTCCCCCACACCCCAAAGTGCGTTATTTAACTGTTTTCCTGAGCATATTCCAAACAATGATTTATTTCCCTTCAATCCTGGATTCTAATACGATGGGCAGACATGTGTTGCTGACACCCTTGGAAAGCAGTAACTTTTGTAGTCAGAATTGTAGGTTTTATATAATCCTTTTTTGCACATAATTAGTACTCTGATCACTTAGACAAAGTTTTCTTCTCCCCATTCTGCCTCTAGGACTGCCATGGTCTTACATATGCTAATTAAAAAGCTCTGTTTTGTAGAAACCTGTACATGTCCTATGTGATCTGTAAAATACTTCTTGAGTGGGGTGGCCAGGTGGCTCAATGAGAAAGAGCACTGGCCCCAGTGTCGGGATGACCTGGGGATCAACTCCAGCCTCAGAAACTTAGCACCACACCCAGAAATAACTGGCAATGTAACCTTGAGCAAGTTACTTAACCCTGATTGCTTTAAAAAAAATACTTCTTGAGGGTCAGCAATGGGTTTCTTTTAATAAAGATATGTTTAATTACCATTACAAATTGATAGTAAAATAGCATTTTATTTTCTAATCAAAAAGAATTTATCCTTGATTTCAAAGGTGGGAGATATGAGATAGTAAGCAAGACCTGTTCACACTGTCTGAATATCCAAACTACAAGGATCTGATATCAAGGCCATACCCTGGGGCTTCTGTTCATCTATTAAACTTAAGGCAAGACTCTCCTAACCAATTATACCATGATTGACAATTTATAATCAAACTTTCCTCAAAGACTCCCAAGGATATAAGCCATTCATGACATATGTCTTTTTGAAATCACTTCTGTACTACTTCACCCCCAGAACAATGTTATAGAAAAAGCAAATTCAGTTCATACTTAGTAAAATTACTGCTAGTGCTTCTGTTGCTGCCTCTATTACTACTACTACTACTAGTGGTACTACTACTACTATTACTACTACTACTACCACTACTACTACTACTAAATATATATATATATATATAATACTTTTTAAGACTTACAAACTCTATAACTCAAGCTGGTGATATAGGCAATGCTAGAGTATTTACTCTCATTTTATAGATAAGAAACTGAGCTTAGATTTCAGCTGACTGCTCACATATTAGTAAAATGCCTAAAAATTTACAAAGACATTTTCACATACACATTCTATCACTTAATTCTCAAGATTCCACAAGGTAGGCAATATTTTTATTTAATTCATTTGACAGTTAAGGAACAAAGTCAGCATCAGAAAGTATATCATCAGGTAATGGTTTTGTTTTGGTCTCAGCAAGTCATAAAAGGCATACAGGGGTTGTGATCTTCCTCGATAGAGCATGCAAAGAGACATGTGAAGTATTGAAAAATGAAACTAAGGAAACTGAGGTTTATAGAATTTAAATGACTTATCTAGGGAGTAGATAGAGCTAGCAGTAGAAAGGTGGCCATTTGATTTTTCTTTTTTTTTATGGACAGTATAAGTTTTTCTTTTAATTTTTTTTTCAAATGCTTTATTAACTTCTGAATTACATCATTCATTTCCACCAGATTTTGAGTTACAAATATTCTCCCTGTTTTTCCCCTACCCACTGCCCCAAAATAGCAGTCCCACAGAATATCACCTCCTCCAATCTGCTCTCTCCCATATTTTCTCCCACACCCCTTTTGACTTTTCCAGTGGATCTCTATGCCCCAGTTCCTATATATCTTATTTCCCAATTACATGTAAAATAGTATAATATGTATTTGAATATTTGATTTTAAAACTTTGAATTCCAGATTCATTCCCTTCCTCCCTTGTCACTCACCCTTACTGGGAACATAAGCAGTTCAGTATAGGTTGTACATGTGTGGCTAATGCAAAACAATAACATAGTAGATATATTGCAAAGGACTGACTATATTTCCCTCCCTCCTATCCCACCTCCCACTTGTTCTATTCTCTGCTTTGATCCTGTCCCTTTTCAAAAGTGGGTGCTTCCAACTTCCCTCCCCCCCAGCCTGCCCTCCCTTCCATCATCTCCCCTCTCATCCACTTCCCACCCTACTCTCCTGGAGGGTGAGATACCCTATTTGGTGTGTATTTCATTCCCTCCCCAAGCCAAATTCAATGAAAATAAGGTTGACCCATTCCCTTTTGCCTTCCTATTCTTCCCCTCCATTGTATCCATTTTCCCTTGCTGCTTCTATATGAGAGAATTAACCCCATTCTGTCTCTCCCCATCTCCTCTCATTATATTCCTCTCTCACCTCTTAATTTCACCTTTTAAGTATCATCCCTTCCTGCTAAATTGGTCCTATGCCCTCTATCTGTAAACATGTGTACACACATTCACATATGTATTCATATGCCCATATTCCCTCACACATAGACATATATATTTCTATTCCCTTCAACTACTGAGAAAATTTCCATCAGTTACAATTATCGTTTTTCCATGTAGGAATGTTAGTAGTTCAACTTTGATAAGTTCCTTATGATTTCTTTTCCCTGTTTACCTTCTCATGCTTCTCTTTCTTCTTGTATCTGAATGTCAAATTTTCTATTCAACTCTGGTTTTTTCAGCAAGAATGCTTGAAAGTCCTCTATTTCATTGAATGACCATATGTTCCCCTGAAACATGATACTCAGTTTTGCTGGGTAGGTGACTCTTGGTTTTAATCCCAGCTCCTTTGACCTCTGGAATATCATATTCCAAGCCCTTAGATCCCTCAGTGTAGAAGCTGCCAAATCCTGGGTTAACCTGATTGTGTTTCCACAATATTCAAATTGTTTCTTCCTGGATGCTTGTAATATTCTCTCCTTAATTTGGGAATTCCAGAATCTGGCTATAATATTCCTAGGAGTTTTCTTTTGGGGATCTTTTTCAGCAGGTGATCGGTGGATTCTTTCAAACTCTATTTTGCCCTCTGGTTCTAAAACATCAGGGCAGTTTTCTTTGAGAACTTCCTGGAGGAAGTCCAATAATTTTTAAATTATCTCTCCTGGATCTATTTTCCAGGTCAGTGGTTTTTCCCATGAGATATTTCACATTGCCTTCTATTCTTTCATTTGTTTGGATCTGTTTACCAGCATCTTGATTTCTCATAAAATCATTAGCTTCCATTTGCTCCAATCTAATCCTGAAGGAATGATTCTCCTCAGTGAGCTTTTGAGAGTCTTTTTTCCATCTGGCAAATTCGGCTTTTTAAGGCATTCTTCTCCTCATTGCCTTTTTGAGCCTCTTTTGCTATTTGAGTTAGTCTATTTTTTAAGGTGTTATTTTCCTCAGTCAGGCTGTTGACTCTCATTTTGTAATTTTCTTGCATTGCTCTCATATCTCTTCCCATTTTTTTCTCCTCTTCTCTTATCTGCTTCTTAAGGTCCTCTACGTCCTCTAATCAGCTTGTATTTTCCTTTGAAGCTTTTGGTGCAGGAGTTCTGACTTCCCTCCTGTTCTACACTTTGCTCCTTTTTGTCCCCAAAATAGGGGTATAATATTGGAATCTTCTGTCTTCTTTGTTTCCTTTGCCTGGTCATTTTGCCCCTCAGTCACTTGACCCCTCTGCTTTTTGCCACAGTGGGACTCTGCTGCCAGACTGGGGAGCTTTCATCCCAAACACTGGGGTTTTCTCAGCTGCCAGAGGTATTAGACAGATACCCTCTCTGAGGTCTCCATCACTCTCTGGCAAGCTGGACAGACACCCAAGGACCTCCACCCTAGACTGCAATCCAGATCCAAGAAGGTTAAAGCGAGAGTGATTACACCTCACTCTGGTGCTTAGTTCCCCTACATTCTGCAGGCCAGGAGCTGAAGCTGCCACATGGCACTGGCTGGCTGTCTCAGTGGCTTCTCACCCTCAGGGCAAAAGCCAATGCACTCCCACTTACTGGGTCCCAAAGTCCAGACTGCACTGACCTCTCTCTTTGTCCTTTGCATCTATGTGTTGATAATTCTGGAAACAGCCACAGCTGCTGCTGATCTGGAGTCTCTCTGGCCATGGCTGGTCAGGCCTGCCCTGGGACTAAACCTTTGCCCTGGGCTGGATTCATCTCCCAAAGCACTGCCCTGGCCGATTCCTGATGGCCTGCAGGGCTGTACTCAGTGGGAGGTTAGGTTCTCTGTGTCATTTTGTGGGTTCTGCAGCTCCAAAGTTTGTTTTGAGTCCCCTTTTACATGGATTGGGGAAAGTGGAAGCCAGAGCAGCAGGGAGTTCCTGCTTCTACTCCACCATCTTGACTCCACCCCCCAGCCTTCTGATTTTTCAATTCAGTTTTTTTGGACTAAAATTGAATAGCAGTCAGGTATGTACAAGTCACTGTCCTGGGAATACAGTGACAAAATAATGGCTATCCTCAAAGAGCTTACATCCTACTAGAGAGAAATACAAAACATGAACAGATAAACATAATAAAATATATAAAAATGAAGGGGATAGGTGTAAAATAAAGATGAAATAAAGAGGCCAGAACTACTGAAGGAGGGAGAGAAAACTTACTTCTGATAGGCTAATGTTTTGCAGTTATTATTTTGCAATTGCATAGGAAAATTATTACAGATGCACAAGGTCAGTTAACAATAGGGTTCAACTGACGGGTAGTCTTATAGGATGTTTATATTTGGTATATATTCTTGGTGACTATGGAGAGAAGGTGACTTGGAGAAAAGGAGAAGGAAACATCAGATATATTTTTTCATATGCCATGAAAACCCTTGTTAAGGGCTTTAAGGTTTAATGTTCTGAGGCAGGTTCCATGTTGGAAAATATATTTCTCTGAACATTTTCATTAATAAAAAAGAAAGAAAGAGGTAAATAAATTTAACATGCAACTAAAAAATTTGCAGAAAACCAAGTTTAAAACTGCCAATTAAACAACACTAACACATAATGAATATGCTTTCTTTATCCTTTGGCCCTATACAATAGAGCACCCCAATGAATTTCTTACTTATCTCGTCATGGAAGCTTGTTTTCCTCCAGACAGCTTTGTAAGTAGGGATGCAATTTACCTTTGGGGATGAGAGAAACTCATAATTAAGAGAACTTGAATTTCAAATACTACTGACTACAATATGACTCACCCAGTGGGCCATTCCTACTAGTCCTCATCCTCCTAAGCCTTCTTCTTAATTTATTTCTTTGTAATTTAGAGATCTGGGTCTTTTGAGGGGAAGCAGTTCAGTTCATGACCATGAATGTCTTCAAGAACCACAAAGATCCCCACCTATATGCTAATTTGTTTACATTAGAGATGGGCCAGTATATAATTAAGAACCCTGGATGACTCCTGCACTTTAGGGATATTGAAAGGAAAGGTCGAGTTCACTAATTATTTTAAATCTCTTTGTATAGAACAACTCTTTTTTTTAATCTTCAACTTTGTAGGAAAGGCTAATCTTTGTAGTGAGCACAGTAGACAAAATTTTGTGAGGTGTCTTTTGAAAGGTAAGAAAAGTCCCCCTCTGAAAACTCTTGCTTTCTTTGGCCAGTCTAAGATTCTTGGCTTTGATTCAAGCTCAAAGGTATTTTTTAGGGGAGTTTGAATTTTAATTAAATTAAGGTCTGCTTATCTGGGAAGAATTAGGCATTGACTGGCTAACAAATTAGCAAGAATTAGTTTATCTGATGCACTGGTAACTGTTGCTGGGGAAATAGGGGCCCTGAAGGAATGGAATATATTAAATGTAAGTTTTAATGGAGGATCTCAGTGGTTTGGCAGTCAGAGCCAATCAGCTGGCAGTATCAAAGGTAGCTTCTTCATCACAGGGAACAGCTGTGAGAACTACTTTCAGAAGCATTATGCATGCTGACCAGGTTAGTAGGGCAGATTAGAGGAGAATGCCACTATAAACCCATACCCTGATTCCAGTCCCATATACACATTTTGAAGACTGTTCTTAGTGAATGTGAATAGAGCTCCTCTGGAATTTTGGGCAAAGTGGATCAAGCTGTCCCTATTCTTCCATTCATGTGTTGATCCACCCTCTGTTTTTTAGTAGCCTCCCAAGCAACCTCCCTACCTTTTCTAGAGTACTCCCTGACTGATGCATCTTCCATGTAGCTACCAAATTGATATTCTACATAGAAATAAGACAATGTCAAGTGCCTTACTTAAAAATATTTAGTGGCTCCCTATCTATCTCTTTAGTTGTTGTTCAGTTGTTTTCAGTTGTGTCTGGCTCTTCATGAATCCATTTAGAGGTTTCTTGTTAAGGATACTGGAATGGCTTGCCATTTCTTTATACAGTTCATTTTACAGATGAGGAAAATGAGGCAAACAGGGTTAAGTAACTTACTCAGTGTCACACAATTAGTGTCTGAGGCCAGATTTGAGCTCAGGGAGATGAATCCTCCTGACTCCAAGTCCAGGATCCTGTCCACTTTGTAAAATTCTTAGCCAGGAATTTAAAGACTACTTTTTCCAGTTTTATTTCCTAATATTTTATTCCCTTTTATGCACACTTCAGTTTAATCAAAGTTAAGTGATAACTGTTCCCTCTTATGCAGCATTTCATCTCCCTTTCTCCATGTGCCTTTGACCAAGTGCTATATGTGGGTAAAATGTAATCCCTCATTAAAATAGCTTCCCTCATAGCTCTAATGGCACATCTTTCATGAATTTTTTCTTTCCTGCCCCCATCCTACATACATTACTTCTGCCATATTGAAATTGTTTTACATTAATTTGCATACATGAAAATACACATATTTTTGTACATATGCAAGTATATACACACATGATTCACTTACTTACTCAAAAGTTATACCCCCACAATGGAATGTCAGATCTTTGAGTAGGATACTGCTTTTTGTGTGTGAGGGTGTATCCTTAATGCTTCTAGTTCAGGATCTTGCACTTAGTAGGCACTTAAAAATGTTTCTTGAAATAAATTGCTTTTCTCTCCCTTCCTATCATCCACCTACTTCCAATCAACAGGCATTTATTAAGTGCTGTCCATGTTCTAGGCACAGTTTCCATTGCCCACACAGTTTATTGGGTCAAATGAATGCTGAAAAGGATTCCCCTCACCAAATTCACTCTTTTTTTTTAAATAAAAAAAACAATTATTTGTTTAATTTTTAAAAATTATTTTACATTCTTTTCTTTTTAAATCTTTAGTTCCATGTTCAATATAATATCTGTTATACATGTGAAATCAGGAAAACATGTTTCTATATTAACCATATTGCAAAAAAAAAAAAACAAGAAAAATTTAAAAGCGGGAAAATTATACTCCAATTTAAACACAGAATTCTTCATTTTTTCTCTCTGGAGGTGGAGACCACTTTTTCATCATGAGTCATTTGGAATTGTCTTGCATTGTTGTCCTGATCTGAATAATCAAATCTTTCACAGTTAATCATTATTAGAATATTGCTGTTACTAAGCACAATGTTGTCCCAGTTTTTATCATTTCACTTTTTATCAATTCATATAAGTCTTCCCATGTTTTTGAAAACAAACTCCCTTTATTTCTTATAGAAAATAGCATACCATCACAGTTATATACTACAGCTTTTTCAGCCATTCACCACTTGATGGGCATCCCCTAAATTTCCAGTTCTTTACCCCTACAAGAGCTGCCATGAATATTTTGTACACATAGATCCTCTTTTCTTTTTCTTTGATTTCTTTGGGGGTATAAACTAGTAGTGGCATTGCTGGATTAAAGGGTGCATAGTTTCATAGCCCTTGAGCAGAGTTTCAAATTGTTCTCTAAAATGATTGGACCAATTTACAATTCCACCAGCAGTTCATTAGTCTAACTTTTTTCCCTCATCCCTTCCAGCATTTATCATTTCTTTTTCTCACACTTTTTTTTTTTGGTGAGGCAATTGGGGTTAAGTGACTTGCCTAGGGTCACACAGCTAGCAAGTGTTAAGTGTCTGAGGTCTGTTTGAACTCAGATCCTTCCAACTCCAGGGAGTGTGCTCCACTCACTGCGCCACCTAGCTGCCCCAGCATTTATCATTTCTGAGAGTTATCAAGTGGTAACTGAGTTATATTCATATGTATTTCTCCAATCAGTAGTGATTCCAAGCATTTTTTTGGTATGAATATAGGTAATTTGATGTTTTCTTCTGAAAACTACATATTTATGTCCATTGCAAATTTATCCATTGGAGAATGGTTCTTATTTTTATAAACTTGACTCTCTTTCTTATATATTTCAGAAAAGCAGCCTTTATCAGAGAAACTTGCTGTAAAATGTTTTTATATTACTTTACTACCTATGTCTCCTTTTAGCATAATGTAGTTTCCTTGATTATATCTTTTAATTGGGTCTACTTTTACTTTATTTAATTTCATGATTACTACTCCAGCTTTTTCTACTTCAGTTGAAGCACAGCAAATTCTGCTCCAGCACTTCATTTTAACACTGTGTGTCATTCCATTTCAAGTGCATCTCTTGTAAACAGCCTATTGTCGGATTTTAGTTTATTCTGCTATCCACTTCCATCTTATAGATGAGTTCATTCCATTCATATTCACAATTATGATTACTGTGTATTTCTCTCCATCCTATTTTCTTCTCTTCCTCTTTTTTTTCTGTCCCTCCTGAAAAGTCTGTTTTGCTTCTGACCACTGGCTCCCTTAAACTGCTTTCCCTTTTATCATACCCTTCCCCATTTTTCTGATCCCTTTCCTCTCCTATTTTCCTATTGGGTAAGATAGATTTCTGTACCCAACTGATTACTAAAAATATATGTATGTGTGTGTGATATGTGTGTAACATATAAAATATATGCATATATGTCTGTAATGCCAAGCAAAGGCAACTTTCCAAGGTTCAAAACACCAGCATAGGCGCTCTCCATTTTATTCAGTGACAAATTAAGATCAGACAGAATCAAAATATAGCATAATTCAAAATACAGCATTTACCAAGTGTGATTCAATAATCTCCAAGTACTACCCCACCCCTGGACATTACATTCATTTAATGAGTCACAAAGTCCCTTTTCTAAATACTAATCTACCCCTAGGCTGTACATTCATTTAGTCCATCACAAAGCCCCTCTTCTCAAATGGAGATTAGTTTCCAATCATAAGTAAAGTACATTCATTTGTTCAATCACAGAACACAAAAATGTCAAAAGTTCCCCACCCCTGGATCACAACTGAATATACCCCAGAGCTACAACAAGCTTAAGCACAGCATTTAATATCCAAAGAGAGGTCTTTTCTTCATCTTGACAAGAGGCAAGTTCTCAGCAATCTTTGTTCCTGGGGAGACAAAGCCTAGCAAGGCCACAAGATACATTGCCAGTGTCTTCATTAGCTCATTCTCTGTCTGCAGAACAATCCTAGGACCCCTGAAAACATTAGCAAAACCCCCTTCCAGGGTTTCTGTAAACATACAACAAGAAAATCCTTCTTCAGGGCTTCTGAACCAACAGCAAGGTTCCAAAACCTCTGCAACAACAGCACTGTCCTTCACCAGTGGACAGAATTCACTCTCTGTCTGCAGAACAGTCTCAGGAGCTCTGAACCAATAGCAAGGTTCTAAGACTTCTGCAACAACATGACTTTCTTTCACCAGTGGACAAATCTGGCAAAACAACATCAAAAAAGACAGACAAAGTACCAGCATAACAGCCATGTCTCCTCAGTCCTTGGCAGCTCCAGGTGTGTAATGGGAATGCAAATTTGGAAGATCTTCCCTGCCCCTAGGCTAAAATGCACCTGAAGCCTGGGGAGGGAAGCTTGTTTTTCAGTAGATACTTCTTGATTGTCCAGTGAGTCAATAAGGTTGTTACATTTTCTGAGCCAGGAGAAGACTATATAAGCCCTGATGTGTAGCTTTGTTTTGGGACTCACTTTGAGAAGTGTTCTGTGATTTGATCTGAATTCTGGGAAGCCGTTGTTGAGAGTCCCCCGGCTTTGAAAAACCCAGATGTGGAAACCCAGATGTTGACTGGGTATGGATGTAATGGTTGGACAGTTTGGAAAGCTGTCTACTTGATCTGTTAATGTCTTGATAATTCTGTCTGTATATTTTGAAGTTTGGGGTGCTGACCTTTTTCCCCTGAACCAGGTAAAGGATATATGTCTGACTGATTAAAGTAAGCTTGTTAACCCATTTTGAATTGCTTTCCTTTAACAAAGCAGATCCAAGAACCTGTATGGGCAGCAAACCCTGAGGACACGCTTGGGGTGCTTGCTGCTACAAGGTGGCAGCTCTCAAAAGTCCTGGGCAATTCAAAGTGGCCCTCAACAATCCTCTCAGTCTCTCTCTGACTCCAAGATGCTACTTCCAAAAAGTTCTTCTGACTCTCTCTTTTCTTGTTTCTCTCTAAATTTACGTCACTATCTCCTCCTCGTTCAGCCCTCTCTTTTCACATCAACAAGTCCATCCCACAAGTGGGATTCACAAGCTCTGGGTTTTAACACAATCAAACCAAAAACCAAGCCAATAAAGGGGGGATCTTTAAATTCCATTACTATTACAATGTCACATATATATGTATGTGTCTGCATATTATTCTCTCTTTGAACCAATTCTAATGAAAGTGAGGTTCAAGCATTTCCCATCCCACCCACATTTCCCCTTATACTAGAAAAGTTTTATCCTTGTTTTCCTCTTTTGTGTGAGAAAATGTTGCCCATTCTATTTCTCCCTTCTTCCTGTGCATCCATTTTCCTTATCCCTTCATTTTTTTTAGATCATTCCAACCTAATCAACTTGCCCTTCCCCCTCTGTCTATGGAAAGTCCTTTTGACTACCCTAAGACTGAAATAGATTTTAGGAATGCACAAATAAACTTACTATTTGGAAATGTAAATAGTTTAACCTTATTGAGTCCCTTGTGACTTATTTTTTTTATTTACCTTGCTCTGTTTCTCTTGAGTCTTATGTTTAAATCTCAAAAGTTCTATTCAGCTCTGATGTTTCTATCAGAAATGCTTGAAAGTTATTTTTCATTAAACCTCCATTTTTTTTCCTGAAGGATTATGCTCAGTTTTAATGAGTAGGTTCTTCTTGGTTGTAATCCTATGCCCTTTGCCTTCCAGAATATTATATTGGAAATTCTCCGCTCATTTAATGTGGAAGTTGCTAAAAATCTTGTGTGATCCTGACTGTGGCTCCGTGATACGTCAATTTTTTTCTGACTGCTTGGAGTATTTTCTTTTTGACCTGGAATCTCTGGAATTTTGCTATACTGACACTATAGACATACCCTGATGTGACCATTTGCTGGACCTGCAGGGACTCTTCCAACCTTTAAAGTTTATAAGCTCATAATCTATTCCATTCTATATAAGATGCTCATTAACCCAAATTAATCTAAGATATGGAAAGAAAAATCATATAAGGAATAGAAGAAATTCAGATATCATGTGAGGTCAGGGCCCAGAGGTCTACAATATTTCTTCCGCCTCATTCAAAAGACAGAGAGAGAGAGAGAGAGAGAGAGAGAGAGAGAGAGAGAGAGAGAGAGAGAGAGATGTGTGAATACTGTATTCTGTCTTAAGAGATTTGTTTTTCACCATACAGCAAGACAACAAGAAATTGTCAGAGAATAATTTTGCATCCTCTGAAGTGGGGAAATAAAGAACCATCCCTCCATATTTTTCCACATTCTATTTCTTAATGCAGTTTCTCCAAGATTTCACATGTGTTCATACTTGGAAGTTCATACAATTCATTCTTTAAAGACTGAGGCCCTATTGGTCTATCCACCATTAAGCAAGTATATACCAAATATATATAGAATAAATGCAAGATCTTTTTTATGTGATGGGCACCAGCACCTAGGAGGCATTGGGAAAGTTTTCAAGTTAGAAGATGACACCTGAGCTGAAATATAAAGGAAACGTGGGTCCTAAAAGATGGAGATGATTAGGTAAAGCATACTAGGCATGAGAGATGATCAATGAAAAGAGGAGACTAGAGTTGGAGTATTATTTGTGTGAAGCATGTTGGCACTGTCCAGAGAATCAGGGGCTTTTATTTACAGGATCCCAAGAGTGAGTTGTAACCTCTGAAACTTTAAGGAAATAGGTTGCAAACAATGAAACCCCACTGGTTTGTATGTGCTGCTGTGGGATGGCAGCTTATTTCTCCATAGTAGAAACAGCTAGCCCTGGTCAGTGATTAAGGAAAGTTGGATCTTCACTTATGCTTGAGACAGAGCCAATCTGAGATTCAACCTTAATTTGAAGAATGAAAGATTAACAAGAGATAGTTTTCAGGCACAGGTAGGGAAGGAAATATGGGGACATGTCACAAGGAGGTGGAAAGATGAAGTAGGGAGTCCTAAACAAACGGTGTGATTGGTTTAGACCAAACCAAGGACTTCATAGTGGCTTGAGGGCTGATTACAAAATAGGAAAGTATATAAGGGATAAAGAAAATCATTTCATTTCCTTTATCAAAGCTTTTTCATTAATCAGTGGAGGAGCCTCAGAATAGTTCTACTCTTCTCTTACCACAAGCTCACTGTGCATGGAGGGAACTTCTAAAAGCTCAGTCCTAGGTCCAGGGCAGGTCACTTGGATAGAAGCCATTCATTGTGAATTCCATGCTTATCCTATGACAAATAGATAATAAAGAAACTGCTGAGTAAAACTTTGGGCTGCTTTATTCCCTGACCTCCCTCTTTAAAGGTCTTGGGACTGCTAATCATGTTGAGTCTACTTTTTCTGAAAGGATTTGGGTTGTTGATTCCAAATAGTGAAGGAATTGATGTAATTCTGGAACATATGAAGGTCACAAATTTTGCATTTCAGTTAAGGGTGTGAAAGGATATGTAAATATTTGGTGAGTGATCTGAGTCATTCCAATGGAAATTGGAATGGAAGTACCCTTTCTGGTACTCTGGCATTCACAAAAAAGACACCCTCAGGGACTAGAATTTGAAGGCCTAACTTACTATTCAAATAGAAATTACATTAATTGTGTCATTGTGCAAATAAGTTCTAACATCCAACTACTCCACCTCAAAATCATAATAAAACAAAATTCCATGAATGTCACATGATATTTTCTCATTGATATATAAGAGCAATGCACATTTATATTATTAAGTGAAAATATATTTGGAAAGTTCTTTGCTCACAACAATTGTATGAAGATGGAAATACTTGAGGTAACAGGGACACAATGGTGGAGTAGAAAGACGTCTGGATTTGAAGCCAAAAGTTTTGGGTGCAAGTTTCACCTCTGCTACTTTTCAATTTGTGTAATATTTGCTAAGTATGTAATCTCTCTAAATCCGAGTTTTCTCATCTGTAAAATTCAGAATAGGTAATCTCAAAAGTCTCTTCCAATTCTAAGTCTTTGTGATCCTAGGTCTGAATAGAAGGGATGATGGGAAACAATATAAGTGAAGAGAAGGCATATTGGTCAGAGGTAATGAGATTTCTGACATCCCCTGTTTTAGAAATGATAGTCACAAATTTAGAAAACGTTGCTTTACGGCACTCCTGAAGGGAATTTCAATGGTCCATAAAGTAAGACTTTATGAAATGTATTGACCAAGTTTTCTAATTTATTAATTCTATAAAATGGAAATTTCACCCTTGCAGATGCTAAAGAATTACCCATAGTAGATAACATGTAGAATAGATTACCTTTATGTTTTGTGGCACACTATTGAAGTTAAAATATGCATTGCAGAAAAGAAAGTTCAAATAAAATGTTCCCATAGAGGTAGTAAGAGAATTAATGTAGCAAAATTATTTTTAAAAAGTTGTACCTTAAATATGTGTAAAAAAAGATATTTATCTTTCTCCTTTACAGAGGTGGGGTTGGTGGGGAGAATGACATGTGGGCCTCCATGGATGTGCTACACTGAATATAATGTAAGGTTTTTTTCAGTATGTTTATTTTTTCTAAATTGTTTTCTCTCCTTTTTCTTTTATTTATTTAAAAATCCTTAATTCTTAGAGCTGCCTGTCTGTGAAGGGGAAGGGTAGAACACAGAGGAAAATCTAGGTTATGAGACAACAAAATATATCAATAAAATCTATTTAAAAACATACATACTGTTCTCTCAAACACTTTAATTTCTTAGTTCCTCAGTCTACTCAGTTACTATGACCTACTCTTTTATTCGGAGGGCAATTGGGGTTAAGTGACTTGCCCAAGGTCACACGGCTAGTTTTGTGTATGTGTGTGTGTGTGTGTGTGTGTGTTTATGTGTGTGTTGTGTCTGAGGCTGGATTGAACTCAGGTCCTCCTGACTCCAGGGCCAGTGCTGTATTCACTGCACCACTTAGCTGCCCCAACCTACTCTTTTATTACTTCTCAGCCACACACAGGGATGGCTACATCCTTGATCTTGCCATCACCAACAATGATCTATAATAATAAACACTGATACTCAATTGTTTGATGATGACCACTTAGAATTCCTTCTTTCTCTATTCCTAACTCTCCCTGTAAACCTATTTTTTATCCTCAGTGTCTGTGCTCTTCATTCTCTCATCTTTCAGTATTCTCTCAGGTCATAAACAACCCCTCCCATTTCTTCTTTCTACTTAAGCCTGTAGTTAACCTGTTTGATTCCACACTATCCTGTACTCCCAAATCTCTTGGTTCTAACCTTGCCCAGGATTACTCTCATTACCGTGTTTCCCTGATAATAAGACCTATCCCGAAAATAAGCCCTCCCCTTACTGTGTAAGATTCCTCTAAAATAAGCCCTCCCCTGAAAATAAGCCCTCTTGTGTTTTTCTGTCCAAAAAATTAATAAGACAGTGTCTTATTATCGGGGAAACACGGTATCTACCTTGCACCAGAAACAATACTAACCAGTATCCCCACCATAGAATCAAAGTTATTATTTTTTCTTTTTTACCCTCCTGAAAGGCAAGGAAGTCTTGGGAATTTGTTCCCAAGACTTGAATGGTCCAGGGTGCTAAGACCTAAACCAGGGGTACAGGGATTTGTTCTGTGAAGTATGGATTCAGTCAAAGGGTCACACTTGAGGACCTATAGGGCCACAGGTGACCTCCAGGCCACAGTTTCCCAACCCCTGTAACTGGTGACTTGACTTCTTGGTCACCTAAAGAGATCAAAGAGACTAGTCTTCAAAGAATCATTGCCCCTCAGACTTAGCAGGTATCTCACTAGTTACCGTGTCTCCCTGATAATAAGACACTGTCTTATTTTTTTTTTTGAAAGAAAAACACCAGAGGGCTTATTTTCAGGGGAGGGCTTGTGTTGTCCTGCCTCAGCTCTCCTCTGCGGCACTGCTCTCAATGGCGCCAGCAAGCAAATCACTGGGGAAGAACAGGATGACGCGCTCACTGCTGCAGCTCTGATTGGATGCAGCTCGGAGTGTGGCGTGTGTTTCATGGGGGGTGGGGGGGGAACGGTGCATACAGAGGGTACCGTAATGTAGCATGGAGTGCAGGGGATCACCTTCACTACAGTAGCAATCTCAATAGGGCTGATTTTCGGGGGAGGGCTTATTTTCGGGATAGGTCTTATTATCGGGGAAACACGGTACCACCACTGAGAAATGTCTACCTGAAATAGTGCTGTATACTTGGTGATTATCTTTCCCATAACAAGGCTAAGTAATCTTTTTGTTTTTTGTTTAATGGTAAGATAGACTATGACTGGATAATTGTGTTTCAATCTCAAACCTAAACTACTAGACTTACCTGCATCTGACCTGGTCTATAGCTCATCCTCTATTCCTACTTACATGATGCTGAACAGAACTAGAGGAAGACTTGTAATATGCAAAGTCCTCATGTCATAACAAATTTGTTACCTAATCTCAACTGAACACTCATTGCAGAAAGACAAAACATTCCCTACCCCTTAGTTGATTCTCCATGCCATTCGTTATAGCAATTGTTCCAGACCTTTTTCTTCTCTCCTCAAGTCTCCCACAAACCCTGTTCCCAATTCTAAATTGCTGAGAATTTTGTTTAAATCACTCTCCATACACTCTCTCTTCTTCTCAACATTACATAACCCTTTGCTATTATTTCCCATTTCTTGAAACAAAGTAAATCCAAAGAAATTTTGGTGGGAAACTGGTGGGGGAGGGAGAATAAGGAGATGCCTCATCTAGGTAGTAGCATTTATGCTGACTCTGAAGGAAGCTAGGGAATCTAGGAGACAAAGGTGAGGAGCAAGTGCATTTCATTCATGAAGAATATAAAGATAAAAAGATGAAAATGAAATATCATTCATAAGGAATGAAAACAACATTTTGTTTTAATTAAAGAGTGCATGGATGGGAGTAAAATAGAAAAACTCTGAAAAGATAGGTTGGAGCCAGGTTATGAAGAACTTTCAAAGCCAAACAGGAGTTTCTATTTGATACTAGAGACAATAAGGGGCAGAATATGCTTCAACACCCAGATGTATCCTTCAGGATTATTACCTTGGTAGCTATGTATAGGATAATTTTGAGAGGGGAGAGATGAGGTAAAGAGACCAATTTGGAGGTTATTATAATATTCCAGGTCAGAAGCAATGAGAATCTGAACGATATTAGTGGCCATGGGTAGAAAAAAAAAAAACAGGAACATATATGAGAGATATTGTAGAGGAAGAAATGGCAAGAGTCAGCAAATAAATAGATGATTTCAAGATTGCAGACTTCGGTACCTAGAAGAATAGTGGTATCCTTGATAGAAGTGGTAAGCTTTTGAAAAGTGGTGAAGACGACAAGATTAGTGGTGTTTTCTGACTCATTGGACAAGAATATTGAAGTATTTGTCTACTTAACTTAATAAAACTAATAGAAATGTCTTCAGTTTTCACAGAATTAGATATAAGAATTTTCCAATAATTGTCAAAATAAATGACTACTACCTACTTTTGTTGACTTACATGGGCAGAGTGATGTAGGCAAAAGGAGTTTAAAAAACATTGCCTAACAAATTCTTAATCAAGAAACTGAAGGCTATAGGTTTGCACAAATGAAGTTTAAATTGCTGCTCAGTTTTGCATGCCACAAATGAAGAAGAGGAAAACTGATCTGAAAAGTGTTCTGGTTTCAGACTGGATTTTGAATTCTGGACCATATCTTAAATTATAAGAATGACTTGCTCTTGGTCAGGGATTGTGTTGCCAAATAGATTGCTAAGAATGTATTTTTTTTTGATGTCTTGAAAATCTAATAAAAATATCTTTAACCAAAAAGAAATTATGAGGAAAGGAGAAAATTACCTATGCATATCCACCAGTTTGGATACCATCAAGATTAGTTGTAATGAATGAAGAAGAATGGCATTAAATACCTAGAGACTAACAAGACAAATTCATGGAAAATGTTCAAGTAAAATCCCTGACCTCAAATATCTCTTCAGAAATGCTTCATAGTTTAGGACTGCAATCAGAGTCATCTTTAGTAGTCTTTATCTGTATCTTGCCACTGGACCCAGAAGGCCCTGGAGAAGAAAGAAAGACTGGTAACATTGCATGACCTTCCCTCACTTAAATCCAATTCACTTAAAAATCATGGCATGCATCATTTCCCTGATGTCACAATTTTTTCAAGAATAAATGACAGACAACAACAACAGTTTAGGTATTAAGAAAGATGAATTATAGCTCCTGTTTCAAGGACTCAAATTTGGTCTCACAAGTATTAAGATTTGATGAAAAGAAATCCATGGAAATACCACTCTGGATGGGAATAGTTAGTCAAAAGAAATAGCAGAGGAAAAACATGGCTAGAGGTAACACTAGATATGAAATGGGCATAACTACACGATGAAATTTTCAAACCAGATGGAAGAAGTATAATGAAGAACATTTTGATGAATACCACTGAAAGGAGATATAGAAATATTTTATTAGTGGAGGCTACATGGACAGAAAAATAAAATGGATGAGATGAGGAAGCAGATTATAAACCTATCACAAATGAATGATACCATACTGGTAGGGAAATCCAATTACCCAGACATATACTGTAGTTTTATCTTTACCAGTAGTAGAGCAGCTAATTACTTCTTGATTTGCCTTAATCAAGATAACCTATTTATTTCATTCCCTCCCCAAGCCAAATTCAATGAGAATAAGGTTGACCCATTGCCTTTCGCCTTCCTATTCTTCCCCTCCATTGCAACCATTTTCCCTTGCCTCTTCTATATGAGAGAGTTTACCCCATTCTGTCTCTCCCCATCTCCTCTCATTATATTCCTCTCTCACCTCTTAATTTCACCTTTTAAGTGTCATCCCTTCCTGTTAAATTGGTCATGTGCCCTCTATCTATGTATACCTGTAAACATATACACATATATTCACATATGTATTCATAGGCCCATATTCCCTCATGTATATATATATATATATATATATATATATATATATATGTTTCTATTCCCTTCAACTATTTTCATACTGAGAAAAGTTTCATCAGTTCCAATTACTGTTTTTCCATGTAGGAATGTAAATAGTTCAACTTTGATAAGTTCCTTGTGATTTCTTTTCCCTGTTTACCTTCTCATGCTTCCCTTGCTTCTTGTATCTGAACATGAAATTTTCTATTCAACTCTGGTTTTTTCATCAACAATGCTGGAAAATCCTCTATTCCACTGAATGATCATATTTTCCCCTGAAATATGGTACTCAGTTTTGCTGGTTAGGTGATTCTTGGTTTTAATCCCAACTCCTTTGCCCTCCGGAATATTATATTCCAAGCCATTCAATCCCTCAGTGTAGAAGCTGCCAGATCCTGGGTTATCCTGATTGTGTTTCCACAATATTCAAACTGTTTCTTCCTGGCTGCTTGTAATATTTTCTCCCTGATCAGGGAATTCCAGAACCTGGCTATAATATTCCTAGGAGTTTTCTTTTGGGGATCTTTTTCAGGAGGTGATTGGTGGATTCTTTCAACCTCTATTTTGCCCACTGGTTCTAAAACATCAGGGCAGTTTTCTCTGAGAACTTCCTGGAGGATGATTTCTAGGTTCTTACTTTGATCATGGCTTTCATGTAGTTCAATAATTTTTAAATGATCTCTTCTGGATTATTTTCCAGGTCAGTGGTTTTTCCCATGAGATATTTCACATTGCCTTCTATTCTTTCATTTGTTTGGATCTGTTTAACAGTATCTTGATTTCTCATAAAATCATTAGCTTCCATTTGCTCCAATAAAATTCTGAAGGAATGATTCTCCTCAGTGAGCTTTTGAGATTCTTTTTCCATCTGGAAAATTTGACTTTTTAAGGCATTCTTCTCCTCATTGCCTTTTTGAACCTCTTTTGCCATTTGAGTTAGTCTATTTTTTAAGGTGTTATTTTCCTCAGTCAGGCTGTTGACTCTCATTTTGTAATTTTCTTGCATTGTTCTCATTTCCCTTCCCAATTTTTCCTCCACTTCTCTTATCTGCTTCTTAAGGTCCTCTATGGCCTGTAACCAGCTTGTATTTTTCTTGGAAGCTTTTGGTGCAGGAGTTCTGACTTCACTGTCTTCCTCCTGTTCCAAGCTTTGCTCCTTTTTGTCCCTAAAATAGGAGTCTAATGTTGGAATCTTCTTTCTGCTTTGTTTCCTTTGCCTGGTCATGTCGCCCCTCAGTCACTTGACCCCTGAGCTTTTTCCCAAACTCTGGTGTTTTTTCAACTGCCAGAGGTATTAGATAGGTGCCCTCTCTGAAGCCTCCACACACTCTGGCAAGCTGGACACACACCGCAAGACCTCCACCCTAGACTGCAATCCAGATCCAAGCAGGTTAAAGCAAGAGTGATTACCCCTCAGACTGGTCACTTGGTCCCCCTACACTCTGCAGGCCAGGAGCTGAGCTGAAGCTGCCACATGGCGCTGGCTGGTTGTGCTGGACATCTCAGAGGCTTCTTGCCCCAGGGGCAAAAGCCAATGCACTCCCACTTACTGGGTCCCAAAATCCAGACTGCACTGACCTCTCACTTTTTCCTTCACATCTATGTGTTGATAATTCTAGAAACGGCCACAGCTGCTGCTGATCTGGAGTCCCCCCAGCCAGTGGCTGGTAGATTTTCCCTGGGGCTAAAACCTCTGACTCACATGGGCCTGGGCTTGGCCCCCAGAGCGCTGTGCTGGCTGATTCCTGCCGGCCTGCCAGGCTCTCCTCAGCAGGAGGTTTGCTTTTCTGTGTAATTTTGTGGGTTCTGCAGCTCCAAAGTTTGTTCAGAATCCCCTTTTTACATTGATTGGAGAAGGTGGAAGCTGGAGCCATTCAGAGGTCCTGCTTCTACTCTGCCATCTTGACTCTGACCCACGCTTTCAAACACAAGTTCTGTTTCTTAACAAAGCCTTGATATAATCATGGGCAAGGCTAAAAGAAACTTTCAAGGTGCTAAATAATTAAATAGCTAAAACAAGGTATTAAGTACTTTGCTTGCTATTACTATTACAGGGACTTTCTTTTCTAAAAGTATCTTCAGTATTTAGTACAGTGCTTTATACATGCTTAATAAATATCTTGTAATTTAATTTAATTTCAAATGAAACTTTTGGAATATATATATGGATATATATATATATATCCATATATATAATATGTGTATATACAATATATACATATAAACATGGAGAGAGAGAATCAAGCATATAGTACGTATTTAATAAATATTGATTTATTTTTGCTGCTATCCTTGTCTACATTGATGTATATGCCCAATAGACGCATATACATTGAGCAAAATGTTATAATAAGCTTAATGATTTTTCTCACATAATTACAAATTATTTTTTCAAAGCAATGCAGTCCATCAAAAATTTACTATAGTTCCAATTAACCAATAGTCTCCCACACACACTTGCTGTTTGTATCTCTTTTTATCTTTTACTCTTTTTGTCTTTTTGGAGGGGGGAAAGCACAGCAATTGGGGTTAAGTGACTTGCCCAAGGTCACACAGCTAGTCTGTCAAGTGTCTGAGGTGGATTTTAACTCAGGTCCTCCTGTCTCCAGGGCTGCTGCTCTATTCACTATGCCACCTAGGTGCCCCCTTTCTTTTACTCTTTTAAAGATATGTAGTAACAATAACAACTCAGAGATACTTTAATTTCTTTTCTTAATCTTTGCATTTTCTTATCAGTTGTAATTTAAACAATGTTTAATATAGTGATTGATAGTTTCCATTCTTCTTTTGAAAATTTCATGTCTAACCATTTATCTATTGGGCATAACTGTTTTTCTTCTGTATTTGTGTTAATTTCTTATATGTCATTCATATAAAACTTTCATTAGAAATATTTGATGAGAGACAATATGAATTAATGATAGAAGATAGATCTTAAGCAGAAAGATCTGGAAGTAAGCATTATCTCTGACACATAATAACTGTATGGCCCTGGGGAAAGTCACTTAACTTCTCAGTGAACAAGTCAATTTTTTAAGACCATTGCAGAACAGTTGCTATATCTAATTGGTTGAAGGTGTTTCTATACTGGTAGAACTGAATAGCCATGAAGTTACAAGTCCAAATAAAAAAAGAAAAATATTGCTGGACATTTTCCTCTTAATTAAATCATTTATCTTCATTTTCTGGTGGCACTGACTTTATTTGTGCAGAAGTCTTCTACTTTTATTTAACTGAAATTATCTGTGATACCATCTTTTCCTTATTAACTTAAAAAATTCTCACCTTTCTACAACTATGAAAGTTATTTCCTCTTTTTTTTTTTTAATTTATTGTGATATATGGTCTAGGTTGCTGTTGGAATAAACCTAATGTCTGAAAAAATGTTCTCTGGTTTCCTGTAATGGGAATGTAAATTTTTAAGACCTTCCCTGCCCCTAGGCTTAAGTGCACCTAGAGCCTGTGGTGGGAGTCTTGTTTTTCAGGAGATACTTTGTGATTGGGCAGTGGGTCAAGAAGGTTGTTACATTCTCTGAGCCAGGAGAAGGCTACATAAGCCCTGATGGGAGGCTTTGCTTTGGGGCTCACTTTGAGAAATGTTGTGTAATTTGACCAGATGAGACTCTGGGCAGCCATTGAGAGCCCCCCCCCCCCCAGCTTTGAAAACCCAGATGTTGATGCTTCCCTCTCTGGTAACTGGGATTAGGCATGGATGTGTGTAATGGCTGGACAGTTTCGAAGATTGTCTGCTTAAATATTCTTGTAATTTATGCTTGTAACCTCTGTATATTCTGAAATTCAGGGTGCTGACCTTTTTCCCCTGAGCTAGGTAAATGATACATGTTTGATTAATTAAAGCAAGATTGTTAACCCATTCTGTGCTGCTTTCCTTTAGGAAAGCAGATCTAAGAACCTGTGTTGGCAGCCACACTGGGGATGCTGGGGTGCTTGTTGCAACATTTCCTTACAAGTTTTTTTCTTTTTTTAAGAGTTCTTCCATTAGCTTATATTCTTGTCATTTTCCAAACAAAGGAATTTTTAGATCACTTCTGGCTCTAGACTGTGAACTAATCTACTTTTCTAATTTTAAACCCATAACAGATTTGCATATTGTTATTTTATAATATAGTTTGAGACTCTACAATTACATGCCCCACTTCATTCGTGATTTTCCACCATCATTTCCATTAAGATTCTAAATTTGTTGTTGCTTCAAATGCAATGTTATTATTTTTATAATTTCTATAAAGTGATATCTTGAAATTTTTGTTGTTACACAACTAACCCCACAAATTTAAGATAATATGATCAATTATAAATAGACCAACCATGAACAATAAATTTCTTTCTAATTATTTGTCTTATTCTTGTAAAGAAAATTTGCTGCTCTCTTTTATAGGTATGGATTTTGTTTTGACAGATTAATTTCCATATATTTTATAGATTTTGTAATTATTTAATTGAATTTATCTTTCTACTGTTTCTTCTCAGTTTTTGTTAATATATTATAGGAATAATGATTATTTTATGGATTTTTATCCTGCTATTTTGCTATAGCTATTACTTCCATTTCTTTACTCACTGCCTAATAGACAGAATATCATGCCATCTAGAAATAGATAATTGCTGTTCTTTGAAAATGTCTATGCCTTTAAGTTTTTCCTTGCCTCATTTCTATACCCTAGACATTCTAGAATAGCTATAATAGGTAGTATTTTAATTACCTATTAGATATCAGGCAGTGTTATAAGTACTGGAGATACAAGAAATAAAAGCAAAAGAAACTCCTCCTCAAGGAGCTCACATTCTATTATCATTTTGTTAAATGTTACATTTTATTACAGATTTTTCTATATTGCTACTTTACAGAAATTATTATCTCACATAATTTCTTTAATGATTCAGAATTTTCTAAGCAAAACATGTCATCCTAAAATAGAGATAATTGTCTCATCTTAGAAAATATCTATACCTTTAATATTTGTTAACTTATTTCTGTAATAATAATTTTCATAATAAAACTTCCAAATACAACTTCATTTACTTGGACCTTTTCTAGTTTCTCAATTAATTTTTTTTTTTTTTGCTTTTTGGAGGGGGAAGGTAAGGCAATTGGGGTTAAGCGACTTGCCCAAGGTCATACGGCTAGTTTTGTGTTAAGTGTCTGAGGCCAGATTTGAGCTTAGGTCCTCCTGACTCCAGGGCCGGTGCTCTATTCAATGCACCACCTAGCCACCCCTCAATTCATTTTTCTTTTTTCTTTCCTTTGTGTTCCTCCATTTTTCTGCTCCGGGTTCTGACTTACTATAACTTTTCTTAGTAACTCTTAATCTTGTCATGAGGTCTCTTCACTAATTTCCATTCTCCTCAGCTAAAACCTTTGCATTTTCTCTTATCCAAATAGTCAGGGATGGGGAATTTCAAAATCTCCTTGAGTAGTGTGGGCATCTGGATGCCAGATGGCAACTTTAAGAGATTAACTATTCAGTTTGTATCCTCCATTTCTCCATCATGAAATAGTAATTCTGTACCATTTCATTGTTCTTTTTCCTGGATCACAGTGCAAGATGAATGTGATATTCACCCTCAGTTCAAGGGATAGTGTGTGTACATGTGTATGTATGTATCAATGTATCTATGTGTATGTGTACGACATTAACTCCTTCCTGAAAGGGGAGTATTTGAAACCACCACAGCCACAGCTCAGAACTAAGACCTACAAAATCTGAGGTTCCAGGTAGGCTAGAACAGGAGCATGAAAAATGATCCTTTTCTATGTCCTCTCCTGTTGTTTCAGAAGGTCTTACCTGCTTTCTTATTCTTAGGCTACTGCCATTTTAATATTTGGATACATTAGGAAGCAATGCAGAGTAATAGACAGAAGGCAAGTCTTTGATTACAGACACATTTCCCTGCCTCCAAGTTCAGAGCTCTGTACAACGCCACCCAGCTGCCTGGATAGATGAGTAGCTTTGGACTCAGAAAGACTGGGATTCAAGTCTTGCCCCTGACACACTCTAGTTGGAGTCACTAGTGAATCATTATGTAATTCTGGTGAAGTCTTTAACCCTATCAGTGGTCCCTAGTCACCTCTCCAAGATTACAAGTATAGACAAGCTATTGGTCTGCATTCCAAGAGGAAGTTCTCTGGATTGGGAGTTTTCTACATCAATGAAATTACAGGTTTCAGAAAAAAGAAACAAAAACTAACAAAAAACATTATTGCTACTTCAGGTTCTATGAGTTATACTGACAATTTATTTTCTTAATGTAGTCATCCTGGTCATCTGTCTAATTCATTCATTTTTCAGAGTTGCCCATTTTGCATGTACTAAAGCTTAAACAGAAGACAACACTTATTGAACCATTAAATACTAGTGACAGAAATGGGAGACAGTAGGAGCTGATGGATAACAGTGGAGGCAGAGAGTGAGAAGTTCTTCTCAATCAGGGAAATTTGTGTGCTCTCTTTTTTTTCTTTAGTTAACATTTTACACTAGATAATAATGGGAGATTACTAAAGAGTTACAAGAAAAACATATTCATTCCTCAGTTACTTTAGGTATAATAGATAATGAATGAGAAATGACCATTATTTGGGAATAACTCTCTGGGCTTAAGGGCTCATTATTTATACAAAATAAATTTGGATGTGTTACATGAATCTAAAGTAGTTATATAAACTGCTTTTTTCATTTCATATTATTCAGGTAGAGAGAATGATTTCATTTCAAAATTTCAAAGTGTTTATAGTTTTATAGCGAAATTGGAACACATTTTTAAATAGAAAACTTTGAGCTCTGGAGCATCACGTCATCTTTGTGCAATCTCCATATGGAATCCTGTATATACAAATCAGAAAATATTTCACGCACTATATAAGCCTAACCTTAACTACAAAACACATAAACATACAATTTTTTCCCCTTACCTCCCACCCTACTCCCAGACAAAATGACTTTGTTTATAAAATTGAACTGGCAGGCAGAAACCAGAGACTATCTCAAACCTCCTCCAGTCTGACTATTTTTCTCCTTTAATCTATGGAAGCCCTGAATCTAGCCTACTTTGGTTAGTGAGCTTTGACTATTCAGTGCCCACATAGTGGTCCCCTGATGAGGGATCTGTATATGGAGGAAACTTTCTTTGATTACTTGCATCTCATAAACTAACTGACTATACAATGTGCATTGTGTACTCAGTGAAACAGTGACATTCTAATCACATTTCAAACACATTGTTGGGCCTTGAGGATTTGTCACACTCTCAAAACTTCTAAGTTCTTGGGCCCCTTGGAGAGGGACTTTTTAAAGAGAAATGTGTATTAAAATTGAAAGAGCAAAGAACTGGGAGTCAGTAGACTTGGGTTCTCAACAGGTTGTGCTGCTTACCTCTATGACCTTGGCAAGTCATATACCCTTTCTGGGTCTTAGTTTACCCATGTAATAATGATAACATGCAATTGCATAACATTTTAAAATTTACAATGTACTTTATGTAAGTTATCTCATTTGGTCCTCACCACAACTCTATGAGGTAGGGGTTATTATTGTCTCCATCTTAAACACTGGGAAAATGGGACTCAGGGATATTGAAGTAACTTATCCAAGATCACATAATTACTAAATGTCTTCAGAATTATTCAAATTTAGGTTTTCCTGACCCCAATTCCAGGACTATATCTACTAAGTTACATAGCCAACCCTTGTTGTTTATCCTTCATTCTCAAGGACCATGATATCAGGAGGTGATGCCATGACATGTAAGTGAATTGGATTTAAGTGAGGGAGGGTTATGCAAGGTCCCCAGCCTCACTTTCTCCTCCAGAGTCATCTGGGACTAGTGGAGAAATATAAATCAGGATGACCTGAGATGGTCCTGGATGCAGTGGGAGATCTTGGCCCCTTTTAAGCTAAAGTCTTCCCCAGGTGTCAGTTTGACTGAGGCAATTCCTGTTCTGTGATTGAGCCTAGGTAAGAAATGAGGCAGAGAATGATTTCTTTACCTATTTAAAAAATCAATATATTATGTGGACAGAGGGAAGAGAAAAGAAAGGAGGAAAGGAAAAGAAACAAGGAAACAAAGAAACAAAGAGCTGTGTTGTTCTCTGTCCCATTGGGTCCCTAGTGGGGTAGCTTCTATTTCTACTCACAGAGGCTGTTTGTCGTTCATTCTTGAAGAAGGCCATGACATCACAGATGTGACTCCATGACAGGCAAGGGAATTGGATTTAAGTGACAGAGTGCTGTTTAAAGTCACCAACCTCACTTTCTCCTCCAGGGTCATCTGGGTTCAGTGGCAAGATATAGATCAGGACAACAGGAGATAGTCCAGGATACAGTGTGAGACCTCAGCCTTTTAAAATTAACTCTTAAGTTAACTAAACTGGCTTTTTTATCTATAAAATAAGGATATTAGACCAGATATCTCTAAGGTCTCTTCTCAAACATTCTGATTCTGTGAAGGGCCCTCTCAAGCTAGAATAAAGAGATGGCCTACTATCTCTGGATTGTCTTTGACTTGCTGCATTGTGCCTATTCAAACAAAATAGCAATATGCATTTGGTCTTGTTAAGGGTTCCCCTGACCTTGTCTTTTTGACTTGCCATATTTTCCAAAAATACTGAACCCAGAGCATGCAGGAAGCCCTCAATGTGTCAAAATGAAGCCCCTCCCCACAGCTGAAATAATTTTTTGTTTGAATCCAAAATCAGGCTCCTTTTGTGTTCTTGGGTGTCAAGACAGGTGCCAGTCAGGATGGGTTAGGCTGAGAAACTGCTTGTGAATCTGGGACCCTGTCAATAAGCAGACCATCCCATCTTCACAGTCTAGAGATCCCCAAAGGAGAAGAATGTGACTTTTGCCATTGCCTTTCTCCTCCCCTTCAAGAGGAGTTTTGTCCCTTTCTCACCCTTCTTGTGCCTGTTCCTCTCCCATGCCATGCCCCTTTGGGTGGACATTTGTATTTTCTCCTCCTTCTTTTGTTGTACTGTTATAAAAATGCAAACTTCTATATGGGTTGCAAACTCTTTGGGTTCCACATCCATGTTCATTGCTCTTATAAAAAAAAAAACTAATTTTCATGTAAGTTTTATGAAGTGGTGACTGCCTGTTGACAATCTTTAGCAATTTGCATTAGATGAAAGGTTGGGAGAAGAGAAGTGATAAGCTTTCCAAAATCATGGTAAGAATATAAAAGTCACATCAGATATTGCAAAAAAATATCTCAGGATTTCTGTGTATCACTAAAATTTTCACCTGCCCACATAGCACTTTTACTTCTTTCCTCTGCTATTTAAACTACTCTGCTAAGACAAGATAAGCTTAAAACTGCAGAAAAAAATGTTCACATGCCCTTTCACACAAGGCAACATCATAGGCAGAAAAGGAAAATCTTCTGACTTTCTTTTAGACTTCAAATACATAGTCCTATGGAAGTCTCTTACAGGTTTCATAAATGTGTTTTCAATATAAAGGAAACACACTGTAATTTAAAGGGTTGTCAGTCTGTAGAAATAAGTCCAGAGGCCTTAGCTAACCTTTTTGTTCAGTATTACTGATGAAGCCTTATGCAGCATGAAATCATTGGGATAAGACAAATTACCCTGGTGAACTTTAATTACATTCAGCATAAAATTTAAAAAGCAGTAATAACAAGTTGGCTACTTTTCTAAAATTAATTTTTTTGAGCAGAAATACCTGAAACAGTATTTCATCTTCTGAGGTTAAAGAGACTTGCTTCAAAAAGGAGCAGAAGTTAAGCAGCAAAGCTGGAAAGGAAGAGCAGTAAATGGAATAATATAGATGAAAGAAATTAGGTTGAAGAGTCAAAATAGAAAAAAAGATTCATTTGTTGATTCAATAAACATTTATTTTCCTGAATATTGTGTGTCAGGCATGGTTAAGGATATAAAGAAAAATCACATAATCCTGATTCATGGAATTTAATCTAATGGGAGAAAATATATATATATATATGTATATATATACATATATATAAATGCACAAACAAATATAATGTCAGGGTGAAGTGCATGAGGTTAAAAAATGCAATGAGAGCTTAGAAGAATAGATCACTTTCAGATGAGGTGATTCAGCTCAACAAGGAATTATTCCATGTCTTCTAGAAGCAATGAGCTTTGTCAAATACAAAGACAAAAATGGAAGGTAATCTTTGCCCTGGAGGAGTTTACATTCTACCAAGGGATACAACATGTAAACTGGATTAAGGTTGATGAAAGGTTAATGCATTTAGAGATTAAAGACAGAATCTAAACAAAAAGAGGACAAATGGGTTACAGAGATTTAGAGGTAAATAATTACTCTTTCCATAACATAAAACAGATAATACAGTTTACATTTATGTAACATTTTAAGGTTTGCAAAGGACTTTCCTCACAACAACTCAGTGATAACAAGTGTTATCCTTTCTTCTTCCCTTTCTCCCTCCCTCTTTTCCTACCTTCTTCCATCCTTTTCTTACTTTTCCCTCATTTCTTTTCTTCCTTCTCTCTCCCTCCTTTTCTTTTTTTACTTCTTCCCTCCCTCCATTCCTTCCTCACTCTGTTCCACTATCCCTCTGTTCCTTCCTCCATTTTCTTCTCTCCTCTTTCTCCTTCCTTCTTTTCTTCTCTCCTTCCTTTCCTTTCCTTCCTTGCTTCTTTTCTCACTGAATGGAATGGGATAAAATTGGATCATAGATTTAAAGGCTGGAAGGGACCTTAGAAATTATTAAATGCAATACCTTTATTTTATAATTGAGGAAACATATTTAGAGAGATTAAATGGCTACATAGATGACAGTATCACACAGTGGCAGAACCAGGATTTGAACTCAGGACTTCTGATTCTCAAGTCAGTGCTCTTTCCATCTTGCTAATTTCAGCATTCAAGATCTCAAGTATGGTTCTAAATGATGATGATTGAAGGTGTGCCTATGATGGGTGGTTGTGATCATAACTAAAGAATTTCTAGGTTAGTGCATTTGAACAAATTATTAACATGAATGTATAGCTAGGTTCCAATTAGTGTGAATAATGATTTCTTTGAAGTAGCTGCATGTATTCAAATTTTTACCACTCAAAGTTATAATTATGTAAAATATGATAGTTGGTTTTAGCCCAGTGGAAATGAAGAGTGCAAATTCAAATAATTTACTTCATGGACTCATTATTTAAACCAATCAGGGCCTACATGTGGCTCATATTTTTTAAGAAAAACAAAGTAAAAAACTGACAGCTTTACAATAGTAATCAAATGCCCAAACAATCTTTGCTACTACAAGACAGCCATGTCCTGTTCCATATCTAAGACAGTTTAAAGCAATCCCCAGGAAACCTTAGGAGAGTTTGAGAGGGCCCAGAAAGGCCAATTAGGAAACCAAGAGAAACAATGTAGGAGTGTGACACAGCTGCAACATATACAAACTATTCCCAAGTAATAGCAACAGCTAGAGAAATGAAACAAAATCTGAATTTTATCGACGCCATTGTAAAAATGTTAATAAAGCACCAATAGGTGATTAGGCACTAGGCCAAATGAACGGACACTTGCCTTTGAGGAAACTGCATTTCACTGAAGGAAAAACAGAGAATGCAAAGTAATGAAGCTCAGGAGAGCTGCCAACAACCTTGAGAGAGCTGCAAGCAGTCCACTTCTTAAATCAGTAAAAGGGACCTGCCCCCAATATTTTCCAGTGACAGCAGTTAATACCCAGGGAGTCTTATCCTGGAAAGCTGAACCTTGCTTTCAGTAGCAGTTGGATAACTCCCACATACTCTTTGCCTTAAAAGAGAAGGACAATGAGGTGAGGTATGGTGTAGATAACTCCTTTGGGCTGGGCCTCGGGTAGCCAAATACCCGAGCACCTCCTCTCCCAGTTTTCCAAGGGACCTAGGAGAAGAGAAAGGGGTTAAAGAAAACACAACTCAAGTGATAGTTCTAGTTCTGTGAGCTCTCACCAAGCCCACAAGGTTATAACCACCCCCCCCCTTTATTTCATTGACTAGCAAGCCTCAAAACAAACTGCCATACCTTTACTCTGCTGAGATTCTATACACACAATGAAACAGCCAGTCACTGCGGGATCCAAAGTACTACTCTGGCCAGTCTTCTCAACCTGGAATATTCGCTTGATCCATGCAACTACCTCATGGGAAGAGGGATTGGAGGGTTTGTCAAGGTTAATGAAACCTGTCCTAGAATGAATTTTTTTTAATAATTAAGATATTAGTATACCTTTTCTTTCCTCTTTTACTAGCATGGAACAAAGCCCCCAAAATTACCACCCAAAAGGTCATCTTACTAAATTTAATTCTACCCATCCCAGTAGTTCACAAGCAAAATGTCTTTAAATGATTTTAAATGCCTATGATTAAATGGCACCAAAGAAAATGTGATTTTAAAATAAATACAAAGAATAAAATTGGTCTACAATGTAAAAAAAAAAAACTTGGCAAGAAAGTGATTTGTTATCAATAATTCTTTGATAACTGGGAACAATGGATGGGATAGCTCACCTTGAAGGCTGATTCACACCAATTCTCATAATTCTCCTTTACTTACATAAGTTAGTATTTGGGGGACTGTTTCAGTTCATCGCACTTTCGCTTTAAAAAATTCAAGTTTTGTTTCTAAATTCGCTGAATTGTTTGAAAGTGCCTTTGTAATTTGCCAAGAAATCATGGGACTATTAAAAAAATTGGTACCATAATAGCACACCAGGATGACTAGCTATTGTCATATTTTCGTTTCTTCTGATTTGGTACTTGGACTAGGTTCGTGGAGGTTTGTTTCATCGTCAGTCAGTTATTAACACTTTTTGCTTTCTTGTCTCTTCAAACTTCCTGATTTTTCCCAATTATCCTTAATGGGTGTTGATACAAAAAAAATGTATTTATTTTAAAAAAAAGAATAGAGATGGACAGATTATTTTACACACAGTGCCAAAAACAGATGACAATCAGGATGATGAACTCAATGATCGATCTAGACCAAGCAAGAAAGGCTGCATTTTCGGTTACCCGATCGATTTCTGACCAATCTCTGTATTGGTAGAATGCACACACTGTGCACAACCAGTGCAGAAGGCACTCATTGTCAATTGGCTTGCTTTGGATATACAAGGAAAATCTCAGTATAACAAACTCCACTTGACCAAATTACCCATAAGGAGACTGGTTTTGTCATTCGGAGAGTGCTTTCCCAGGTGCTGTGTAGCTGACTCCTACCAGGAGGCCAAGACCTATGAATCTGAAGTCAGAGGAAGTGTTTAACCTTGTCTCCCACCCCCCTCCCCGCCCCCCCGCCCACTTTGCAGTATTAGGGTATTGTGTATGGGTGAGCAGGTATGTTTGGCAATGTTTCAAGTACACGGAGATGAGAATCACCATGGGGTAATTGCTGCTCACTGGGAAGCACAAGAGTTGTGAAGCTCTCACTGCACACAGCTCCTCTCTCTCCCTCTCTTCCTGAAGTAATAACAGCATGTAAACAGGTACATTTACTGAGCAACTGATCCCCAATCAGGGACTGGAGAAACAATATTGTACCTGCTGGTTAAGCAGAATTCCTTGCCACCATATTAATTCAGGTGTCATGACACAGGCAGTCTGCATGGATATACTTCTGTTATACAGAACCTTGTCATGCCCTTTGCTATAACAGGATTTTATCTTCAAATTGCTCCCCTGCGGCCATCTGCTTGGGTTAAAAGCACCCCCCTCCCCCAAACAGGAAGGATGATATTGCTTCAAATATGTTATTTATTTTAATGGTTTTAATAGAAGTGTGAAGAAGGTTTGAACTGAAGGATAATGAAAAGTCACTACTGGCAAAATGGCTCACCTGATATAGTCTGTACTTTCTCTCTTGAGAGGGTTAGATCCAGAAGGGAGGGAATATAGTGGGTTGTCCTTACATTTAGTGTATCAAAGTTCTAAAAAGTGACGACAGGACACAAATCAAACTCAATTAACAAGTAAATTCTCAATTTTTTGACTGACCCTTTTCTAAACCAGTAAGACCAACTGGTCCCACAACATGAAAATCCAATGAATAAACAAAACCATGGGAGTCTAAACAATTTTTCTGAGCCATCGCATTGCAGATATCAGATGGTGTGGACCTCTTGAATGGATTTCTCTTGGTTTGAGAACTTTGTATTTCTCCTTGTACACTATGGTATCTACCAGATATTTAGTTTTCAAAATTCTAACATTCTTACCTACAGTACTGATTTCCAACCTTAGTTGGCACTACTTTAAAATTAAAAACAATGAAGGAGAGAATTGAAATTAAGTGCTTTAAATAACTGATACAACTTGCGCTATTTGATTCTGGCAAGGGGACGGGGAAGGGTGATTATACATTATCAAATTCATGCTGCTCTCCACTGAGAGTGCAGACATAGGTATAGCCTCTCTGGGCAGGCTTTATGAACAAATCAGCACAAGGAACAAAATCTCTCTTTAGCTAATAGGTCATAAGTCATATAGTACAAAGAAAAATTCAACCCCCTAACTTTTAAATTAGACAATACGCAGTTCCTTCTCTGAGTTTTTGTTTTAAAAAAGAAAACAAAAAGCTGCCCATAGTTTTACAGAAGATGTAAAAAACTGTCAACAGATATAAATAGAACTGCTTTCATAAAATGCACAAACCACATTTGCCTTGCACTAGAATTTACAGGTATACAGAAAAGGAACCCAGCTTACAAAATTAACTGAAGTTTAGATTGTGCATAAAACTGATTTAATAAATTAAAACAAAACCAATAAAATCACAAGGCAATTATTTGATGTATAACATTCATGTTACTTACCTTTAGCAGTAAGGGCCACTGAGATGTGTCCAACTGAATTATTTCAGATTCAGGTTTGATGTAGAATTCCCCTTTATGTTGTAGATCCTTAAAGCAGGATAAAAAAGTCCAATAATTATCTCTATTGTATCTTTATGATTACAGATATTTCCTCTATGTGCAGGTAGGAGAGAAAATGTAAAGCCTAATAACTGGTTCTAAACTTCTTTTGATGGCTGTGGCTTCCAAGAAATGGTACATGGAACCAAGCAGGAACAAAAAGAAAAAAAAAATACACGAAATGGCCAGGTGTGTTCCAATACTCCAGAGAAAATGGAGAAAGGATTGCAGAGTGACTGAGGGGGGCCATTTGGCCAGACCTTCAGTTTGCATGGGATGGACATGACCTGGACCGCCTTCACTTCAACTTACACAGATCCTGCTTTGGGTCCTTGATGAAAACTTTCTGCAGTAGCTCTAGAACATCTTC